>NW_019174723.1:836128-997584 GCF_002260705.1 Seriola dumerili | reverse complement strand
GGGGGGGGCGTTCTGTGGCGGAGGGAGACGGGGGGGCTTTGTTTAGCAGGAAAGCAGCCGGCGGAGGGCCATTTCTTGCTGTTGCTCTGAGCACTACGTCCAATTGGTTGGCTCAGATGAGGCAGCTCTAGGGCCAGAGATTACACTGCAGTGCTGAGGCGTCACTCTGGCTGAGCACCGCAGGCGGAGGCAGGGGGGATAGAGGGAGAGAATAATGGGTGGGGAGGTATGGACACACTCAGTGACACAGGGAAGAAAGGCCGGGAAACCTTGTTGGGAAATGTGACAGCCTCTTCTCATCATCTGCTTTCAGCGTCTTCAAACACCTGCCACAAGACTCCCACGCATGTCTTCCTCCTCTCTCTCTCTCTCTCTCCCTTTATTTTCCTCCACACCTACACCTTTCCCCTTTCTTCTCTCTCATTACTCTCTCCATCTCCACTCCTCGGCTCTGTTGTCAAATCAGCACAGATATAATTACACTGACACTGTTGCAGCTGTGAATTAAATTGCTTCATAGGTGCATATGGTTCTTTAAATCCCATATAATACTCCAGATTGATCAGGACTTGTGCTGGTGAAGGTGAAGCACTGGTGGAGGAATTAGCGGCATTAAAACCAAGTCACTGTAAATCATGTTCGACATGTTTGCTGTTAAAATACACAAAATACTTTTACAGACATGCTGAGCAAACCCCTTCTCTGCTGTAATCACTGTCTTAAGTCAGTAATTATGTTGGATATCCACTATTGAAAAATATGACTTATTGATACATTGTGTTAATATTAATAAACATGGGTTTAATTTTGAATTAGGAAACAAAGCCGTTTTCTCTGGTCAGGAGTCAGGAGGAAATCTGGTGCAAACTGGGTTTCACACAGAGAACAGTTGGGTTCATGACTGGATCTACTAAAAGAAATGCAAATTACTCAAAGTTTGCAAAACTCCCACAGTACAGAGCGTGATAAGCTTCTGTCCCAGCTTTACTGTCGGTTTAACAGAAAATCAGATACCTAATGTGGTAAAAAAATCTGTCACATAATATGCTGTGAGTATTTTTTACAGAGAAGACGGAACCTTCAAAGAGACGAGAAGGAAAGAGCAGGAAAAACATTGATAAAATATCAATAATTGCATCATACCAGCAAGGGCTGATCAGTGACATTACAGTTATAACAGAGCTGTGGTAATGTCAGTCATGCAGGTGTCTTGAGAGAAGTCACCATGTTCATCTTTTAGTAGTTTTGTAGCTTCTGTGAAATGAAGTTTCTATGTTGTTAGTGTTTTTTTTCTGGTTCAGTAATACTATATAGGAAGCACTGTGGTGAAAGTTTGTTCAGACATTTATGGTCCCTGGAAGACGATCCGCTGGCTTTTCATCTAATGCCACCAGCAGGTCAGAGTTTTACATCAACATCCACCATCTTATCTGATAAACTTACAAATCCGTGCTGAAATCACTCTTTTGTTATGTGACAAAAACAACTTGGTTAGGTTTAAGGAAAGATCAAGGGTTGATCCAAAATAAGGACTTTGTTAAAGTTAGAGCAAAGTTTGTTGTCATGGTTACAATAGTAAACACGTGGTTGTAGTTATGGTTATAGAACGATCATAAACATAGTTGACACATTCGGTGGAGATGGGATCGATGAACTTTTTTTTTTTTAATTCAAAATACATACATAAAACTAGAGCTGCATTGTAGTCAGACGTGCGCCAGGTTTAGGACGGTGAATGTGTTGGGCGTGGTGAGTGTACATTGGCAAGACATAGGGATTTTCGCAAATTATGTCGTACAAAACATATAGGCTTGAACAGTTGGCTGAAAGAAAATGGATTAACGGTCAAAATGAAATGAAACAAAATATATCCAGGTGTGGATGGGTGTGGTCTACGTCAGGAGATCCAGCTACAGACTAGATCAGTGGCTCTCAAACATTTTCAAGGACCAAGGATCAAGAACTGACACATGGACCCCCAACTGATAAGATCTTTGTGTTTAGATGTTTTATTACAGAAAGTGTAAAATGACCAAAATTGTCATATATTCTGTCATTGTGTTACTTGTGAATGGAATTATATTGAAAATGAATTATTCCCCTTTTTGCTTGGCACCCACAGTAACCCCTTCAAGGACCCCACTTTAAGAAGTACTGGTCTAGATTATTAGTATAATTTTGTTATAAATGTCAGTGGGTGAATTTTAGTGTCTGGGATTTTTATATTAAAGCATCATCAGACCAAAACCCGAGGTCCTGGACAGATCATTTCAGTGAGGATGAAGAGGGATGAGTGAAGAAGAGCGTACCAGCAATTCATGCTTGGTTTGCTTGAATCCTCATTAAGCCTCACTAACATTACAGATCACTTCAATACGAAGCTACAGCTAAATTATTTGAGCTGCCTCAGACTCACATGTTGGCTTCAAACAGATTGTTCACCAGACTACAGACAAATTGTTAAAGTAATTTGAACTGCGAAGATTAAATTCTGTCTGGATGGAAAGCATCTATGTGGAACTCAATACTAACGCCTGTTGTTTAAAGTGTCCGATTTGATCATGAGCGAGGAGGATGCAGACACACAAAGTTTACAGAAAGATCCACCAGTGAGTGTTTTTGTTTGGAAGAAAATCTGTGGTTATAAACCAAATATATACATGAGAGACATCTGGACAGACATACTGTATACAGACACTAAAACATTATCATCCACAAACTTGGGACAAAATCAGAAGGGTATGTTTCCTGCAGTCTGACGTTCAGTCTTGTTAAGATGGACAAGCGACAAACACACATGAACACATGAAAAAACACTGGCACAGTGGACAGATGGCATGGTTTGACAGAGATTAGAACAGGCTTGTTTGTTTGGTCTTCTCTGTGTTTTTGTTGCTTATTTGAAACATATTATACTGGCAAATGTGAAACTGTCTGGCAAGCGGCAAGAGAGAAGGAGCAGGAAAGATGCTTCTGCCTATTCGCTCTGCTTTCACACTTCACTCTGTCAGAGTTTCAGGTTACTCTGCCTGCTGGCATGTTCAGTTTTGCTGTGACTCATTGTACTTTCTCAATATGTATGTTTGCTCTTGTTGAAATAGTTAAAACCATAGGAAATGCATTTTTACCCATATGCACAGTAGCAGCTTTCTGACAAACCAGACCAGCCTTTAGATATTTCATTTTTCTGTTATTTCAGTCATAAAACTTTTGTTCAGTGTAGGATTGTTGGATTGCTTTAGCTCAAATTTATGGTATGTAAACCCAGATGCCTGAAGGTCTTTACTGGTGAGCAGGTATACTGTTGATATCTATGTAAGTGTGACACACAAAGCTCAGTAATCCCTCAAACAAGGTAAAGCAGAAGCACATGCCTGAGGCGTTGATGTCTCTGCATTTCACTGCTTCAGCGCTGGACAGGAATTCTCACGTCTCCTCTGTTTAAACTGTTGCTTTCCTTCTGCCATCTGAACCGTGAATATTTTACTTCTGGTTCCACTGCTTTGTTAACCTACTTAATGTTTTGTAAAGGTCAGATAATTTTGTAATTAAGCACCACTCTGTGCCTTCTCGCTGCAGATCCCAGTGAGACCGTGGCACTTCCATGCGTGCATGAGTGTAAGGGTGTGAGTGTGAGTGTGTGAGAGCAAGTGAGCGCCAGCGCTCCCACATGGCCTCCATGCAGGACGGGCTGAACTTCACGGCTCCTCCCTACGGCAAGGTCCTGCTGCTGGGTGCTATCGCTGCTGCCTCAGCCTTTGTTGTTACAATCCTCATCGTGGTGCTCTGTGTGGGCTGCCAGAGGTGAGAGCGTGCACGTATGACCACGAATACATGCACAGATACACACATGTATATTTGCATTTGCAGGACACTCAGTACCAATTCATTAATGTTAAAATACTCTACAAGTACCAACATCCTGCATTCAATTCTTATCAGGAAAATTTACTAAAGTATCTAGAGTAAGTATCTAAAGTAAAAGTACTTGTTCTGCAGTAAAATGCCCCCTGTGACTGATTTATTGACATTATGACATTATTAGATTGTTAATACTGATGCATCAATGGAGCCTCCTCCAAATGGTCACAAGATAAAACTGAGGGGTCATGAGATGATTCATGTGGGAGGAAAGAAGAAAAAACAAAGTTATGCTGTACAGATCTGCATTTGTTTTTGGCATTTTTCACTAATTGTGAAGCATGAAATAAATTATTGTAAAGTCATTTTACCTGGACAGGAAATCTTGCACTAACAACTGAAAAACATATGGAACATGACAACTAGACCTTAACTAGATACAGATTTTTCATTAGAGGTCATCAGCCAAGAAGGCTGGAACAACTGGTTTAATCTTTAACAATCTGTTATCTGTAATCTCGTTTTATTATCTTTTCATATGATTTTAATGTAAAATCTGAAAAGTGACCAATAAAGAAAATAGTAGTAAAATTGTACTTGAGTAAATGTACTTAGTTACTCACCGGCCGTGGCCGTGCCACATATGCAGATGTACTCTTAATGTCTCGCTCACATGTGCACAGTCATAAGATGACTCAGCCAAACATGGACAATGACTCAGACAGAAACTCTGCACGCACACAGACACACACAGACATACACACACACACAGAAGTGCATCAGTGTAGTAAGTGTCAATCTGTATGACAGAGTGTTTGTGTTTACCACAGGAAGGGGAAGACACACAATGTCCCCGGCGAAGGTGGAAAACACCGTCTCATGGACATGGTAGGTATCAGGCAACACACTCCTCCGTGTTTTGTTTGCATTGCAGCAGAGGTAGCTGAAGCAACTCAATTCAGCAGGGAACAATATCATTCAGAGGACACCTCTTCAGTCTTAATTAGTGTTTAACCAGCTTCGTGTGTGTGTGCGTCTGTGTGTGTGTGTGTGTGTGCGTGTGTGTTGTCAGGGTATACTCAGGCAGTCGAAGCTGCGGTCCATCAGTAAATCAGACACTGAGATGAACAAGATGAACTGCAATGGCAAAAGTGAGTGCATCTTTCATATATCTGCCCTGTGTTCTCTATATACAGTACCAGGCTGCTGTGAGGTGAAAACCTTGTATCTCCTAAACATCAGCTTTTCTGGAACTAAACAGCCTGCACTCGTTTTAGCTGCATGACAAAGCAATTTTTGCATCACTGAAGGGGATATTTGTGGAATTTTCTGAACCCTAACCACATGTGCAGCATGTAATTTGTCATCTTATTTGTGAGCATGACCATCAGAAACAGTGGAGCTACAAGGTTTCCACCCAACAGCAGCCACAATATTGAAATGGCAAAAACGGAAAATCAATTTGAATTTTTTTTTTTGCAGCACATCAATGTTGCGACAAGTGAATGCATAAATGGAACAATTATCCACAAATAAATTGTGGCATGTTTGGATTTAGCTTCATCCTCTAATTAAAACCAAGCTCAGAGTCCACAAAAGCAACATTACCAACCCCTGATAATACAAATAAATGCCACTGCACACATTTTCTCCACATTATCAGTATCTGATGTGACCCTAAATTCACAAAAAGACCTCTCTGCAATAAAGTTCGAGGGCAGTTAAGAGGAGAAATTTACCCTAAAACAGGATTCACATTGCGATTACAACTCAGCCTTATTCCACTGGACTGTTCAGTCTCGATTTGTGAGCATGCATCTCTCTCTTAAAGACAGAAATCACAGAGCCAAGACTAATCCTGGAGCTCCATCAATGACAGTCAACAGGGATCTGTGCTTGTGGGCACTGTGACAGTAGCCTGAGAGGGTTTGAAGAAATATAAGCATATGTCCTGCTTCATACTTGTCCTGCTTCCACTGCAGTGGACTGAAGCCAATCTGGATGCATATTCTCAAATGTCTACGTCAGTTCCCAGTTTGCTGTCAGCTCCAGATTTTCTTTCACCAGTGAGAGATTGATTCATATTCACAAATGGTGTCAGATCTGTTCAGTCCAAGGGGAGTAAACGTATGTGAATTCTGCTTTATGGTGGGCAAATACAAAAAAAACCCCCAAAAAAACATCCAGCCAGCTTGGAGCTTCTGCTGCTGCCCAGCCGCTGGTCTAACTCTGACCTTCGTTCTCAAGGCAGGCAGCTTCCCCAGATCCCTTCTGGGACTGGAGAGGATGGGGAGCACACTTACTCTGAAGTGGGCCGACGCTCCTCCACCACACGTACTGACGATGCCCTCTACGCCATGGTAGGCAGGGCCGGGCAGACGGACACTCCGGCCCCTCCGGCCGTGCCTGCCAACACCCCGGCGCCACCAGACCCAGATGGGGACGTGGAAGGAGGGCTGCCTGAACCTGAGGCCCAGGTCATGTCTCCCCCTCACCCTCCAGAGACGGCTGAGTACGCCTGTGTCAGGAAGCTGAGGAAGGCCGACAAGGCGCCCCAAAAGAGGGACAGCGGGACGGATATGGCGGAGCCACCGGCACCGCCTCCTCGACATGCCCCGCCGTCACATCCCGCCCCTCCTCCGCCACACCCTCATAGCACAAAGTTGCCCCGTAGAAATGTGGAGGCCTTTAACGTCCCATCATTCCCAAAGGTTGGTAGATTTAAATGTTTTGCATACAGACAAATTTATCTTTTTGATCTGATGGTGAAAAGGAATAGTTTGACAATTTGGGAAAAGTCCCATATTTTACTCTTTTCCTGTGTTTTATTTAAATAAATATGAATGTTAAATGTTGAGCCACTAGAAGAGAAAATCATCTCAATGTACTTTTACATCTCCTCTCTAGGCTTCTCCCCTCCTGAGATCTAGTAACAACAGGCTGTGAGCCAATCAGAGGAGAGGAGGCTCTGAGCCTTTCTTCTGATTGGCTGACTTTTTTCTGAGTGGTCAAATAAAAATATAGCAGATTTCAGGTAAACACTCAGAGAAACCAAATCCAGCAAGGCTGGATAGTGGATCCGGATGGGCGGGGCTTGGGGCATGGCTGAGGACGGTGCCTACTTTGCTGTGACATCACAAAGTTACAGGAAGTCCTGAAGGCTCAGTTGCTGAATACGGGCTGTACACATTTCTTTGTGGACTGAGCTACTTTCACAGCATTTATATAGAACGTAGACCTGCTTTATAATCAGAAAAGGCATGGAAGTCTCACTTTATGCAATATGATCCCTATAATGCTTTCTCGCTGAGAGTTAGATGGGAAGATTGACACCACTCTCATGTCTGTATGATAAATATGAAGCTAGATTAGCCTAGCATAAAAACTGGAAATAGAGGGAACAAGTTAGCCTGGCTTGTCCAAAGGTAAGAAAATCCTCCTACCAACACTTCTAAAGCAACTGAAACTGGGAGTTTTGCAGCCACATGGTATGTGTCCCAACCACAGGGCTGTTAGCAATGAATGTGACCTGATTACCAAATAAAAATGACATATATTGTGGAAAAGAGGGATACCTTTCTCACATAATGTTGGTGACCTTGATTCCACTCAGACAAAAGGTAACAGCCACACACTTCCTTTGCAATAAGCCTTGACAGCAACACCTCAGTGGTTGGTTTTATTTGCTGAAGGAATTGAAGGAAGGAGTGAGGGCCGGAGGGGGAGAGGAAGTTAACAGCTAAGTCGGGTCGCCAGTGGTTCTCCAGAGGTCTGCCTGGAGCAGAAGATGACACTGGCGTCACGAGGAGTGTTTTTTTTAAAGTCACATCGTGTGGGAGTTTGTTTGACCCATCAGGTGTGAATGGTCCCTCTGTTCTGACAGTTATGCTCAGGTTTCTCCGGGCATGTGTAACAGATTCTCCAGTGTGACATGTTAATATACATTTTGTAGTCCAGGTACAGTGATTAGGATCTGGAGAGTGTTTGTCAGACTTCCCGTTGATCTGCAGTTGTAATTGTGCCAGTGTTGCAGTTTTCTTTGCACTCGGCTACATCATGCATACTGTTGTGATGCGTTAGCACTTCTGTAGAAATTTCTTTGAAGTCTGGGCAACGAGTTGTGTTTATTTGTCAAAGAGTTCTCGGAGATAGCGGGGTTTTTCTGCTGTCAGCAGTGTCACCTCCTCCATATGTTCGCAGCAGAAGGAGTGTAGGCAGACTGTCTGCTTTTACTGTGGGTATAAGGCCCTGCGCTTCCCTTCCAGGTGACAGTGGGAGACCATTTGCTGCCCTGTGTGAGGTCAGCGAGGTCGCGCTATCAGCTGTGACCTGAGTTCAGTAACACGCGCGGTTCACAGGCTTACATGTGTATGCAGTCTGCTCGCAGGGCTGTTCACCACTGATTTTCTTGTGGATGACGCAACATGTTGAAACTGAGTCACCCAGAATATGAGCACATGGTTCCTCACGTTACAAGCTCCACCTTCCAGGGAAAATCTATCCAATACTGTATGAAGTCGGTCCAGCACACTTCTAATGCCAGCTCTGTGCTCCAGCACTTTTGCAATTGTAAAGTGGCTCATTTGTTTTCTGTGAGCTCTGTTAGGTCTGTTTTGAAAATGCAGTTTTTAAATTCGCAGATGCTCGTTTGTCAGCATCATGCATGAACACGTGACCAGCTCTGCCCCAGATGTAATTTGTTGTTCTGTTGACAGGAAGTGATGTTTATGGGCAACGGAGAGCAGTACATCTGGAAGCCTCCGGAGGATGATGACATGCTCATGCTGCAAAATAAAGCCCTGGGCCCATTGGGTGCTCACACAGTGGAGAATATACAACCGTCTGCTGCTGCGGTGAGCGGGGACTCTTCAGCCTGTGCATCAACCTGTCTCTTGTTTTGTTACATTCTCCTTATTCCCAATGTCACCCTTTAAATTTACTATTAAGCAGTTTTAATATTAGACAAAGCATTTTTACATATGATAAATAAATACCTGGTGATCTTTAAAAAAAAAAAAAAAAAACAGGTCAAACATACAGCTGTGCTGAAGGTATTTTTGAGAATCTCTCTTCTAACCGTTTAAATGAAAAAAATATTATGTCTACTGCAATAAAAAACATTTTCCAAGTTGTAACTCTATCTCTTAATTCTAGCTGAAAATGTGACGTCTAAATTTTTACATGTACCAAAATTGAAAAGCTTTATTATAATTTATTACTTGTCTATATTGGTGCTATTTTCTAAAATGTAATATTGTCATACAAAAATAATGCATTTATTACATCCATTTATTAAGAGGAACAAACTGAGGTCAGATTAAATGTCTCAAATACACGTGTTTTTATTTTGGCTGAATAGCATGGAATGGAAATTCATCATTTTACACACATTTCCAATAGAATTCATCTTGACAGATTTGGTATCTTTGAAAACATTTTATCTTCACTAGAATTGAGAATAAAATTTTTTGGGTTTGAACAGTGAAGAGAGGAAATATGCTTATTCACTCTGCTGTTGAGAGTTAGATGAGAGGATTGATACCATTCTCATGTCTGTCCATTAAATTATGAAGGTACTGCAGCCACTTAGCTTAGCTTAGCATAAAGACTGGAGATGGGGCGAAACAGCTCACCTAGCTCTGTCCAAAGGTAAGAAAGTCTGCCTACTCGCACCTCTAAAGATCACAAATTAACACATCATGTGTCCTTTGTTTAGGCGATTATGTGCAGGACTAATTCTTGGTGGAGAGTAGTGATTTCCACAACAAGCAACAATGCATTGTTTTTACACTTCAATGGTTCACTCTGATCTTTTTGCTAAATTAAGATAAACATCTGTCAGCTGCAGCTCCGTAAAGGACAGATGTGAGAGTGGGGGCTCTCATGCAACTCTCAGCAAGAAAGTTAATAAGTGTATTTCCCAGAATGTTGAACTCTTCATTGAAAGACTTTTTTTACAGTCCATAATCTCAGTCTTGTGTTGTTTGACTGCAGGTGGCTGAGATGTACTCGAAGGTGTGCAAACCAGGAAAGAAGAAAAGAGCTGTGCCGGGGTCTCCCCCAGCCAATCCTGGCTTCCGGACCTTGGGTCGTGGTGACCGTGACCGAGACCGGGATGGGGGATTTAGTGTAGTGGTCAAACCCCAGACCTGGGCTCCTCAGGAGGGCAAAGCAGTTGGAGGGCCCCTTGACGACCACTGCTATGAGTCCATCGGGACAGAGGAGTGCGATCCAGCCTATGAGAACATGGAAGGTGGAGGCGGCTGGAAGCGAGAGAGGCCCCCCAACACGTGTGCCACCCTGCGGCCGAGAAGGAAGAAAACCCAGCAGCCCTTGCAGCAGCAGCAGCCCCCTCCACCGCCACCAACGCAGCAGACCCCCAAGTTACAGCACTTGCCTGCCAAAGCCCTGCTGTTGCCAGGGGAGAATCTGTACGAGAGCATCGGCGACCTGAAGCAGGGCTCCGCCACCTCCAGCACCACCACCATTTTCACTTTCAACGACGGCATGGAGATGTATGTAACAGGGCTCTGAGGCGGCAGCTGCACTGTGACCCCCCTATCCTTCCAACACAAGGAGCTGAGCTAACACCACAAGGAGTGACGGCTGAGCCCCTGTCATGCTCTCCCATACATACTGTTTACATTCAAGTCATAACATCATGCCTGTCACAGGCTCCAGAGGCCTTGGGGCAATAATGTTGACCTGTTATGACCTGGGCTGACTATAAAGTCCAATCTATAAACCTTATAAGGAATCCAAAGGTAGTGAATAATAAATGAGCACAAGACTATTGCAGAGCAATCTGTTGGTAACAGTAGCACTTCTATTTTACTGGTACATATGTGCAAAGCACAATAAAGTAAAAAGCCTAAATTCTTCCTCAATTCTAGCGGGTAAAAATAGTAATTTATCTGGTCCGAGCAGGACTTTTATTTGGGGAAAAGGCACAGCGTCGTGTGAAATCTTTTGGTAGCACTTAAGTCTGTCATGAACAGGCCTTCCCTGTAGTTGGTCAAGATGTGATTCAGGACGGAATTTAAAAGATATAAAGGAATGAATTACTAATCAAAATACTTGAAAGCTCAGGGACCAAGAGAAACAATTATGAGAGTATTATAAAGAAAAATTGCACACATTTTGCATTCCTCCTAAAGGCTTCAACTAATTTAGACCATTTTCATATTCAAAGAAAAACAACCAGATACTTCCCTCTGTCATGTTTCGTTTCATCTTACATGGACTGAACACTGTCTCCACTGCCGTCTGTAAATGAAGTGTTTTACTTTGTTGATCCTGTTTCTGCACTTTGCCTGCTACAAGTTGCATGCTAAAAAAAAGTGAAAAAAAAAAACAAAAAATCAAGCACTGTCATGTGGTACCTCTATATGAATGTTTTTTCTTTTCTATTGTCGTTGGTTGTTTTTTTTTTTCAGTGTGTTGCTTTATTTCTCTGTAGAGCACAAAGCCAGTTAGATGAAGGTTGTCTTTGGCTCAGTGGGACTCTGTGCAGCAGAGAGGAGTGTTAATTTTCCCTCCTCCTGCACTGTGCAACACACACACACACACACACACACACACACACACACACACACACACACACACACACACACACACACACACACACACGAAACAAGACTAAAGAGAACTGCTCGAGTCCTAAAACGTGGAGACAGTCCACTCAACCGCCCCACACAGCCCCCCCACCTCCCTCACCCCTCCCCTCTGCTCAGTCCTCACTCATATCTGTGGAGCGTTCATCTTCATAGTCCCTGCCTTGTGGTCATATGAATCTGCTTGGGTTTCACCATAGTGCAGCTCGGAAAGCTAAAGTAGAACTGATGTGTATTAGCAAATGTCATGTCTCGTCATCACTCCATCGATGAATACTCTCTCTCCTCTCTCTGTTATCAGTGTTGAAAATATTGCAGAAATGACAAAAATGTGAAGCAAAGGGTTCGATAAGCAGCAGAGGATAACACACACACACACACACAGACACACACACACACACACACACACACACACACAAATTACATCCAAATCCTGGACAATATGAGGATGAGTTCATTTGACCAAATATCCCCAGCAAACAATGTGATTATACTGTATGTTGATGCAACGTGTATGTACATTACAAAAGAGAAAGAATAATAAATATATCATCAGTGTCAAGAAATCTATCTTTTTCTATTATGTTTAATTGTGTTTTGGAATGACTTCTCTTGTGACACAAACTGCAAAACAGCTGCAATGTAAATTTCAGTGTATTTTGTTTGTTGTTTTTTGAAGCCATGAAGCTACGGTGTGTTTTTTTTTTTTTTTTTCTCTCTTTTTTTTTTTGGAGAAACCCAGCTAAGTTAAATGTGGCAGCTAATGTTGTGTGTTTGCTATTCAGACTACAGGGTCTTGTACTCGAAAAGCGTGTAATTAAGTGCTAAGTGCAAAAGATTGTAATGTTTTATATCAAGATTACTATTCATGAAATGTCAGTCAAGTTTATACTTTTGTAATAAAGTGGCACTTTAAAAAAATATGTTTTATCTCATAGTCTCAGTTATTAAAATGGAGAGAAAGCAGAATTCGCTGGGTGACGCTGGTGATGAACTTCTTTTAAGCCTAAGAGTTCACTTTGCCATCTACTACAGCGGTAACAAAGACTCTTTTTTTAGTTTAAACCTTTTCTTCCGATCTCAAAAGCTGCCTGTAGATTTATGTCTTCAGTCCAATCAGAGGAAAGAAAAATCATATTTATATACTTATATTCTTTGGGTCAAATTAAGAAAAGTGTCTGATTTTCTTATATTATTTTTATATCTAAGGCTGCTTCTTTTGTGTACAATCTTACAACCTCATTTCACATGGAGTATCAGTGTGTATGTGCATGTGTGTGTGTGTGTGTGTGTCTGAGTGGCCTTCCCATGTTTCTTTTATCTGTGTGAATGTCTGCATGCACGTGCACATGTGCCAGAGTAGCGGGGTCTGCGTCTGAGTAGCTGTGGACGGGGGGGGTGGGAGAAAAAAAAAAAAAAAAAAAATAGGTCACCCCTTAAAACAAAAAGCTTGCAGTCAACATCGCAACCGTCTGCTGAATTTTCATTGGCGGGCTTGTCTCCATGGTAACAGGTTAACCTTGAGGCAGTAGTCACATGGGCGAGCGAGTCTTCTGCTGTCTTGGAGAATACAGCGTGTGTCGTATGACATCCGTGATCACAGTGTCACCCTCTCAGTGAGGAGCTATCTCACATAAAAAAAAAGAGCCCAAAACAAACGTGTAGGAGCAGGAGATACTGTAGGTGTGAGGATGATACAACATCCACAGCTAATGTGATGTGTTAATCTCACTGTGTGGAGAATGAATGACTGAATAAATACATGAATGAGGCTGTCGGATTCATTGAAGGTACATGACAGAGAAAAGACACAGGAGCGGAGAGACAGAAGAGATAATAACTGAGCATGAGGTCACAAACAGGCTGGAGAATCATGTCAATACCAACCAGTGTCTCATAAAGGGGGATCACGAGGCGTGTTTAGAGTAAACATATTGAACACAAGAGGGAGGGAAAACTGGGAGGCTCGAGGTTTTTACTGCACAGTTTGTAACCCTGAAATGACATTGTTATCATTATCTTACATGTTTATAACTAAGCAGGTAACCACACTGGATTCTGCATCACATCATTCAGTTAAAATCATGAACCACACAAGGATGTTTCCATTTCTGCAAAACTGCCATTCATGACATTAAATCAACAGTTCAACTTGTGCAAATGGAGGTGTTTCAGGTGAGTGTGTATGCATTCTTCTGTACTGTAAAGACACACAGATTTCTCAGAGGGACACGCTATAAATCACACAGAGAGAAAGCTAGATGTGAGCTATACTGACCCCCTCAGGTTTTGAAGTGCATTAAAGAGGGATCCAAAGTGGCCTGTGTCTGAACCCTGAGAGTCAGAGGAGCACGGAAAATATTCTTAAGTGAGCATGTGACCGTCCATGACGTCCTCACACCTTGATGATCAGTCCAGATATACAACATAATGGGCAGATGTCATTTTTCCAGTGGAAGTAGAAAGAGGCAGTGATGAATGAAAACTAAATTTAATCTCCAAGATGAATGCTCATACCCTGAATTTAAGATTTACAACATACTCACTGGGCTGCTTCACCTGTGGTAAATGTGTAAACCTGCAAGATTTTGATGACAATAATTTCCTTTTGCAATATACTGTATGTTTACTATAAAACTTCTGACAACTCTTCTACTTTAGATGTGAGTTACGTACATTACATTAAAAAAGTGTTGAGAGCAGAATAAAGTAGTTCATTTGTATCAGAGCATGTTCATGAGCAGAGTGCACCAGCTATTCAGAAAATCCAAACCTAGCGTAGTAATAGCCCCAGTTTACAACCCGTGTGTATTAACATTACATTCAAGTCGCACAGCTTCTCTACTGATTCCTCAAAAAGTAAAACCTCTGAAAAACATAGAAGGCCATTTAACAGCACTTGCTGCTATTCTGAAGCTTTTTCTATAATCTCCACTCTCTTTTCTAACCATTTGAATAATAAAAAAAAAATCAAGAATGAATGAATGAAATAGACTTTTAACCCATTTCCTAAGTTGTGCCTCTTTTTCCTGTTGAGTGGAGATTTACGAATCACTTAATTTGCAACATACAAACTACTTCTTATTCAGAGATAAGTTGCTACTGAATGTTTACTGTTGTGCAGCTAAATGAACCAAATCACAAAAGCAGCATTAGCTTTCTAATATGAGCCGTTTAGATGAGGAGTAAAAGTAATGTTAGACTAAATAAGATATAACATCAGTCTGGTGTAATCTCATTTTAAACTGCATAAATACTGTTAATTCTAAAACACATATATGTGTGCAAATAATAATAAAACAAAGTCAATCACTGATTGGCATTAAAGTTCAACATATGACTTGGCCCTTTTAAACTTTTTTAAGGCATGCTAGAATCATGGCTTTACAGATGTCAGTTTGTTAGTCAGTTGGTTGGTTGATGGTTTGTTGACTTTTCCTCTAGCGCCACCATGAGGTGGACATTTTTGTCTTTTAGTGAAACATCTCAACAACCACTGCACCGATTGCTATTAATCCCTGAAGATGAACATTATCAACTTTGGCGATTCCCTTTTTCATTTTGATTCATCATTAGGGTCAATATTTTTATCTTTAAGAACTAATAAAATCCCATCAGCCTTGGCTGTATCTTGTGTTTGTGCCTTGTGTTTGTAGCTAGTTATCACTCACTAAGAACTGGATTTTTGAACAACTGGTGCAACCCAGTGCTGGGTGAAATAATTTAGTATAATCATAATAATGTTGTTGCATTATTGCACCTCAAGGTAATGGCACTGTTTCACCTCTGTGACCCTCTGAGTATGAAAATATTTATGACGAACTCTCAGTTGTAAATAGAGCAAAATATCTCTCATGCATACAACTTGACCGAGACTCATCCGTTGTATAAGAGTACAAAACTTCATGTACAGAACACAAAAAGTGAATAGAACAGTGTTTTTTGCTTGTCTATGCCTGAAGAGGATGCACAATAACAGAGGTTTTCAAGTAGTGCTTGTATTTTCTGTCAAAGATCTCACAGATGTTTGTGTCAGTATGACGGCTGCTCCGGGTCCTCCTCATCACTCCAACCATCGGACCCGTCTGTCCCAAAATACCGGTCCCCAAAGTCCCCTGAAAACACACAACAGTGGACTCAGAGCTACTGTGTATGAGTTAGGGTTAGGCACTGAAGGAAACAATAAAATCACAACTAATAGACATTAAAAGTTAAAGCTGCAAAGGTTGGAAGTGATAGTTAACTAAAACTTTTACTTTTGTGATTGATTCACAAACAAAATAATTAATTGGTTTAACATTCTACACTAATATTCATCTTAATGTTTGCAAGTAAGGTTTAGAGACTGGTCTATCTATTATGTACATAGTGCTGTTTAGTTACAGTATCCAGAGGAGTGTTCACTTCAAATCAAAAGTGACACAAGCATAAAATTAGAATCTGCTGAGACACGAAATGAAATCTGTCAGCTTGAAACACAGATGTTTATTATCTTTTATCTGCTGCAAAGACCGTGGACTTTTTTATTTGCTGAGGACAGCGGTATGAACTGAAAACGTCTTAAGAACTGAAGTTATAGTACATCACCTGTTATTACAATTCTTCAAAGGTTGAGAGGAAAATAAGTTCTGCTTTGAACAAAGTGTGTGACACATGCCTTCTGATTTCACAGTACAGTTATAAATAGAGTGAGGATGTGGAGTCGTTGGCTTACCGATACCAGGAATTACATGTAAAGAATCGTCCAGACTCTTGTCCACAGCGCTGGTGATGATTTTGACCTGCGGGAAGGCGTAGGCCACAGAGTGCACCCCGAGCTCTGCCATCAACAGCGACACCAACACGATCTTATCCTCTTGCACTTCGTGATCCTGCTCAGCCACACACACATCAACAGCTGTTAATACCTGCTCGTTACCAGGAGGATAATCAGTAAGTGGAAAGCAAAGGGAAGAAATGATTTGACATTTCTCTTTGCAGAAGAGGTGCTAATCAAACCTCACCATGACAGACAAAAAAAAAAAAAAAAAAACATGTCACTGACGAAGAGGAGAGGGGTCCTACTGTTGTCTTACTGAAGAATAATGATGTTAATCTCCACCCACCAATAGGACTCGCACTGCCATCATGGCAGCAGCGCCGGTGGAGACTGTGCTGTCCATTAGGATGACATGATCTTCACTGATGTCTTTGGGCAGACGCAGGTAATGCAGCTGGCAAGGCCAGAGAGGAGGAGACAGGTTACCATGGTTACAAAGGCAGGAAGGGTAGTTACCACGGAGACACACATCATGTGGAAGAATTAAAAAAAAAAAAAACAAGAAAACAATCAAAAATATTTTCATCTTTTGTCTGAGGTGATTTGATTCAATGTGATTTTTAGACACGATCCAATGTTGTGAAAAGTGTCAATAAATGAGCATCTGGAGGACAGTTATGTTAAGGATATTTGGTACTAAGTGACCCATTTTATCTACCTCTGGTTCGCCTGAGTCGAGGTTGGTCTGGATGAGGATCTTGCCGATGCGAACGTCCTTGCACACGGCTCTAAGGGCGGGCTCCATGGTCTCTCCTGCCCGCAGGATGGACACACCGGTGATCTGTGGAGACGAGGCAGCGGAGCAAGCGTGATGACAGAAACACTGAGGACACACTCGACTGGAAGTTAACAAGACCTTGTAAAACAAGAACATCACTCACCCCTCTCCCGTTGTCACTACGGCCCTCGTATTCATGTCCCTGTGGAGTCTGAACGACACACGGCTGTTAGAGGATACAGAGGAGGCATTATTTTATTACACATTCACACTTCACCCACAGATGCTGACACACAAAAGAGTAAATACATCTGTGTTATCTGTGCATGTTTTTGTTTGGATATACTGAACTTTCTCTTGTGAATGTGGGAGACTTTTCTGTAGTATATACACAACACAGCTGCTGTATTATTGCACCAAAATTCACCACAAAAATTGCAGCTTGTTTGCTTTAGCACATTCATTACTAAGAATTTTTTATATGATACTTTCCAGGCAGCCAGTGGTTTCGGTTAATGTCAGCTTGCTATAAAAGTCAACTTGCAGAGACTTGAACATTGCTTGAGAGAGCACAGGTTCTCCCTCACTGTGAGCGTTTAGTCACCTCTATTTATTTTAGGTATGGGTAGGGACATTTTCATCCTCTCAGGTTAGAAATGTTTCATCATAGGATGAAGGTGATCACTCAGAACAACTTCACATTGATTTGCTGTGACTCTTCCCTCTATTGGCACAGGTGGACCCAAACCTGCCAGAAAAACACCCCCCACAGCATAACCAAGCCTCAGAAGCCCCCCACCATAAAGGCCAAGCATTCAGGCCTGCGCCGCTCTCTTGGTGTCGCCACACATGCACACGCCCACTTGTGGAGAATGTGGGGAAGGATGACTCATCTGACCATATCTCTGTAGACCAGTGCCTCTGGTTTTGCACAACTGAAGTCTCAAATGTGTGTTCATCTTCGTAATGAGGGGTTTATAGACAGCAACCCAGCTATAATATCCCTCTCTGTGTAACTGTCAACAGACTGTTGTTGCAAACACAGTCTCATCACGTCCTGTATTGACACTCTCAGGCACCTGAGGAAGAGTTGCTCTTCATCAAATGTGCGCTGTCGACCTCAATGTCCGACCACATTTACTGTCGCCATAGATCTTAATGCAGATGTCACCTCAGTCACTGTTATTGAAACACCAGTCAGTGGAGCGGTCATTGTGACTGACGCTCCGGCCATCCATGTCTCAAGAATGAACCCCCTTTCAGAGTCACTTAGCTCTCTTCCTCTTGGCATCTTGATACATAATCAGAATCAGCTGGGTCTGCTCAGCATTTACATGCCACAAATTGTTTTATTGTATCATGCAGTACACCTGTGGAGAAGCATCTGCATTGGTTCAGTTCCTCCACTCATTTATTCAGGTTATTCATGTTACCCATCTGTAGTTTCCCACTGACGCTTGAATCTACGAATAATTACACTTTGAAAATAGCGTGAGGCTCATGTCTCTGTAAGCTGATTTTGAAACTATACTGGAAGAAACTAAAACTGATGGCTGTCTGAAAGGTTGTTAATTCCACAAACATATGGTTGGCATGTAAATAAATAATATAAAGATGATTTGTATTTAATGGTCTAAAAAAATGGTACTTCAAACCTGCAATAACTGAATTTATGGCCACTTGGGGGCAGTGGAAACAAGCTGTGAACGCATATCATCACCTTTTAAGTTGATGTGGCAGCAAAAAGTTGCTTATTTACACATCCAGCAGTTACGGAGCAACATTATCATACATTTGAATTGTAGCTCTGTTTTTGGTCTCAGCTGACTCCTGAGGGAAATATCTGCCTCTTTATCTCCTAAAAGTGACACTGCCTTAACTAGCTAGATGCTAACTTTGTCTGTTGGCTGTTTGGTGGCTGCCTGCTACAGCCAAAACCAACAGTGATGAGAGCTGTGAGGCTGAACCAAAACAGTAAAGTTACGGGCCCGAAAACCAAAACAATGACCTGAAGGACGCTTTAAAGCTCTGTCGAACTGAGGGAAACTGCAGAGTCTGGTGATAGTTCAGTTGTTAATATAAAAACATTGGTTATCGCCGCTTGAATGTTCACTTTGTGATTGAAGTACCTGAGATGGTAGAAATGTGAGTGCATGTTCTATGAGAAGCCGCATTAATCTCTTTGAGTAGAAGATAAACTCGTCTCGACTGGTGTCTTTGTTCCTGCGGTAGAGCAAAAATGAAATGTTTTAAAATTCATTTTGTATGCACAGTTACAAGGACACAAAGCTGCCCACGAGCACAGGCCAGTACCTGATGATGGTGTGCAGGCCTCTGACCTGCGGCGTACTCTCCAACACACTGAGCGTCTGGGGCAGCGGCGGCTGAGTCTGCTGAGCGGAGGCCAGGAGAGCCCTGAGACCAAGAGGAGGTGGTTCAGATCAAGAGGTCTTATACTCTGTTACTCTGCTCTGCCATTGGAGAAATGGAGCAGTCTGACTTTAGATTTAAGATGGCAGAGAGTTACCATTAAGACCAAGTCACTAAACACAGAAAGACAGACCAGAGAGAGCGTGAAGGAGCGTACAGTAACAATTAGTGATCCAAAGCCACAGAAGGCAAAGTCAAAACATGTATCAGCATACCTGACACTGAGCTCACGCTGCATAAAGAGAGGGTAAGAGAAAGACAATGAAATGGGGTAAAAAAAAATGGAGATAGTCAGAAGGAAAAAGGTTTTTGATGATATTCTATATTGCTGTTATTGTTAGCAAATCCTATAAACATAAGTCTCTTAATGCTTTCAGATTTCCCCAACCTGGCTGTTAATGCTGCTGAAGATAAATTTAGATAAAGATTTAAAAAAAAAAAAAAAAGGGTTAAACAACATCCTAAAACAACTGGGCACTGTAATTTATAGCAATCATCACTCAAACAGGAGGAAACGGTGCATTTGTTGGAGACTATATTCAGCTGTGGATTTGGAGTAGTATTTTCACCAGCAGGCGGTAGATCAAAGCAAACTGGACAGTGTGTGTTCGTGATAATAAAGGAATATGTCAGGCGGTGCAACAGTGTGGCTCACTCATGCATAGGAACGGTTTCCATTAGCTCGTTCCATTTTGGATCTTGTTTCAGTTTGGTAAAGTGCCTGGATTTGTTAAGCTCAGGTGCCAATGAATCCTTTATTGAATCCTTCAATTGCAAGTTCTCTTTGATAGTTTGGCCTCTCTGTGACACTACAGGCAACTACAAAGATGACAACACCGGTGCCATATACAAACAGTGAGACATGACTGACAGACTGACTGAACAAGGTGGAAATCCATGTCTGAAATGTTCCAAAGCGCAGATACATTTCATTGAAATCATCCAAGTGACTGAAATGTAGTATTTGCAGGTGAGTACTCACAACAACAAGGGGAATAAGAGCCTTGCTTAAATATGTATCCACCATCTAACATGTTAAAGTAAGAACTTCAAAAGGCATTTTTGACAACTTGAGAGGGGTGAGTTCTCTGCCTTAGACGACGTTGACAGTGTTACACAATAATCTGTGACCCACAGTGTCTCGTACATGCAGAAATTGATATTTGATGAAAGATAAAGTAGAATAAAATTTATTTTCCAATATGTTGTTTTTCCTTGAACATCTACGGCGTCAGCGAGGAGCAAAAGTCATTTTGCCATTTTCCTTTTGCCATTTTCCAGCAAAAGGGAAAATGAGTGAGGAAGAGTTAATGAATGTCAGAGATAAGTGACAAATTATATGGGTTGAAAGCCCTACAGCCTTTCATCACAGCAGAATCTCTGTGGTTTAGGTTTGTACAGTGTGAAATAAAGAGAGGAAATAGGGGTTCAATGAGGGATTTAAGTTCAACAGGGATTCAGAACAGGATTCACATTCGATAAAATGCTACCGAATCCCTTCCCGAGTGTGTTTTTAATCTGCACAGAGAAATGATGAGGTTTATGACAGTATGATGAATATAGAATATCACCAGCCTTTGTTTATGTAACACAGGAGCAGTTAAAGTTTGAGAAGCTCTGATTTCATTTTAGCTTGAAGCAGGTTATTGTACAAACAGTTGGGAGTTTCTCTTTCTGTCTCTATGTTACAGCTTTTGGACACATGGTGGCGCCACCCTCTGCTGTACAGTCAGCGTTTTGCCCACTCACCTCCTCCAGCTGGCTGTGAACATGCTGGACTATAAGATCGATGGCCACCATATTCCCACCACCTTGGAGAGAAAAACAATAAAGAGACATTTGGCGGTGTCGCTGGTGTGTTTCTGTGAGAGAAAGTGACAAAAATGCCAAATGAGAAAGTCTGGCTTTCCCACCTCTTGGCACAACGATATCAGCCAGCCTCATGGTCGGCTCAATGTACTGCTCAAAGGCTGGCTTCACAAACTTGTTGTACTGCTTGATGACGCCTTCAATGTCTCGTCCACGCTCTGTGATGTCCCTGCGGAGCCGGCGGACCAGCCGAATGTCTGAGTCTGTGTCCACAAAGATTTTCATATCCAGGAGCTGCAGGTGGGAAGAGCAAACACCCCTGAACGGTTCAATAACATTCACTTCAACAAAGCAGCTGCTCAAACAATACCTGCTGGTGATTAGTTCACTCAAGAATTCTTCAAAAAAAGAAAAGAAAACATTTTGCCTCACCTGAAGAAGCTCTTTGTCTGCAAAAGACATAATTCCTTCAAATATGATTACGCTGGCACCATACACATTTTTCTGCATAAAGGGGAGAAAAGGAAAAACCAAGAGCAGAACATAACTCCATGAACAGTCAGTTTAGTTTTTATAAGATTAAAGCTGCAGAATGTCACTCTGAGAAACATGTTTACTAGAGAAAAACATGTTTACAGAAAAAGCTGAATGCAGCTGCGTCATTTCGCTCTTCTACTTTCTTTACATGGTGCATATTTAAACAGGCTATTTGTAAGTTTTCTCTGCCGCCGAATGTGGTTTCTTGCTCGGAGCGGGTGGTGGTGATTGTCGCTTACAAAAAGGTTATTATACGTCCTCTGAGCAGCGCTATATCTTCAGGGCAGATTGGAGGCTACAGTGAGTCACTATCGGAAAGTGACAAGAGGGGTTGGGGGTAGCTGGTTACTGTTACTACAGGAGAAGAAAAGACAAGAGTTAACATTGGTGTTGCTTTCCATCTCTGGAGACAGCTCTTGGGGAGTAAAAGAATTGATGCTGAGCTCACAACGTTTCTGGTAAGTAAACATCTGTTGATGCTAACGTTGGCTATGTAGCAATAGCAAAATTCACAAATAGCTCCTTTAACCTTTCCCTGAGGACCTTTCTGTAAAAACCAGGCTACTTTTTTTGTGATAAAACAACAACAGCTCACCCAGTCTTTCTGTCGTCCGTGCGTGGTGAAATCATACACTGGGATCTTCACACTCTTGCCTTGCTTCAGCTTCCTGAGGGTGGCAACCAGCAGCTCAAAGTCAAATGCCCCGGGATGATCGAAGTTGTAGTCATTACTTGCCGCCAGGGCCTGCTCCTCTGGAGATAGAACCTGTGACACACAGCAGATTAACATTTCAGACTCACAGGATGTTACTGATAAGACATGTTTGAAGATTTGGAAGGAAGAGTTCGACATTCTTGGAAACATGCTGAGTTACATGAAGAAGATCGATACGGCTCTCATGTCTGTGAGCTACAGCCAGCAGGTGATTAGCCTAGCTTGGTGAAACAGGTAACCTGGATCACCCTAGAGTTCAAAAACCACCTCTAAAGCTAATTAACACATTGTATATGAAACAAAATCTGAAAACAATTTCCTCTTGGTTGCCTGGACTCGTATCGATCTTCTCATCTAACTCTTAGCAAGTAAGTGATACATATATATATATATATATATATATATACTGTATATAGTTCCCAAAATGTTGAACTATTTCTTTAAGGACAAAAGAAAAAATATCTTCTCTGCTTTTCCTCCTTTTCCTAACAGCCGTTTAGGTCTGTAGCAAATGATTCATTTGCCTTTCATTTTCTCAATTAATTGATCATTTAGTCTGAAAAATGTCAGAAAATAGTGAAACATGTCCATCCCAGTTTCTCTGAGTCCTCACAGTCCAAAACCCAAAGATGTTCAGTTTACAATGATGTAAAACAGAGAAAAGCTGAAAGGAAAAACTGATTTTTTCTTTTTACATTTTTGCTTGAAAAAAGACTTAAACTAATATTCAATCATGAAAATAGTTAAATTATCAGAATAGAAGTTTAATTTCATTATATTCTGTTGTATATTCTGCATTCATTTCCATTTGTGGATTCACTATTTGTATGCATGTTGAAACTGTTTAATAATTACAGAGCACAGCCAGAGAACAAGAACAGATAAAAGGGGAAAATAGGGCTACAGTGTTGTAATTAAATTAGCCATAGTATAATTTATTTATATATTATAAATTCATGATAAGTTCATAAAAATGTATTTTCAGAAATTACATTGTAAAAAGTTTAAAAATACAGAGTGCTTATTATTCTTATTATTACAAATATGGTGTATATTATTGTTGCTGGGAAGAAGGCGGCAGCTTTACAGCTATAGATATAAAACTGTCATGTTTATGTTTTAAAATGATCATTAAACTATTATTTTGTCCACTTGGAGGCAGCAGAAACAATTTGTGAACACAACATTGACATATCATCACATCTTAAGTTGTTATTGTGAACATGTTAGCAAACATGTTGCTTATCTACACATCCACCAGTTTAAGGGCAACATTATCTTTCATTCGTGGTTGTGTTTCTTGCCGCCTGGTGAATCTAAGTCCAATATTCACTCTTCCTTTAGCTTCTGTTTTTGGTCTTTATCAACTCCTGACAGGAAAATCTGGCTCTTTAGCTGCAAAATGCTCCACTATGTTCATCTGCTGGTCTCTGAGTGTGTCTGTCTGCTGTTTGCTGAGCAGGTAGTGGACAGCGGACAGTGCCTGCTGTGATACTATGAGAGCAGTGAGAGTGAATCAAAACAGTAAAAACAGCCAAAAACTCGTCGACCCACATTACATCGCCACATTGTATTTAAGCGAGTGTGGGCAGCTTAAGCATTTGTCTTTAAATATTTTTAAAAAGGTTTATAAAGCTTTTATCTTCTATTATGTCATACTGTCATAATAATACAATTTTAACTCACAAACAAACTTAATTGAAGCTTATTGGACAACATACAGAAAAAAGAATCGCACGGTGGACTCTTTCCCACCTGTATACTTATATTAAAGTTTATGATTAAGTTTTTTTTTTAACTAAGTGAAAATGTTATGTGCAGTTTGTCTCTTTTTCATGGCATTGTTACTGTTCATATCATCGTCTCTAGATCCGTCCTGAATACATATTTGTTACCTCCTTATACATGTCTGTAGGTGCACACTGTAGGAGGTATATCCTATATACACCAAACATTCACACTGTAATTTGCAGGCTGTAATCTAAAGTGTTACCATAGCCGCGTATTAACTCAGCCCTGTGACAGGAGTGTAACGATTGCTTTGAGGTTCTGTCATTAATTGAAATCCTGCTTTTCAAATCAACAAATCATTCGACCCAAAAATGATCATATATTCCTACAATGAGGCCACAGATAATTGGTAAGAATCAAATAAAATAAGACAAAAAAAAAAAAAAAAAAAGACTAAAACGCATGACTCTCACCTTGTAGAAAGAATCCATAGACAACAGCACAACCCACGGCACATCCAGAGCCTCAATGATCTTATTGGCCACGGTGGTCTTCCCTGAGGCGCTGCCCCCACACAACCCTGCAGATCCACACACAGAGCCACACATTTCAAAGGCCCATTATGTTTGTTTTTCAGAGTGTGTCTAATGTTGTCTGGCGGTATGCATGTGCAATCGCAGTAAAGTGTTTATGGGTATAATAAGACAGAGTGGGACACAAGAACAGGCTCTGCAGCTCAGAGCCACAACTCTACATGAAGGTAGTGAAAGAAGAAAGTAAAAACATCATCATCATCTGTCGTACCGATGACAAAGGCCTCTTTTGACTGAGCTCCGTGCTCGTCATACCAGGGAGGTCGGCCAGCGGTGTAGATGGTGCGTGTGCCTGTGCGGAGCAGAGGAGGCTCAGTTTTACTCAGCAAGGTAGTGCTCTTCCTGCGAGGGGCCCCGGAGGGGGGCAGCAGCCGGTCC
This sequence comes from Seriola dumerili, assembly GCF_002260705.1. NCBI lineage: Eukaryota > Metazoa > Chordata > Actinopteri > Carangiformes > Carangidae > Seriola > Seriola dumerili. The sequence continues at coordinate 972,380 of NW_019174723.1, read as the reverse complement.
AACGAGTCCTCCCCACTCCCACTGCAAAACAGCAAACAGCAGGACAGGTTACAGCCTGAACACACAGAGGAGTCTCTCACCGAGCTCCTCGACGCAGCCAAAGTGTATGAAAACAGAGCAGCTTGGTGTAGTGGAATCATATATTCTTCTTATATTTCATATGTGTGTATAAATGAAAAGGACATTTAAGCAAGAAAATAAATGTATTCAGAGGAAAAAGATGCAACATATTTCAAACAGCACTGCAGTAAACAGCTAAACAATCTGTTGAGATGCAACTTCAGCCTTAAACCTGCAGAGCAACAGGGAAACATTTTTGTCCAGTTACACAAACGCAAAGTTGTGTGTGACTGTTGAGCTGCTAAACCTGCTGTGAAGTCAAACCCAGCTGCTCAGGAATAAAACTAACTACTTGATGGTTTCTACTGTTTTTACTGGTTTGTAAAGGAAGCCGGATGTAGTGGTGGAATTAATTTACTGAAGTATTTTCCTGTACAAATCTGAGGTACTTGTAGTTTACTTGAGTCAATCTGACAGCTGCAGTTACTAATTAAGATTTTACATCCAAAACATAGGGAATACTGTTTGATTGGGCTTCAGTGCTTCAGTGTGCCTTGGTATTGATTGAACAAGTCTATGAACTCTACTGGAGGGATGAAACATCATTCTTCCAAAAGCTTTTCCCTCACTTGGTGTTTTGATAACGGTGATATTGAGCGATGTCTAACATGTTGGGTGTCAAAGTCTCCCATAGGGTTGAGGTCCGGTGACTGTGACGGCCATAGCAAAAAATTCCCAAACTTTATATTGACTTGCAGTGACCTTTCCCTCCACAGGGACAAGTGGGGCCAAGCAATGTAAGATTTTCATTGAATTTATTTTACTTGTAATGAAGTATTCTTTTAAGTCAAAGTATTAGTACTTTTACTAAAGTAAACAATCTGAGTACCTCTTTAACCACTGCCTGCACTGTGTTAATGCTGCTGTATGATATTCTAACCTTAGATTACTTAGATCACTGTAATTGAGATTAGACTCTCACACCCCTGTTTACTATGTAACACACTAAAGTCAGCTTAGCTCTTGCGTCACACTCTCTGAGGACACATTGAGTGACTCCTGCATTTCCACTGGCAGCAATTAGAAATTGAATTAGTCTCTCTGCTCGTTTCACACGAGACACAACTACATACATGCACACAAAACGGGACAAAGCATAAATGGAAGAGAGGACTAATGAATGTTTGTTGCATATTCAGCTGATGCAGTTTCAAGTGCTTGTTCAGTAATGATACACTGCAGGCAGCCCTCCGAGACTGAGCACAAACAAAACACACCAAAACCCCTGCAAACTAACCTAGATCCTGCACTTCCTCTGACCTCTCAACAAACCCTGTTTAGAGACTATTTATGGCTCACACACACACACAAACACACATCCGCGGTGTGTATGAGAACTTTGTGAGGGGAACACTGGCATCCCGCCTGCACTGAGAGAAAACAGCAGCGCACACAGGCACATCTTACCTGCGGTCAGACCTCAGGGACCAACAGCCAGAGATCCTGGCTCCTGTACAGTCCAGCATAGTCATGTCTGCTTCAGACGACAACCTTCTACCCTCCAGCTCGTCTGTCACCGTGGCAACCTCGCCAAAACAACAGCCCTCAACGTAGTAACGCCGGCCGAAGTCGTAAACGTGTGTGCAAATTACAGCCGTTTGTGCTTTCACTCCATCTGTATCTGTGGAGCCCTAACAGTCAAAACAAACCTGACCTCCTCTCATCTCTCCATGCTACTGATCATGTGTCCTCCTTTCTCTCCGTCCCCCTCATTCTGTGATTGTGTGTGTGTGTGTGTGTGTGTGTGTGGGACAGACACTAAGAGGATCACTGTAACACTGACAGCAAAGAGCCGCTTGGCTGGTATTAATAGATGCTCCTGTGAGCGAGTACAGGACGGATGTCTTTTGCTGATCCTTCCTCTCAGTTCACTGAATGTGATCCAGCAGAGTCATGACAACACTAAAACACCACACAGACATACACACTACAATATAGGCCTATACTCATGTCCTGACAGGGAATACACCTGGGACAATTGTGAAAAATGCCCATCAAAGTTTCGCAGAAGCCAAGATGAAGCCTTCAGGTGTCTTGTTTTAACTTGTTGTTCCGTTTACAATGATATAAAACAGAAAAGCTGGAATCACATAATGTCGAGCATCGTTCCATGAAAAAAAAAAGATTTAAACTATTATCCTTTAGTTAAATAGTGGACGATTCTTTTTCTCTTGATAGACATATCAATTAATCGACTAATCATTTCAGATTTAGTAAGCTGTATCTGTTCCTGGTCTGGAAGCTGCCTTTTCTTAACTTGTCTGAGCTGAGTGAAACTGCAGTTCTTAACATTGATTGTAGCGCAATTCTTTTCTTCTAGTCAACAGAAGTGAAGTCAAATTTATTTTTATAGGATTCAAGTCTCAAACTCGCCTAAAATGGCTTTACAATCTGTACAACATACAACACCCTCTAATCTTAGACTCTCAGCTTGGATAAAGAAAAAAGTAGCAGAACCTCATTATAAAAATCCATTATAAGTAAAAGTTCTGCATTCAAAACTTTACCCAAGTAAAAGTTTTTCTAATTCTGACAAAGCGATGTGCTGTCTGATGGTTTAATCTAGAGCTGAAACGATGGACAAAAAAATAAATCAGGAACTATCTTGATAACTGTCAATGAAAACAGTCCCTAATTCAGGCTTCTCAAATTAAATGATGCTCTACTTTACTCTGTGTTATTTTATTATAAACGTTTGGATTTAAGACATTTGCAGACCCCACTCAGACATCAATTCCTTACTTAAGTACAGTTTTGAAATTTCAGAGAGAAATATCATTACATTTAATTGACAGCTACAGTTACCTGGCAGATTAAGATGTTACATACAAAACTTATGATCATTTTATGATACTTTATGATAGATTTAACCAGCTAACATTAAATAAATAAGTCAAATGTAGCCCCACCTCAACAAACGGCACCAGGAAAGCACTGCCTTCATATTAATGCATCAATAATGATCTGATAATATAATAATCCTGGATTATTAACATTGATAACATTGGTCATTCTGCTGCATAAAAAGTATTTTTTATTTTGATACTTTTAGTATATTTTGTTGCAAATACTATGTACTTTTACTATAACATTTTGAATTTAACCCATTTACTTGGAATGGAGTGTTTTTATAATGTAGTATGAAGTAATTGGTTTAAATACTTCTTCCACCACTGTACTTGTATAAATGTACATTTCACCACTGCTCAGACAGCCTGGGAAATATCAAGAGAAGATTAAAGATTGAGAAATCCAATTTTTACACATTTTTAAATTATTTCAAATTTAAAGTATAATTAAATAATTAAGTATAATTCAAAGTATAGACTGTATAAAATGGACAAAATCCCCTAAAAATCTCCATGGTCTCTGATCACAACAATGAATACTACAGACTAAAAACTGAAAATACTGTAAGATTTATTACAGGGATATTCTAGTGGTTTCTCATTAGGGAGCCTGTGACGCACAAGCTCGCCTACTCCTGGAAAGCTTCGTGTTTTAACGCATTTTATGCATCTACATTCACCATCCAGTCACTTTATCGTATAATTAATGAAAACATACTAACAGAGAGGGGATTTAAATGAATAGTATTAACGTTAGAGACGAAACACGTCGGATATCTTTGCTCTGTATAGAGGAGGAGGGGGAGTCAGTGTGGTTAGCGCTACATTACAGGACCCAACACGCTGCTGCAGACTAAAAATTTTTTTTAAAAAATCACAAATTATTTCTGTTTAGAGAATTGAACACTCAGTTTCATGTACCTGTCCGAGCGGGACGACATTATTTTCCCGCACTCCGTCTCCATGGGGATCTTGCGACCTCGGAGCCGGCATCGGCTGGTTAAAGCCATGGATGGATTCCGTCTCAACCGTGCGGTGGGATTGTGGGTAATGTAGTTTATCATCACGTGCTTCAACACAGCTGCTCTTTCAAGGGTAATGCACACATTTCTGACCTTTAGGTGGACATTTGCAAAAAAATAAATAAATAAAAAAAATAAAGGCAATGATGTTTTTATTTATTTGTTCTTTTTTTCTGACATTTAAAAAAGTTTCAGAGAGAGAGACAGAGAGAACAAGGCAGAGGCAGTAACAGAGGAATAGTTATTGTAATCGATCACACAACAGAGCAAGAGAATGACAAAACAGATTGTCATGGTGCTTTTTCATCACAGTTCATAGTCAGTCCATGAAGATTGTGTCTGTTCATCGTGCAGATGGGGAATGAAAAGCTGCCAACTTTAGTTTAATATCACAATTCATGATATCACTCTTCATTGGATGCATTTTTTTTTTCCACAGATCTGATTCACATATTTGAGTTTTTTTGATCATATATTCCATGATTCCACAGCGTCCACAGGCTTCTTTCAGCAATCTGGCTATGACACCTTTCCAAAGGAACCTGCAAAAGAGAGAAAGATGAATACAAAAGTTCAGCATTTTGGGGAAATATGCTTATTGGTTTTCTGGCAGACAGTCAGATGAGAGGATCAATAAGCACTCTTGTGTCTGTCTGGAAGCAGCTAGCCTAGCTTTGTGCAAAAATAAAAATATGCGTCTACCAGCTCCCCTAAAGCTCACCAATCAACATGTTGTCAAGAGCTGAAGTCGTAATGTTTCATCCAGACTAGCTTCTGTTCAACCAACTTCTGTAACTGTCATTCAGGATTTCTTTCTTCTGTCTTTCTGAATAAATTAAGCTCCTGAGGGTTATTTTCCACATTCTCTTCTATTCTCTTCTATTCTCTTCTATTCTATTCTATTCTATTCTAAAGACCTTTAGAAAACATAAATGATGAATAAAAAACAATATACTGTATGTTATCTAAACATATGACACAAACCATGACATGTTGAGAAAGGCTCTGTTCCAAGGCTGGTATGATCTTTCAATTTTTAATTTGGATTTTTGCAGTTTTACAGGGGGTTATATGTCAGGAGAATTTTTGACTCAGAGCAGTTACTAGGCAACCAACGGAGACCCCAGGAAGTTCCTGGTCCGAGCCAAGAAATAGTCCCAGAAATAACCACCCATAAAACAAAGTTAAACAAACAAAGATAAAACATCTTAATTAGTGAGCTTTAATGTAGTTTTTTTTTCAGACGAGCTGTTTCCCCTGTTTCCAGTCTGAAGCTCCATGTTTACCATACAGACATGAGACTGGTATCAATCTTCACATTTAACTCTAAGCCAGAAGGTGAATAAGTATATTTCACAAAATGTTGAAGGATTCTTCTCTAGGCAATGTTTGCAAATGGAGAGGTAAAAACTAAAAACACACACGCCCTCACCTCTGCTGAGCAGCTGCAGGTTGCGTCCCTCCTCCTGCACCTGAAGCTGCAGCACCTGTTGCAGCAGCTCCTGTCGAAGTGTCTCTTGCACTAATCCCATCCTCTCCAGCTTCTCCCCATTGAGACGCAGCAGTGCACGGCCTGTGAGGTGAAAGCAGAGGGATCAAAAATCCTGTTTCACCTTTGAATTGCAATTCTTGAATCCTCGTGTGTTCTGGGTATCTTAGCAGTGGGACCTGTGATGGCGTGGTGGGAGAACGCCTCCACGTAGGTCAGGTAGTTGTGTGGACAGTGTTTCTTCAGCCATTTACAAACATCTTGTTGTGACCAGAGCACGACGGGGCGGATGAGGCTGGGCTGTGTCGGGCTGGTGTGATATATCCCATAGCTGTCGCTTGAACGGTACTGCAGCCAGACAGACATACGGATAAATACAGAGAAGACTGATATGCATTACAGAACTAGTTTGACTTTTTGAGAAATGTAATTATTCGCTTTCTTGCCAGGAGTTTGATTATAAGACTGATACCACTACTATGCCTGAGCCTTAACCTGACCTTGGCTGGAACTGTGGCATTAAAAATCCCACATCTATATATAATCAGATCAATAAACAAATGTTTTTTCTTCAGTGTACGTTATGTGCGATCTCTGCGAACGCTGCTGCTGAGTTACAAGTCTTCTATGAAGCTCGTACGCTGACAATTCAGTATCAAATATTTCCAGACAAACAGGCTAAGTTACAGAAATATGAACAAATATGGGCCTGCTATACATGAGAAACTGACAAGATACATGAGAAAGAACAGGTTTCAAACTCATTAAAGCACGCAGAGATGATCATGACCATATGTGCACGCAGATCAAACACTGCGTAAAGGAAGATTAGCGAACATGCAGCAGCAGCAGCAGCAGCAGCAGCTCCTACAACAAGGCAGACAGAGGAGCTGCAGGCCAGTGTGATCTTGAGATGCAGCTCTTTAATCTTAAAGATGTGCAGGATGTAAAATTGTGGAAGGACTAATCAAACTGGGCCTTTGATCAGTCAATCAGCTTTAAAAATTCAGCAGGTTCAGCGTTTCTCCAACTCAGAATTTCTCAGATGTGAGAAAGAGGTGCCTCAAAAAAAAGAAAAAAAAAAAAAGGGGCTGGCTTACATTTAAGAGAGAGTGAAGATTTGTGCTAGAAGTCTGCCTAATACATATGAGTCTGCTGATAACTCTATCTGCTGCAGAGTGACATGTTACCGTTTAATCAATGCAGAAAACGCTCCAGCTAAGAAAGATATTTGTTCTTAAAATATGATTTTTATATGTATATTTTTAATGCAGCTTAGAGTCTCTTCTCAGGCTACTTTTGAAATTCTGTGTATTATATATTATAATAAGTTGTAATTAATGCCAATTGTGTTCATAATCTATTAAATATCTTTATATCTAAAACTCATTTCCCTGATAAAAAGAAATGCCGGATTGATGGACAATTATATTATCTTCTTTTCTCCTTCTTTTCTAAAAAACTGTATATTCTTACGTGGCTTACAATCTAACATGTTTATTCATCAGATCCTCTGCTACGAATAATTCCTACAAATGATCCATCTGACAAAGACCCATTCAGAGTGACAGAGTGTTGGTTCCTTTCCAAGTTGAATCAACTGTATTTTTCTTTCTTGTCTCCTGGCTGTCCTTCAATCTACCATGGTCGTACAATTCTTTGTAAGTTTTTGCTTTTTATCTTTAGACTTCCTGCTCGAAACTTGAAGAGCACAAGATTTCCTTTCATTTTACTTTCATCCCAGTGATGCACTCCCTTTGTTTGTTGTGAACACAGTATTTATCACTTCACACCCTCACTTTTGTAGCACTTAGAGTTATAACTTGACTGGTGATAGGTTCACTCCTAATATCTTGCACTGTGGCCATTAGTGGGTCTTTGTGTAGATACATGTATTCTGAATTATAACACAAAGGACTGCCGCCTCTCATACCGTGTAGTAGCAAATCCAAGTCATTTTAATGTAGTTGTAGTGTTGCTGACATGTTTAATATGGAGCAAAGATTTTCCTAAATTCATCAATAATAGATCGTTTTCAACACGTCAAAGAGGCTGTGTTCAGAGTGCAATACTGTCACCAACATCCCATATGTCTCCACTTCTACGAAGGCCGCAAATAATTATTTTCATTATTAATTAGCCTCACAACTATTTTGTAAATTAAGTTATTAATTGTTTGGCTGCTACAATGTCAGAAAAATCAAAAATCAAAAAAGTAGTTGCAAATCTTTTTTCAATCTTGTTTAGTGTCTACAGTGGCAGCTGGGGGATAAATGATGGGGATAGAAAGATGACAGAGGGATTATAATGAATGCTTACTGTTTTTTTTCTCATGTACAGTGTGGGACTGTAGAAGAGAAGAGACTGGACGCGTGGATAAGAGTAAAACGTGTAGAAAAAAAAGAGTGAATACAACTAATTGAAGGAGAAAAGAACGCTGAACTGTGGACTGAAAATACTTTACACATGTTCCAGTGCAGCACATTCTTCAAACACTGATTAAGTTTGTGTTCTTCAAGACAAAAATAAACCGACCACTACATTATGGGCATCCAAGAAGATTGAAGCGAACAAACAATGCAGTGTATACAACTCTGTTATCAGCCCAGTCCAGTTCTATGTTTGCAGCTTTAGCTTCAGCTCATAGCCGCCTTTTAAAGAGCCTTTCATGGAGTGAAGACAAAGGCGTGGACTCTCTGACTTGTAACCAAGGGCTTTAAATGAGGCCAGTTTACAGCACAAATGGATTGTCTCCGTTGACGGCACTGACTGTGCGAGCACACAATGCTGTATCAGATAACAAAGTGAATATCAACTAAAAGATTTCATTTAAACTGGAACAGAATCTCCACTGGAAGTGGATGTGACGATGCTTCACATAAAAAGATCTATAAAAGAAGGCGTCACATAATGTTTATTAACCTGCAACAACAATCACAGGCTGCATACCATCAAATTAAATTCCATTTCTTTCTGCTCTCAGTCAACAAACACAGTGGTGCTGCAGCATAACGCGAGTGTTGAAGGACTTGTGCTATTTAAAGCTCTGGTAAAAGGATGTTAGAGCCCACAAACCCGCTGGGGGAGAAAGCAGTGTCCATTCTCTGCTAACAAAGTGCCCATCTGCAACAATGGATGGTGACTGGCCGCATTTGTCAGAGTACGAATCTTTTCTTTTAGATTTTTCTGTACAGAAATCTGTCAGAAAAGTTAGTGAACGCCAGTGAGGATCGTTTGCATGTATACTCATGTTGATAAGACGACAAGGAAAGGATTTGTTTTAATGACTTCTTAAGTAGGCATTAGATTTGTTTTGTATCTGCATGACTTGTGTGTAGAAATGCAGTGGGACTGATAATGAAAAGGAAACGTAACACTACCAATTTCTTGCTATTGTCGTGCATCTTTAATGATCTATTACAAATGATGGAACCAGTTTGGATTAATCAAAGTAAGGATTAATTCAAACCGAATTCATGTACTTGGTGATTCTGATGTTTAAATCCAAACTGAAATCTGAATTCCCCTCAGGTTTCGTGCATCGAAATGTAAATGATGATACTGTTGTGAATATTTTAGCATTTTTTTCCACATAATTGCAGAAAAAGATCTTTTGCATGCACCTCCTCACTACTGTGTATGTGGTGCATTGCAATGTCTCCGCACAGATGTCCACGGTGCACCGAGCCAAATGGGGGATTCATGAACTTTGACCTGATTTGCACTGAACTATGTACGCAGCCAACGGCTGCTGAACTCTTCTTGGTCTGAAAGATGGACTAATCAGCCGACTTGTGTGTCTGAATTTCCAGAACTGCACAATAACAAATTGGCCACATATCAAGACAAGACAAAATAGATATTAATTTGGCAAAATATCAGAGTTCAGATACAGCAACCAGGCTTGCTACAAGAACACTGCTTGAGTCTCTAAAAACTAGTTATCTACTGTTAGCATTGTAGTTAAAGTGGCACCATTTAATACAGCACCACCAGGAGTTTTGTAGTGGTAAATACTGTGCCAACCAACGCAAAGCATGGAGCGCAAGGCCCTTGTTTTTAAGGCTCAATGTGAAAATGCTTTTAGTGATTTAGTCTAGCTAGCATTAGCTGTCTCTCTTTGGGTCATGGGTCCAGTTGTGTTGATGGTTAATGTCTGACCTGACTAGTAAAACTCACAGCAAATGGTCGTCCTGTAACCTCACCACTCTGTATGTTATGGAGTAACATAGGAGGTAATAAAATGAAAGATGGGACTAAGCATCAGCTTACAACACTGGCTACACCGCTGGTTAACTGCTAGTGTGGCTGTTAGAATATGAGTTATATTACAGTCTACTTTTACTGCCCATCACACAGATCAATCAAATGACCAGTACCAACATCGTCAGTTGGTAATTACAGTTTTGACCCAGAATGCTGAAATCTCGGCTAAAATTGATTCTAATTCAGTTTGAGTTGAAGCAACACTGCTGTTACTTCTTGCACAGCACCATCATGCTTAATTACAAAGGAACAGTGCTCTCTACTAGAAAAAAAAGATAGAAAACCTGGGGGGTTATCATACAACATCAGTCCAGGAACCAGGTGTGCTGATGAACATGTTGAGGTGATGCAGGTGTTCAGTACCTGCAGGGACTCTGTGCCCGGCTGCTGCAGCAGCTTCACTGTCCTGCCTCCCGCTGTTTTCTGTCCTCGCCCGTCATGCCAGGTTAGATTCCCACCTGTCCGTCTACTCAACTGGTGCTTGAAGTCCTCAGGCAGAGCCCTGTACTCCACAGCTGGCCTGCAGAAACTGAAACTGGATGCCGCTGGAGAGATAAAAGCATCAAGTTCAACGATTAAACAACCAGGCCTAACTATAATCACTGATCATGTAGAAACAGCATGAAACTTATTTGCTCTGCAAAAACCTCCTTCCCTCTGCGTGACTTGAAAACAAAAGCTAGAGTTGAACCCAACCAGACACCCTGTCATTCTGGGATGATCTCATTATAAAGTATCTGCTCATACCTGCTCTACACTAAACTGAGAAGGCATGAGGCAATGTTCAAAGTTATCTGAGCCTGGACAAGCTCCTGGGTGATTCCTGGAAGTCAGTGTTCAGGTGTAACTATTACTTTGTGCAGACCTTGTAGGTGAATGTTGGAGCTGTTAGACAAGCCACTTTCTCATCATTACGAAGAGGCCTGTAGGCAGACATCCAAGCCCACTCAACAGCAGGTGGCTTCCCAACACCCAGTAATTAAAGAAAGTGTGCAACTACAGTAAACACACTGTTACTGGCACAGATTCTGGCAGAAAGCCATGGGTCATTACTGATTCATGTGCCAGATTGGAAGGATTTTCTTGCTGTGTTTGAAGCTCTGCAGATGTGTTTGTGTGTGCGTAACGTGCACGTTCAATATCTTAAATTGACTAAGAGAATTTGAAAAGAGGACAGAATGAGAGGCTGACACGGGGGATGAGGGTTTGAAGAGATGAAAGAGTGTCTTTTGGTTTTTCTAGCTTTGTGCCTTTTTTTTCTGTCATTCATCATCTCCCGCTGAGAGTGGAGCAAAGCCAAGTCCCGCAATCATCAAGGCAAACCAGCAGCATCGGATTATTATGAATAAAACTCTATATGCAATTTTTTGTGTCTTTGAGGTGTAACCTCAAGACTGTGCACATGTGAACCCTCCTCTCACAGTGTTAATACTCCCCCAGGCTGCTGCTGTAAACACAAATGTGCCTCTTTCAGAGATTGAATACGGTTAATTAAGACCACTTGTCAGACTGAGTTTTTACCTCCTTTAGTTTTGCACATCTATGGGAGGAAAAAGTCCTCATTAACAAAGACATATACTGCCAGCACTGCATAGGAAAACACTTTCATGAACCAAAATCTTACTAAATGTGCTCTGAAGAGCCTCCTGCCAACAATATGCTTCACTTGATATACTGGTTCAATCTAAATTGTAGATTAAAGCTTATGTTGGTAGTGTTGGAGGATTTCTGCCACAAAAAGCAACAACCTTCACCTGGTTGAGATGCCAGATACTAAAATTTCTTTAAAGAAATTTACAGGACTGGTAAGGGGAAATTTGTGGATGAAGAGTAACTCTAAAAAACTGAGGACAACAGTCAGACCATCAAAGTGGTGATGCTGGCATCCTCCAGTGAGCTGTCCGTTTCAGCACCAGCTCACTGTCCACCAGCAGACCACCCTGCCTCCCCCTGCTGTTTCTTCAAAACACCATAGTGTTCCTACAATGTCCCTACAGGCGCTCATACAGCTCTGAATTAAAAGTTGCCGTACTGTTCCGTCATACTGTATCTTATTCCGGATGGTGTTGGGGAGATAGAATGACATTGGCGGCGTTTTTAGCTGTTGATCTCATGTTTTTACCCCATGTTCATACTGAGATGATAGTACAGCAGGCGTTTTGTAACCAGACGCGACCCCTAAAACACCTGACAAACCGGTCTCGCAAGTATTGAGTGTATCTAACGAACTCATGGCTTCAGCTGAAGTTTGATCCTATTTCAAAGAAAACTTCCAAAGAATTCAACGAAATTTAAACAACAGAAAGCTGCCTACCGTCCACAGCCATGGTGTTTCTGTGCCGTAGTGGATCAAGTCAAAGTCTGCCCATCATAGCCTCCGGTGACGGACACACAGGCTGCGGCGGGTCGTGCGCCCAACTCCCCTCCTCTCCGCGCTGTGTCTAGCGACAAAAGTTTGAGCGAGGTCTGTCAGGAGGAAGCAGGCTCCACATCCTCGCAGAGGTCCCGCTGGTCTGACGGGGGATATGCCTTAAAACCAGCTCACGTCGCCCACGGTGTCGTTCGCTGCTGCTGGTGGTGTCTGTGTGCTGAAGTTGTTGACAGACAGACAGGAATGTCGCCGAGCAGCTGGATGACTGGTTCCGCTTGCTCGTACGGGCGCGAGAGTGCGTGCGTGCGCGCGTGCTGCGTGTATTTGTGTGTGGTTTCTATCTGTGTCGTGAGAATCAGACACGCGGCTTTTTCTCAAGAGCCTGCATGAGCGCAGTGAGCTCAAAGTGCAGCCCCGGGCCCTGTAATTAACTCAGCCAGTGGAGACTGAGAAAAAGCCGGATGAAAAGGCTTCTCATCACTGCTGCATCCAACATAAGGAATTCCCCTTTGCCTTTTCTTAAAGAAAGGGAGCTCTGTGCGCGCCTGTGGGCAATGGGCCCTCTCTGTGATGGACCCTCTATGTGGGGTTTGTCCAGAAGAGCTGCAGGACATCAGGGCAGATATCAGAGAGCACTGTTCCTGCTCCCACCTGCCCATAAAGCCACTTCATTGATCACATCTGCTCTTGGATAGCCGTGGATGAGGTGATCTTTGCCAAACACAACCACAACCAATCATAATCAAAAAAGCATTAACTGTTGTCACTTCATTTTCTTTCTTATTTTTAGCTTTATTTAATTTTTATTGTTTTGATTTAATGTCATCTCTTCCACCATTGGGTTGTGCTTATAAGATCAGATATGGAGGTTTGAACATAAAAGATGAATACATTCACATACAGTCAACATACAGCCAAATTACATATTTTATTGATTTTTGAAGCCAAAAGAAGTAAATACAAACCCAGCAGTAAACAAACATTAAACATCAGCCTTTGCTTAAATGTTAATGGAGTTACTTTTATGTCATTAACTTAAAAAATACAGAGAAAAAAAAACACATGGTGCCCAAATTTTTGTTGGCTAATAAATGTTTTCTGAACAGCTGTGGGTCTTTTCAAAGTTAGTTCATGCACAAAAAAGCTCTCACATGGCCCAGAGTCCACTCTTTGGTTTAAGGTTTAAAAATGACTAAATAATTACACTTCAAGTGTTAAAGCATTACCTCAGCAACAATTCCAGAGTTGCTCCCAGTTCTGGTGGATAACTGATGTTGAGGCAGTAGTGTGTTGCAAACATCAGCACAAGGCCTTTGCCAAAATTGGGAACACTGACATCCCTGATGGTCTGGTTTATTGCAATCATGAAGTGTCCAGCTGTCAGGGGAGACTTGCCGATGGTACACAACAGAGGAAAAAGTCACAATTAAAGTAAAAAGAACAGCATCATCATCAACTAACATCATGACCATCAAAAGCCATAGTCAACTACTGTAAAAAATATTTTGTCATTAATTGGCTTACATGTTTGCACAATATGGAGAAAACACTCATATCCAAATTTGACCTTAACTTAATTTTCCACTCAATATGCTAAAATATACTTAATGAAATTAAACGTAATACTGTTTTGAAATGTTAAAATATTTGGTCCACATGGTTTATTTAGTTTATTTATTTTTACTGGTAGTCCCATGGCGAATTATGCAATCAGTGAACACAACGATGCATGGTGTGCTTAGAAGCTGAACAACTTCAGATGGCAGACACATTTCATCAGCTGTCAGGAACAACTTGCCCTGCTCTTCACTGAAATGGTTCAAAAGCAGCACAGGAAACCAGGGAAGATCAGGATCTAGATGCTTTGCTTTGATAATTAAGGTTTCCCCCTCATCATGTTGTCAACTCTTCAGCTTCTTGGTAAGAGAGTCATAACCACTACCTACAACTTTATCTTCAATAACATGACAGAGGATAGGTTCAAATAATCTTCCTGGCAATTTCACTAAGATGTTTCTTCCCTGGTCTAGGGCAGATGGTTCAATGGTCTCCCCTACAATCAGGTCAATCAGTTCATGTCTTTCACATCCTGTTGACTGCTCTTTGTTTTTGAGCTTCCTAGTAATCTCTGATGGCAAGTGCCTGTTGTTGTCCACTTGAGTGTGTCAATGAGAGGTTGGGAGTGCACTTGAGCTTGATGTAGACAGCAGAGAGCTGGAATTGTCCGCACAGTATTCACCTGTAGAGGGCACAAAAAAGTACATAGCAATACTGATTCAATACATTTTCACATTCACAATTGGCCCTAAACACAATTAAAACAATATTTCTACAACACACACAACATTGTTGACAGAGACTGGCTTGTTTTTTTTGTCTCTGTTTAAGCATCAGCTATACCAGATGTACTGTAGCTCTTATCATGCAACCCATAAACCTCTATTAAACCTGGTCACAGAGCTCAGTTAAATGATTCATCATCTGGCTGGTTTGATGCATACACATAGTACACCAAGATGTTTTTTAGTAGGTGGGGAAGTAGTCTAGTTTCTTAGTGATGTAGGGTAGTACACAAAAAGGAACAGGACAAAAAAAAAAAAAAAAAAAAAAAATCAGTTAATTCCATAACAACTCACCTAAGACCTTGAAGTTAATGACCTGTTCTGCCTGAAGTGCCTTGAGATAACGTTGTGATTTGACGTTATATAAATAAAATAGAATTTACTGTCTTGGATTTTCTTGAAAAGAAAAATCATGGAAGCTTCTGTTAAATTCATTCATGGGACCTGGCAAAACCCTATAGCTCTACTTCAAATAATGTTTTAGTTATCAATTTTGAAGTTTGGCCCTCAGAGCAAAATTTCATCATTTTTGTGAGTCTTTGCAAGCCTCACCAATCACTTATTTCGCACTGGACTATGATGAAATTTGTACTGAATATCCAAGAAACCCTAAGGATAATTTGCAAACATGTATTCATGTAAATAGTTGTTGCTTAATGGTTTTATTTCCTGAACGCACAATCTTTAATTTTAAAAAAAATAATATTTCCCTTTTTTGCAACCAAAGTTTGATTCTGTGTAGTATTAGATTTTCACTTCTAGATGTTGCTTGGTCCTGCATAAAAAAGAGTGCTACAGATCTTGGTAAATTTATTTCAATTTTTTTTTTTATTGGGAAAGTGCTAATATTGCATATATATAAGTAACATAAAGATGTTATATTACTCCTTTTTTGAAAATACCCTTCTTCTTTTTTTTTTTTTTACTATACCCTGGCTGTAATATTACATTTAGTGATTTTATTCAAAATGTTGTACTAAGGTTTTCTATCTCTGTGTTTCCAGCTAGGTGCCAGGCCACAGCTAGCTGCAGGCTGTAAACCCCCCCCTAATACCATGAATGTGTGCCAATTCATTTTGAAAGAGCAACAGCCAATGGGGAAACGCCAACATATGGCCAATGGTGTAACTTCATGACTCAATAACGTGACATTCTGCTGACCAATGGTGTATCCTGATCATTCAACTCTATCACTGACTCACTCAGTCAGTCAGCCACAGACATTCAGGTTTATAGGGCTGACCCCGCTGTTGCAGTCCAGCCTAAAATAAGAAATTGTTGAATTATTTATGTCAGGCTCATGGGATGAGTGTTTGTGTCACATAAACATAAAGTTTTTATGTCATTTTAACAGTCCTGAACATTTGTGTGGATTTAATAGTAAAATTTTTTGTCATGGATGTACTGGGGTTTACAATGGTGGTCTACGGTGGCCTATAAATACATAAAAAGGCCCAAAAATGAGGGCAAACTGAACTTGTTTATCCACGGCTACAAGCCTTACTAGAGCTTCAGGGAATAGCCGAGGGATTGCCCCTGAAGGATCTGGACTAAAATAAATTTTGTGGTTCTCATCTGTATTTTATAAATATTTCATACTTTTATATCAGGCTGCTCTGGCTTTGAAACAGTTTGCTTGAAATTGACAAAAAAGCAAAAACAAAAATCAGAAAAATCTGACAATGCAGCTGTTTATATTATTAAGTAGGAAAAAAATGAAATTTATTTATTTTTTCTCGTACAGACTAAAACATGATTGTCCTCCTGTGACAGATTTTGGCAGGGCACTGTAGTGATGAAAGTGTGACGATGAAAGCTGATTAGAGAGATCAAGGTGGCACATGAAACCCAAAATATTAAACAGGTCTGTGCATGGAACTTGATAAGAGAAAGAGGTGAATGTGTGCAGGTGTCCTGTTGTACACTGACGGATAGACACAGTTGTTTGTTACAGGATATTTGCATACTTTTTGAATACAGGTTTAATGACCGTGAAAATTCTAAACAGCCCCAAAAGAAAAACATATATTTTCAGCTAAAGATACTCAAGACTTTAATACTACATCTTTACTTTAAGTTAAACAACAGACACACAATATTATCATTATTATTATTATTATGAGTTAAAATGCAGATCACTGCCACAAAGGGTGTATGACTCCCTCATGTAGTCTAACATGATTCTCATACAAATAAAGCTGTGGAAATTGTCACTTTTGTGAGATATCAAATAAAACACAATTAAAAGACTGAACAGGCACGCTGATATGTGCTATTGTACAATCTGTCTCAGTTTAAAGTCAATTACTCTTTCCTGAAGGTTCAACATTCTAGTTTGACATTTTGGGAAGTATGTTGATTCACTCTCTTGTCGAGAGTTAAATGAAAATATCAATTAACACCTCTGGTGGAGGAAGCATTCAGATGCTTTACTCTGATAATAGTAGCAATATTACAGTGTAAAAATACTCTGTTACAAGTGAAATATTAAAATGATCAAATATTACAAATATTACTCAAGTAAAAGCACAAAAGTATTATCAGAAAAAATGTTCTTTGGTGTTAAAAGGCAAACCCTAGTTTGTATCAGTTTTATTTATATATATATTATTAATTTGTTACTGATGCATTAATGTATAAGGAGCCTTTTCATTTTGTAGCAGGTCTATAGGGAGGTAGAGCAAATTCTGACTACTTGTTATGCTATTATACTAAGAAATGCATCATATTTATATGAAGTGATTATTTATTTTGCATATATAAAATCTTGCCTAATTACACAGGACAGTGCGACATGTACAAACAGCACCTGATTAACGTCTCTTTCCCCACTCTGTTGGTCATTCTTCAAAATTGTACTTGAAGCAGCTATGATTAATATTTTTGTGATAACAACGTATTAAATGACAATGTGAAAACAGTTGGACAGTGTGAAAGGAGTTGCTCGATGTGTTGAATCTACAGAGAATTATCAGCAGAATCTGCAGCTCCCTTCAGCTTTACACAGGTTTATGATGAGTGTAGGTTCATTGTTTATATTAGCCGTCTGACCTGCAAAGTTACTGTCTAGTTTCACTCAAACTGCTCTCAAAACGTTGTTTTCAGCTGCAGAAGGCAGCAATCTTCAGCAGAGAAGCTTTAAAAACTCATAGCATGAAACAGCAGACAGACACAGTTGGAGACTACCTGGTAAATATATTGAGCAGCTGAAGAGCCAGATACCAAAAACAGACCTAAAGCAGACTTAGAATTGGGTTAACATTCACCAGATGGACACGTCTTGTTTCTTTAACCCATACAAAAAGTTTAAAAATGACATGCTGATGTTTTACTCAGCGAGCTTTAGCTTAGATGTGCTGGTAGGCAGATTTTCTTAACTTTGGACAGAGCCAGGCTAGCTGTGCCCCCTGTGTCCAGTCTTTATGCTAAGCTAAGCTAACTGTCTCCTGGTTCTAGCTTCAAATGCAGCGCACAGACCTGAGAGCAGTATCGATCCTCTCAGCAAATATACATTTTTTCTAAAATGTCAGACTGTACCTTTTAATTGAAGACATTGTAGACCTCAAATTTCAAAAACAAAAATTGAGACATTTTAATATTAAGGGACCTAAGGAGAAATGAGGATGAGGGGAAGGTGGAGGTGGCCCAGAGTGCCCTTCAATTCATGGAGTCCACTATACACCTGTCACGTGTCACTCCAGGTGACTTGAATGTCCAGATTTAACTTTCTCTCTCTGGGTTTATTAGGATGAAACGATGCCAGGAGTCCCTGCTGTTTTTGATATTGCGTCATGCGATTGATCTTTATTTGATATGACGCCACACTAGATAACAACATCTGCCAGATACTCTCCTACATCCTCCCACAACCAGTGCCTTAAATACTCTCAGCAATGTTGCCATTCACCACTGGTGATTACTGCCTCATTGGCTCTAGCCTGATTTTTGAAAACAGTGGTCACAGAAACACATTGTAGTTTATCCCAGTTACACCACAGATTCCACATGGGATCATAAACCCAGCTGACTGGTGTGGCTTTAATTGGCTTGGTGGGTATGAGAAGTTTCTGCAGATGTTTCTGAGGAAACAGAGACTGGGGCGCTGGAGCTCCTCTTAAACTTTAAGCATTGACACATTTGGCCTGGTTAGAGTGCTAAAAGATGAAAAGGCTCACTTAAATTAATAGTTTCCACAGGAGAGAACTTCAAAGAGCCTCAAATATTAATAGTATACATTTGAGGTTTACAGTGAGCAGCTGCCTTTTGTTTTAATGTTTAACTAAGGATGTCTTTTCATCAATTGTTTTTATGGTCATTTCAGAGTGAACTAGAAAATCCTGTCCAGTTTATTATTTTTACCCCAAACAATACATTAAACATATTATACTGTAACGCTACGGCCAAGTAAAAATTTGACCCATTTTTGCCAGAGACAGGGTAGAAAGTGTGGTGGCAGTTTCACATCTAAATCAATTGTCAACACAAGGGGGCAGTCTTATTCTGTGTGGAGTGAGTTATATAGTACTGTGTGTTGGTGGTGAGGAATATGTGATGCTATTATTTTATATCAAATTTACAATGTTTTTACAGTTGGTCAAATACCAGTATGCTGTCACTGTCAAAGACAGCCACTGCAAATGATGCAAAATTTCTGATGATAACATTATAAGATTAGCCATTTTGGTTTTTTAAGCCTGTTTGATTTTCTCATACCACCAATTAATATTCAATTACAAAACAAAAATGGCAACTTTTCACTTTACAGCATGTACTAAAGTCAATATTTTTGCCATTTTTTGCATTCATAATAAAATTATGTACACAAAATAATCTCCTATTCATTCATAAACCTATCCATCTAACTACCTATCCATCTGTTTATTTGTATACTGCAAATAGATTGATTTAGATATCAATTTTACTGTAACTCTAATTCATTTAATGTTTTTTGTTGTTTGAAGCATTCACATCATTCAGGATGGACATTACGCCACGATGCCGTCCCTTTGTTTACATGCTACTGGATTGAATTTAGTAGTAGTTTAATTTCAATTAGTCATTGCAATGTAAAAGAGAATTTAGTTACTGTGTAATTCTGCTTTGTCACATTAGATCAGATAGAGCATATATGCAAAGATTATATGAGCTGTGAATGAGTTCTGCTGAGTCCACACAGACTGTTATCCAAAGTGTATAAAAAGGGAAATTAGGGGCAGATTTTTCTAGGCAACTGTAAAAAAAATTATGACTTAAATAAGGAGAAAGCATCTAATGCTCATTTAGAGAAAAAGTGTCTCTGTAGAGCAGTCTGCCTTTATGGAGACATGAGTGTGTGAGTGTGAGTGTGAGTGTGAGTGTGTGTGTCTGTTTTTGTGTGTTGGCTGTCTCCAGATGTGTACACACTGCCGTGAGTCTGGCATCAGTAAACATACTGAACTTCTTGGCTAACGTGTGAAGTGTGCCATGACATGTGGCCACCAAATTAGGTTTGTTCAGGCCAACATTTGTCTTATTTAATGACTTAAGTCTTAAGTTGATTACAGTTCAGAGTGAAATTCACTTTCACATGTATGAAAAAAAAAAAAACATGTTCTCTCAAAGATATCTAAAACTAGATTCAGCTCTTGCATGAAATAATTCTGGGTGAACTAGTGCAGGAAACAAGGTTAAGGTTTGTGAAGTGTTTCGACCAATTACTGCTGTTTGTTCTTTTACATGGCTGTGAACATACAAGAGCAGATATAGGCCACTCTAAAACAAACAGCGCTGCAAATTAGACACAACTTTAACCTTAACCTGGATTTCCAACATTTAAAATTCTTGTAAAATTAATCTGAGGAAAAGGAAGGAAAAGCTGCATTTTCTCCCCGTCAGGTTACAGCCACTGATTTTGTGTATAATAACTACACAGTGCAGGAGGGCGCCAGCTTTGTTGAAAACTAAAGACACACACACAGAGATTGACAGGCGAGCTCAGAATTTGGACCTCTGGTGTTAAAACTAAATAGACACAAAGAAATAGAGAAGGGATAAGCAAAAATCTATTTCCCCATATGTTGCACAGACTTTCATAGACTCATGTGGCGTTCACTTTTTTCATGAGCATGCAGGCAAATCAGGCCTCACCCTGTTCATAATGCTGCAATGTCGAGAAGTCCACCAACAGCTTAAGTCTGACGTAAGCGTTATGACGGGCAGGTGAGTGGAAGCTACAACAGCTGTAACTGTGTGATGCCATTCAAGGAAAACTCTGGGTGGAGTTGCCACCGGTCCGCAGAATAAAGATTCATTTGTTTCATGGGAGCAGAAAGTACGGGCCTGGATGCTGTGCGCTCTGTGACATGTTTCACGTGGTACAATGAGAGCCTGTTTACAAATCAAAAGGGTAAAAGAGCTCACGGAGAGTGTATAGCACGCACTCACACACTGTTGTGTATCTGAACTGAACAGGGTGTTTCCAGGTAAAAGAGGTGGGACCTGGGACAAACAGGATACAGGAAATGGGCCTGCTTCTAAACAGGGTCAATCAAAAGGTCCATGCAGAATAATGGACACAGTGTTTCTCTTGTTCAAAATCGGGTCACGTTACAATGGTCACAGCAAAACATTTTTCCAAGAATGTCTGGCATTAATGGTGGTCCATACATACTGTATGCTCAATGGTAGTGCTCCTAAGTCCTCCATTTAAATCCTACTGAAGAAAAAGTAGCATTATCAGCAAAATGTACTTAAAGTATCTAAAGTTAAAGCACTCACTCTGTAGAAAAATGGCTGTTCTGACTGATTTTTGTTATATGATATTATTATATTGTTTATACTGATGGTCAGTGTGTAAACAGCATTTTACTGTTGCAGCTGGTCGAGGTGGAGCTACTTTTAAGTACTTTATATACAGTTTGGTATTTCAGTCCAGTGGTTCCCAACCTAAGGGTCAGGCCCCTCCAAAGGGTCACAATATGAATCTGACATGTCTTGAAATAGAGGAAAAAACTTATGCAGTACAATTCTATACTGTTGTTTTGTTGTTGTTGTTGTTTTTTATGTTTTTTTTTTTGTTTTTTTTTTACCTCCACCAAGGAGGTTATGTTTTCACCCATGTCAGTTTATTTGTCAGCAGGAATATGCAAAAAGTACTCACCCGATTCGCACCAAACATGGTTTAGGGATGTGGATCATTTACTATGAATTTAATTAACTTAAATCTGGTGTATTTTGTTTGACATTGCCCTTGGCAGAGGTCTGGGCTCTCTGAGAGCACTTCAAGTTTATGTATTGGATACTGCCAACTCAAACAGATATCTAAATAAAACCATCTGGGAAGTGTAGAGAGGAAATGTGTCTTTGGTGGAATTGATAATAACTTACTTCTACACTTTTTTGTCAGGGGGTCACAAGTCAGAGGTCACATGTCAAAATAGACTGGGGACCACTGGTGTCATATTTAACAATGTATTGTACTTTATAATTTCAATTGTTTTTATTTTTTGTAAAATCTTAATCTGAAAAGTAACAAGCAACTATAGCTGTCAGATAAATGAAGTATAGTAAAAAAGTACAATATTTTGCTCTGAAATGTGGTGGACTAGAAGTATTAAGTATCATGAAATGGAAATAAAAAAAATGTATTGCAATAAATGTATCAAATTACTTTCCATCATTGTATATGTTAAAAGAAACATACACATACAACACAGACCTTCAAACCACCCACTGATGGAGATAAACTGTATTTCGTTTTCTCATCCACCTGTCTACATAGTCACAGACCGCCTTGCGATAATAATAATAATAATAATAATAATAATAATAATAATGATAAGTTAAGTTTTTACCTTGTAAAAGAATGACATACTCATTCTAATGATGCCCTGCATTCCACTTTGCAATAGAAGAGAAGCATAGACAGGAGAGAAAGGATAAATAAATGCAATCAACATTTTTAAAGGCCAAAAGAAAAAGCTGTTTGGTGAATGTTTGCTGAATGGTTTCATTTGAAGGTTTTGATTTTATTCAAAGGAGTGTTCAGTTTGTCCTCCAAAAGCTGAGACTGTACATTCCATATTTCATTTTGAAAAGCGAGTGCTGAGATTTGTTAAGGTAAATCGATTAAGATGAATATATGCAGCGACAATGTGGCTCCTTCTGACTGGCATTTGAATGGAAAGTGGCCTCCTTCTGTACTAATGGTGGTGAACTTCTTCAACTATACAACCACTTGTGTTGTGAATGAATGTGTTGGTTTGTGGCCCAAGGGACTCAGGGGCCTGGGTGTGTACTGTCACAGCCTTCAACACAGCGTATTTGTTTTTATTTGTTCCTGCTCCTGGAGGTTTGCTGTTAGGTCGGGGTTTAGACTGTGTCAATGTGCATGTGTGAAGTAAAAGAGCCCAAGATGTTTCACAGATTTCACTGTGAGACTGCCAAGCCTCTGATGTCTCAACAATATCAGCACCAATATATTAACTCAGCTCAGTCATTCCAGCATGAGAAGGTGCGTGTGGACTCCCCTTCAGCACCACATACTAATGCTAAATGAAACTATAGTAGAGGATTATGATGATTTATTAATTGTTTAAGGCCTTCATTAAGTCAAAAGACCAAACATTCTCTGGTTTCATGATACTTTATTCTTCTTCTGGAGGTAAATGTTGCATAAGTTAGTTGGACAGAGTTGGGTATTTTTACTTAAAATTTTACTTAAAATATACAATACTTATGATTCTGTACTTTTACTTCAATACATTTTCAAATGCAGGAATTTTATTTGTAACAGAGTATTTCTACACTGTGGTATTGATAAATATTGTAATACTTTGTCTACCATTGCACCTTGGATTCTGGGAAACTGTGACGGACATTCAATAATGCACGACAACTGAATGTATGACATTCATAGTGAATGATATATACAGATACTGTGTATGAACTGAGGAGAACAGTAGCTCGAAATGGATACAGAGGATGATGTCGATATCACACACGGGGCTTTTAAGGAGCACTGGCATCATCAAAAACGCTTTTCATCGATGTTGCTGGCAGCTTTTCTCATTTCATTAGGTCGAAGGATGAGCCAGGTTTTGTGACTGAAAGGCTAATGTACGGATAATGTACTAGATGTATAGTAGTAGTAGTAACATTAACAACGGCTCTGTCCTATTCTAGTTTCACAGTTAACCATTCATGTGCAGGTCAGGTCCCTGAAACCAAAGCAAATGGAATTCAGCCATATATTTCTTTTATTACTCACACCAGTGCTTTTTCTACTGTGACATCTCAAAATGTCGTCTGTGAAAAAGCCCTTTATACATTTAAATTTCATACAAAATACAGGGTGAGTGTTCTTTACTCTGTAAAGGATAAATAAACATCAGCTATGTCCACTTGTCATCTTGGATTATTATTTATTTCCACCATTACACTAAAATGTTTAAGAAAAAAACAACCAAAAGATGCTATTTTGGGATAAGGCCTGGTCTTGTACACTCTGGAGGTGATGCACTATTTCCCCTCTGGTTTGCCGTGATGTCACCATGGGAAAATAGTTCAGCCTTGGCCCTGATTGGTAGAGACAGCCTTCAAACTAGATGTATCATAAAAACCGTATTTTCTATAAAGTTGAGAACGTCGAGATACTACAGCAATAACTGCTAACTGTGAAAGTGAGGGCTGTCCTCTCTACTCTAATGTCAACCTGGTGTTACTTTGAGGAGGTTGAGTGGGAGGAGATATGCAGATGGTGCCAGTGGGGCCCTATTAGTGGTGTCTGTAGTCCACCAAACCCACAGTGGAGTGCTGTCAGTCTAACAGAGTCCAACACACCCACAGTCAGCATCAGGCTCAACATTCACAGGGTGGAATTCTGCTTTCTAACAAAGTTTGCACTGCAGAGACTGAAATCTTTTTTATGTCAATTTTTTTGCCTTTTTCTGAGTTTCTGCATGTTGATTTATCTTTTTTTGTCAGAAGCCTGGCAATTCAATAATTCCCATATCAAGTGGATGGAGTGGAATATTAAGCTTATTGCTTGCCCTTGAATGGAAGAATACTTTTTTTCTTCAGTGAGATTAGCTTGAAGACTCCTTTCACTGAGCTTTTTATATAACACGTGGATATTCAAGGATGCATCCTGTGATGGCTGTGAGTCCTTTTGTCTTCCTGACTCTATTTTTGTCAATGGTCGAAACCAAGTTCTACAGACCATTCCAGTTTAACCAGTATAAAGCTGGGCACAGTCAACACCATGACCAAGGGAAACCCACCAGCAGACACAAGTAAGTTCTGTCTCTCTCTCGGTCCTCATCTTGTGCTCCGACAGATCAAGTACATCATTTAAGATATTAATTTACATTGTACGGCATTCAGCCAACTAGACATTATATTTATGTGCCACACTTCTGTCATCTTTTATCTCCTCTCTTGAAGGAACCACTGTGCTTATGTCACTGAAAAGACAGTTTCCTTCACCGTGCAGGATGGGGCAGCCCCCTATGTAAAGGCTGAGTACAACAAGTGTTCCTGGGGTCAAAAATGTCCAACTCTGATGTGAGTAAACAACTCTTATTATGTTATGTTAAGATTTATCTCTTGATCTGAGGAAACTGGGACTCATGTCACTTACAAAATATTGGAGTCAAGTGTATGTTTCTGACTAATAATTGGTTGTTCCACTCAGGTATCGCCTGATGTACAAACCATTGTACAAGGTGGCACATAAAACCGTCACGGAGCTGGAGTGGCGTTGTTGCCCAGGGTACTCTGGTTATGGCTGTATGGAGGGTCCTCCAGTATACCAACACCCCATGAAAATGACGCCACCATTCAAGGGTCCACCAATGAAAGGCCCACAGTTTAAGGGGCCACAGTTCAAGAGCCCACAGTACAAAGGTCCCATGTTCAAGGCTCCCATGTTTAAGGGCCCACCTATTAACAGTGCTGTGAAAGTCAACCCATGGAGTCAACCCAAAGGGCCGCCCACTAGCAGTTTTAACTCTTACCCAATGCGTCACTTTGGGCCTCCGAGTTCCTCCTCCTACCCAGACTCCTCCTTCGAGCCCTATCCGCCTGAACCAGAGCCAATGCCAGAGCCAATGCCAGACCACCAGGAGCCACATCACACAGAGCATGACCAAGAACATGAGCATGAACATGAGCATAGCCAAGGACCTGAGGAACATGTACCAGAGGAAATCCCTCCTCCTTCCTCTGGTGGTGAACAGCATGAGGGTGAGACCACAGGTGCGTCCTTATTTCAAACTACTTTCCAATGCTAACTGGATCTGACTATTTAGTGGACAAGTGACAAAACAGGGCACCCTCATACTTTTTTTCTAATAATAGAATCATAATGGGCTCTGAAAGAAATTCAAACTGCATTCACACCAAAGCACCTTTGCGTAATATGTTTGTTCCAATGTTAACAACTTTCTTTCTCTTCTTAGGCCAGGCTCTAAACAGTGAAACGGAGGAGCGAATATATCGAATGGAGGAGGATGTGCGACGTCTAAACCAGGGTCTGGAGACCCTGAGGGGAACTGTGAATGGACTGGAGGATAGTCTACGAGCCTCTCTGAGAGAGGATGCCAACAGGATGCTGTCAGCTCTGCTCTCTGCTGCCCCTGGTCCTGTTCCTGCTCCAGCTGTAGCCTCTAGTCCATCCAGTGTAGGGTTTGGAGAGATTCCTGGGGGACATCCTGAGACAGAGGGTCTAGATGGCACACACGTGTTTCCAGGTCTTACAGAACTGAATGGAAGGGTAGAGGAGCTCAGGACAGAACTGCAAGCCAAGACAGTAGAGCTGCAGGAACTCAAAGCAACAGTGATGGGACATGATGGAGAACTGAAGAAGATGTCAAATAGAGCTGGAGTGGAATCAGACTCCACTGACAATCTTGGGGGAAATGCCCAGAGAGCTACAGAGAAGCTGATGGATGCCAAGCTGAATGCAGCCAGGACAGAAATTCTTGGTGGGCTTGAGAAGCGTGTTGAGACTGCAGAAGGCCGATGCGAGGAGAAAGCTGGAGATGTGCATCGTCAGTGCCAGAGGGAGCAAGGTGAGAGGCAAGAGCAGATGGAAGATGCTCTGGTTGAAAGTACCACAGACTTGAGAACAGAGCTGAGAAACCTCCAGGCACAGATCCATGGTTTAAAGGCTACAGAAAACTGCTGTGGCAGGGTGAGTGGACTGGTTGAAAGGGTGCAGCTGCTGGAAACATCAGTGGCAGGCCTCAACCAGTCCCAGGGGCACCTGAGAGTGGAGCTGGGTGGACACAAGGACCACATCGAGGGAATGCTGGAGGGACGTCTAGGGTATGTTGAGGCCAAGCTCAACCTGACAGGGCAGATTAAAAGTGATGACTTCGGAAAGAAGAGGGGTGTCACAGACGGAGCTGAGACAGGACAGGACCTGGAGGCCAGAATGGAAGGTAAGCTGAGGGTTCTGGAGGGCCGTTTACTGATGGCTTTGGAAGAGCTGGGCAATGCCACTGCCCCAGCACTGTTGGAGGGTCATGCTGTTCCTACTCTGGAGACAGAACTGGAGTCCCTCCGGGGAAGACTAGAGGTGGATGTGGACAGAGTGAAGAAACACCTGAGCAGCCTTGAGATTCTCTGCTCTTCTTCCTGTTCCTCAACTCAAAACCCATCTGCCATCCAGGGAGACTCTGCTGCACCAAATACTAACCTGGCAGAGGAGCAGAATGTGAAGGAGGTATTGGACATACAAGATGACCGTTTGAATACCCTGAATGTTACACTGCAGAATATCCTGAGGCGTCTGACCCTCAGGGACCAGCAGGAACAAGCAGAAGGAGATACTCCCATCCAGGGAGAGCTCACAATCCTCAAGTTTAATGTCCGCTCAGTCAACCGCACCCTGAGAGGCCTCCAGGATTCCCTTGGAACAATCGTCCACCAGGTGGATAAAGCCAACAGCTCCTGGCATGAGAGAGAGGTTCGTCTAGCCAAGCAGATAAAGGGTGTGGTCCAGCTAGTTGGACATCAGGCTTCCATGCTTGGGGCAGGTGAGCGCAGACTCACCCGACTTAAAAGTGAGCTGCATGAGATGAAGAGGCGGCTAGCAGAGGAGGTCCGGGGCTGCCGGAGTACTGCCATGGGGGTCCAGAAAGAGGTAACTGAGGTTGGTGGACGTGTTGCCAGTGTGGAGGATCAGTGCAAGGGCCTGAATTACTTGGCAGAGGATCTGGAGAGAATCAGGGAGGAGCTAGAGAGACAATCAAATGGGCTTCTCCTGCAAGTAAATGGGACTCTCTCCAGCCATGCTCAGCAGTTGTTTGAGCTGAGAGGCGAACTCAGAAACTGCACCTCCAAGGTGGACCCAACACAACAAAGTTTAGAGCCGGAGGCAGAGCCAAAACGAGGGGACACCTTCATTTTGAATTAGTTCAGTTTATATGGACAATTTTGAATGAAAAATCTTATTATTTGAATTGCAAAATACAAAGGTTTTGAACCTGCACTGAACTATGTATGGTTTTAGTTAGCTTACAGTATGCAATTAAAACAAAAATGGCAGCTAATTCCAACTGAACTCATGACACAGACATGTGAAATTGTATCATGAAGGTGCTAAGATGAACTGTTTCTTTCAATGGACCATTATTTAGAGCCACAGTGATTAAGGAAAACAACAGCAAAATGCACCTGTCTTACTTTACTGTTTTCCTAAAAATTCTCATTGGAACAGATGTTTAAAAATGTTTACATGTTTAAGTTTTTATATTGATTTTTCTTATGTCTAGACTAGAAGTATCAAAGATATTATGTTTTTTTATGGTTTCACTTCTTGAGCATTTGCTTTTATACAAAATATAATCCTGCATAAAATGTTACCATTTCAAGCTACAAACAGTTTCTTTTGAAGGTTTTTCAGTAATGATAATCCAATAAACTTTTACTGTCTTTACCGCTCATGCTTTCTTGGTTAACCGACATTTCACACAATATATATGTATCTGACCATTAAGGACTCTTCTGGTGTCTGAATTGAATCTCTAAACAACAACATCGAGAACATCAGAAACTAGTCATGTATTACTTTGGAGGTGAAACGTGTTGATGCAGAAAAGTGGGGAAACCACAAGAGGGCAACAGAGAATTATTAATGCTGCTGACTGCTGGGGACTAGGGAGGCCTGACTTGAATGAAGCTATGTTCATGCAGAGTTTAAATTTTGCTTCCAAAAATTTACTTCATGGGGACAGCCCTTTCCTGCCAGAAGAAAATTACAACTTGGCATCACTGCCAAGGTGATACAGACAAATAACCATGGAGCACTTCAGCACAGCAGCCTACCTCTCATTCTCTCTCTAGGCTACAAATCTACCAGCCCAGCTTTCTGAGCATATTTCTTAATGGATGTTAGAATAGGGCAATAAGTGACCTTGCCTCCCCTCCTCTGTTAGTTCCTCTACCCCTATCGGACAAACAAGCATTAAAATGACACCTATGTGGGAGATGAGCTCACTGCTGTGTGAAAATGTTTAAGCCTGATACACGTGGTGAATAATAACTAGGGAAATGCCAAGGAGGAAAAAAGGTCAGACAGAAAAGATAAACATCAAATTTTGGTTGGAAGTGCTAAGTGACGGACGGAGTGATTTCAAGCCACAGATTCAGTATAAACCTGGGTAATGAGGCCGGCATCTCTGTCATGGTCCAGATTTTTGTTTAAATTTCTTTTCTGTATTCCTTACATGCCTCCTCTAAGTTCACAACTCACACAAACCCAGACAACAACACATTAATCTTGTTTGTTTCCAAGTAGACATTTGGACAGAAAGGGCAGTCAGGGGCTCTGGTGAATTTGTCTCCTCTGACTAATAGTCTCTTCACGGCTCACTCATGGATCCGATTCTGAGTTATGCTCCTGCAAACCTCGCAGACTGTCACTGGCCAAGGCGTGCGCCCAAATCACAAAAGGCAAAGCTGGCACTAAGACAGAGGACAGAGGATATTTGCGTAAACATGGGGCTGCAGTGGTCTAAAATGTGAATCATCCTATATAATGTCCTCTATAGAAGCTTAAGGTGAAAGGAGAGTTTTTGTCCTCATTATAGTGATGGTCAGAGAACGGAAAGTTTTTATTATAGCTGGCATACATGAGCTCAGTACAGGGTCACCTTGAATCGAGGACTTAGAGCTTCTTCATAATAAGCGCCAGCATTTGACATTTTTCAAGAAACAGTAACATGTAACGCTGTAGTGGCTTTTGTTCTCTACACTGAACAAGTTGTTGGTGGAAAGTTGTATTCATGTTTACAAAGCATTGTGAAATCTAGAAACATGAATGTCATAAATGAGAAAATATAACAGATGAAGGGAGACTACATCTTCAATCTCCCAGCTTTTGTTGTGTCAAGAAGATGAAATACTGAGTCCTTATCTCAACACTTCTCTATGTCTAGCCTGTAACACTCACAGAAGATGGATTTCTGCCAGAGTTAAGTGCCTAAAGTACAATTTGGCTCAGTCCCCAAAGTGGAAGATTATTAAGACAAACAACATTAGCAGAAGGGAAATTAATTCATGCCTATGTAGCAAAGACCCTCCATGAACATGAAGATTTTATGAGTAGAAAGTGGAGAAAGGTCTTCCATATAAATCTCAGGACTTAATTATTTATCTTATGAACACTGGATGGATGTTAGGAGCATGAAGTACACAAGGGTCACATGCAGATGTACTGTATACCAACAAACACCCATTTCCTTTCACAGCCTCTTATGTTTTAAAAACATTGTGAATTAAGGTTTTTATTTCTTTCATCAGTGTTATTCACACATTAACTATTCACATCATTTTTAGCTTTAACCGATACTTTTACAAGGTTGGACCCCACCCTCGCCCAATGTCAGTTGGGATTGGCTCCAGCGCCCCCCGACCCTAAAAGGATAAGCAGAATGTGTAATGAATGAATTAATGATAGTTTTAATGTTCATATAATTTTTGGGGATCATGATAAAAAGATAACAGGGTCTCTCAACTAAAGTAACCCAGGTTTCCGCTTCATAAAACAATGTTTAGCAGGGGTTTTTTTTGTTAGTTTCTTTTTACCCCGAGAGTTAGATGAGAAGATGTTCATTGAATATGAAGCTAGAGGATAGATTATCTTAACGTAGCATAAAGGCAAAGCCCACAACATCCCATAAAACAAAAACTTGTCGTTACATTTTGGTTTGTTTACAGATCAATCTCAAAAGACAGAACATGTTAGTTAGTGAGCTTTAGAGGTGCTGGTCCAGGTAGCTAGTCATCTCCCCCTACCTAGTTTTGATGCTAATGTCATGTTTGCATCAAAGTTAAAGTAATTACACTTTCCCTCTTGTAAATAGCGTTCAAATCAAGTTGTAACTGTGAAAATCAAAGATTTCTGAAAGTTCTGGAGCTAGAAAATAAACAACTGCTACCAAAGCCAACTGTTTAAGGCAAAACAATTTGAAATGTATCTATTCAATTTAATTTGATATAGTGCAATATTGAAATAAGCACTATTTTTAATCCATTTAATCACTCTGTGTTATTACACTTTAAATTGTTTAAATTACATGCCTGTTACATGTCGACATTGTGTTTTCGAGCAAACAATTTGCATGGTAGACAGTACGACCTTTGAAGAAATGTAGCAAAAATGTCTTTGTACTTTGTTTATTTATTAAGACAACTAGAATCTCCTGTAATGGGTGAGAAGCAATAGCAAAAGATGAAAAGCCATCTGCCATCTTGAGTTGACTGATGACATGAACACCCGCAAGTTGTAAACATGGTAATCTTTCCAATCATTAACTTCCACCCCACATGACGTGAACAATGCAGAAGCTAAGCTAATAAACTCCTGCCTACAGCTCCCAAGTCAATAGACAGACATGAGAGTGGTATTGATCTTCTTATCTACCTCTAAGCTAGAAATCTAACAAGGGCATTTACCAAAATGTCAAACTATGATAAAGAAAAGTATCATTGGCTGCAGCGCAATATGCTGCCATACTGGCCCAAATGACAAGACTCATTTTCGTAACTGAACCTTTGATAGCCTTATCAGTCCCAACATCATCCAGTTCAGTTTCAGTTCCCTTAAAATAAGCAGCAACAAAACTATTCACTTAATAGTCTCCATGATCCTGGTCCTCCCTAGTCCTTTTCACTGCGACACCGGTAGTGATGTCATCCCTCACATGTTCTTAGTTAAATCAAATTTGCCACTCTCTTCTTTCCTCCTTAAAAACTCATGAAACTCAATTGTTTTCTAACAAAAAAAGAGAAGCAATAACAATGACTAGTATGAAACTTATTTTCACAGCTGGAGGACAAACTGAACGGCTGGGTCACTGGATAGACGCTCTGAATGATATAGTTTCAAATTGTTCATGCTTTTATGATTCTGTCAGCCTCCAAGGGTTGCAACTAAAGTCCACAATGCTTTAGTCTGCCATATTGATTTTTGTTTAAATCATTTAATAAATAGTTACACACCTTCACATAGAACATTGTTGTTCACTCACTTCAATGATGACAATGTTTAACCAGGTAATAATTACACCAGGTTTCAAATTATTATTATTTTTTTTATTCTTACTTTTATCTGTGAGTGTGTGGCTGTTTAATAAATCAACCATGTGAGTGGTTTGCAGCCCGAGATAAAAACCTCACAGAATGCATTAAACGTACCCCTCTGACTCAAAGTGCTGTGACCGGGACATCGTGGCCTCAGCTTTCTCTCTCTGAGGCCACCCAGACAGGAAGGAGTGTAAAATGATCATTTAATACTCATCATGAAACAGAGGAATGACTGAAAATCTAATCAATCTTATGCTAATGACAAAGTTAATATATAAATGTGTATGAAACTTTTTTTTTTTTTTTTTTTCAAAACTGACCAATCCTAACTTGTAAGAAAGGAAAAGTGGTCCTTTAATAGTTTCGGGTGAATCGAACATTATTTCATTTTTTTGTGATGTGACACTGTTTTATATTTAAAAAACATAATTAAGTTAACTAAAGTTGATTTAATTATCAACAGAGGATCTTTTTGACCCAGCTGACCACGTACTGGATACACATTGTTTCAGATATTTCCGATATGAAACCAACAAGATTTGACATTTATTTCACCAATACCTCAAATGTGCTCTTCTCATTTTCTGTTGTTCTCCTTTGTCTTTGGGCAGAAGGTAGTTATTCACTAATTGGATTGACAGTTAGAGTGATGGGCTACATAAAATTAAAAAAAAAAAAAACTGAGAAAAGGGGTCTTCTGAAAAGATGTTCATTATTCTACATTCACATTCAAATTATTCACTGGCAAGAGGCAGACAAAAATTTCCAGCAGCGCCAATTAGTCATATTGCAGAAGCTCATCAGATTAATTCTACAGCCTACAGCTTTGTAATCCAGCCTCTCAAACGTTGAGGGATGGCCTCTGCTCTCAGTCGACTGCCACTGTTAAACTAACACAGGGTTGGATGACTGTTTCAGCTCAGTATCCAGCAAGAATCAAAGTGTAAAAGTAATTAACAGATATTGACTGCATGGGTTAGGTCCAGGATCATTTTTACAGTACTAATAACCATGATAATAATGAAAAATACATCGAATTCAGTGAGTTGATGGAATGATGTTAAAAAAACAGCATAAATACAAACAAGATGTGACCAAAGATGCATTTAGAATTGTTTGTGTCCAATATTCACTCTTGTTTCTCCACCAACTGCTACAAGAAAAGCAATTCATGGCAATTAGCCACTATGTTCACCTGCTAGCCGCTAACTGCGTCTGTCTGCTGTGTGGTTCTGACCAGGGAGTGTACAGTGAGTTTTCAGAGCTTTTTCACTGAAAACAGCTGTGAACCAAAACAATAAAGTTGTGTGGTCGGACAGTTAAACAATGAGCTGAAAATCACTATAATTCTCTGCAGGTTCATCACTACAAGCAACCCCTCTCACATGGTCAGTGTTTTTATATTGTCGTATAAAACCGGATGATGGGAATATCTGAAAAGTCAAAGGATGACCAAAGTTATTACAATACAAATCCTGATGGGGCACATGAATGTTTGTACAAAATGTCATGGCAATCACCCCAGTAGTTGTTGAGAAATTTTACTCAAAACCACAAAAGTCAACCTAGGAGAAGTCGGGGGATCATCAAAGCCATTGAGATACACGGGCACCTTGTTTATAAGTAACACACAACGTTGACCTGCTGCAGCTGGAGGAAAAGCCACTAGGATCAGCAAAGTCAGTCGGATTCATCTCTGGACCTTGAACATCGGGGCCTTGAATGTCATGGCCAATAGCTGAGACATTTCAGCCTGGACAAAAATGGTAGAGCGACCAACTTATAGACATCTGCCATGTCTTTATGATCTGATGGAAAGCGACTATTCTCATGTTCAAATGATCTCTCATAATTTGCCCTCATTCTGATCATTTCCTGCCTACTGTCATCTCTAATAAGCCACTGAAGGGACTTCATCCTACAAGCGGACCACAGGCTGTGACACTAAGTTCATAAATGTGTCAGAGCAAGAGGGCTGAGAAGGACCAGGACCCTGCGCCGAGGTATTAATATGACAGTGCTGCTCTTTACAGCTTTCTGGCAGCCCTGCAGCCCCTGGCGCGAGCCCCAGCGAGTGAGCCCATGCTCCCTTAAGCAGCTTTCCATGACTGTCAGTCAGAGAGCAGCACTGCTGAGAGCAAACTGCATGGGTGGGTATGAAGAAGTAGGATGACACAGCGCTTCAGGTGCAGTTCAAATGCTCCCTCTCAGGACTGCATTTACTGTGTGACAGAGGATGACACCTTTTTTTTCTGAAGTGGCTTTCGCATTCATTTTGCACCGGTGAACTAAGTAGCATCACTTAACAAATCTCACTCCAGTCACAAATTATGCATCAAACATTTTGTAATTCTCATTACCTCCTAACAGTAGCATTCACTCAGGACAATCATCAACTGTTTCTTCGTTTCTTCATCGTGAACTAGGACCATAATGAATGATGGGCATAAGCAGTGTAATATCCTATTGACACGATAAGAAACTGCAATCATGATTTTTCTCACTTTGAGTTTTATCTTAAATTACCACTTCAGAGGCACATCCTGCAATATTAATACCCCCATTAAAATCATATTCTACTTTGTATTCAAAGAGAAATATTCTTCAGATGTTAAATAGGATCAAAATTCACCTTGACATTACTGCATCCATAAACCAACAGCCAGTTTTCCCTCCTTCAGGTTCTGACTACCACCTTTACAGTCACTGATCAAGTGATCTGTATATGCACACACAGCAAGTACAAAATATACACATGCACTGTTGCTCATAGGTGCAGAAATGAGCGGCTGTGTATGAGTAAACTGTGGAAACCCACCTTACATGCATGATTCACATAGATGATGTGAATGTGAATGAATAACGCAAAGTGTAGAAACAAATCAAAGTGTAGGGGATAAGTACAGCAGGAACGTAGCGAGTTAGGACGAATAGAGGAAATGGGGTGGGGAGCGGTACTTTGAGTCATCAGTGACACTCAGAGTATTATACTGATCCCTCTCCCTCTCTCTCTCCCCCCTCGCTCTCTCTCTCTTTCTCTCTGGCTGGCCTGCCGTCACTGTGGGCTTTTCGTTCTACATCAGTGTGGCTCAGTGCATCTCCACAATTATGACGAGTGCATATGCTGTGTGAGAGAGCGAGACTGTGTCCACCTGACCGGACGTGTGTAAGAGTGTGTGTGTGTGTGTGTGTGTGTGTGTGTGTCACTGATGAGGAGGAGGATACCTGAACTGTACTCTTCAGTGTGAGCCAGAAGCAGGTCCAGTGCTCCCCCCTCTCTCTCTCGCTCTCTCTCTCTCTCTCTCTCTCTCTCTCTGTCTCTCCCCCGTCTCTGTCCCCTCTCTCGGTGACTGGCCGAGCTCCTCTCCTCTGTGTCCTGCTCTCCACCTGGCCTCCATGTGTTTGACTGAGGACAAGCCATTCCTTTCTGGAAGGTAAGCAGCACAGCAGAGGGAAAGAAATTAGACAATAACAAACAGGGGGATCATTGATGATGAAGCAGGTGTTTGATCTTCCACGTTTTAGTGATGTTGTTTTCGATGGTTGCTAGCTATGGGTAATCAGACAAAGAAGCTGACATGACTGAAAAAAAATAGATTCTGTCATTTCACTTTCTATGCAAAGGTTTGGTAGTTTATTCTGACTTGCAGTGGTTATCTTACAATTCTCCCTCTGAAATGATAAAACGTGGTCGTGTTAAAACGGTATTCACTGAAGGACATTCAGTCAAGGTTCAAATACTGTCTCAAGGAAGTGAAAACGGATTGTGCGGGCTGTTAAGGCTGATGAGATGAAGGCACAGACATCACAGCCAACTTGTGGGATATCCGGCAGGATTAGTGACAAGATCACTGATGATCTGTCTCTGTAAAAAAAAAAAAAGACTGCTTTCCTTTATCTTTTAGTCAAAGTTGAAGTTGTCAAAATGCTGATTGTATTCAAGACAGACTGTCGACTTTCTCTCCGGCTGCTTGCCACATATTGTTTTTCTGGGCATGCATGCATGAAGTGCCTATTGTTGTTGCCTGCACAGAAGTGTATGTGAGTGACAATTCATTTGTCTGTGTGTTCGCACTCTTGCCTCCCAACAGAAAACCTATATATTTTGACAATGACCAATTATAATGTCTTTCTTTTGCATAAAATATGATTTAACATGGTGAATGACCTTCAACTGAAGATTAGAGTCAAAGGCAAATAACATATGAAAACATATGACCCACCACTGACATGGAAATATTTGCTTTCCCATACTCAATCAGACTGTGGTTATGTAATATGTTTGTGCCATGAAGAGGAAGCAGTCGTGCTGGAGTGATGATGACAGGACTTACTAGGGTGGCAGAATTGTACTTATTTATTTATTTTGCATTCTTTGTGGCTGTTGTCCTTCCCACAGGCGTGGAGATCAGAGACTCAGAGACAATGAAAGAAACAACATTTTTAAACCAGATTAACATCAGGGATACTTTATAGCATCTTATAGAAAGAATTCTGATGAGCATCCCATATGAAAAGTAATCCAGTTAAGATTAAGCCCACATCGAATGACCAATGTTTGTGTTGTTTGCATTAGACCCTGCATGATAAATTGTTTCTGTACCAATCAGATGCATAAGAATCTCCCATCTCTGATACCACATCTTTGTCACCCCTGTCCAACGATTGAATCTTCCTGTCTTCCTTTTCATTGCTCCTATCACACTGGCTAAAATATCTGCAATTACATATAGATTTTAATCCTCCTCTTTAATTTAAAGTTGATATTGTAAGTTGTTTAATTTTAGGAAATTGTCAAATTTGCTACATGTCAAAGCTACATGTCAAAGGATGGTGTACAAGAAAAGCAAACAACAAAAGTGTGAGTGAACTTTTAACAGGCTGAAACAATTAAGCACAAAAATCATGTCAACATTTAAACACCTGTTCAGTCTTCAGGTGACTTCATCATTCCTGATTAATGGTCACATTGTTGTACTGCATTGCTCTGCCTCCTAAACACATCACGTTAGGTGCACATTGTCTCACGTGATCATTCTCCACAGTCATTACATAAGATGTGTCACAGCGTGCCCTGCAATGTTTGAAAGGGTAGCCTCTGGCCACTCTTTGTCATGCAGCTAAAACATGGTGTAAATATTGTACCGTGATGACATTCACTTCCACTGTCACTGTCAGTCACTCTGAGAGGAGGAGGCAGTTAGACACAGCAAGGGTGAACAGACACCACTTCAACCTCGCAAAAGGTCTCACAAGGCCCTCAGGGGATGCGCCACACAAGCACACTGTGTGTTGTATATGTTAAGGTTTGCCTTTTAAATGCTACACAATGCAGTGAACCACAAGCTTAATAAAATACTAATGATACAAATATTTTGCACACAAATAATTTGGATTGGTAATGTGTTTAGTTGATTAGTCAATTGAAAGAAAATGAATTGACAACTATTTTGTTAATTGTCATTTTTCAAGCAAAAATGCAAAACATTTGAAAAGTAAATGAAATGTCTTTGGGTTTTGGGCTATTGACTGGACAAAACAAGCAATCTGAGGATGTCAGTTTAGACTCTGGGAAAGTGAAAGAGTATTTTTCAATTTTTTTGGCATTTTATGGACTAAATGAATAATTGATTAATAGTGATTTTTTTTTGAAGAGTTAGTCAAAAGTAAGCTTCATGATGCAAATACAGAGATCAGTAAACAAGTCAACACTATTAAAGGTCACTGCAACATCATAATGTTGCAATAGGTAGCTGGAAAGTTTTTCTTATAACATTCATTTGCTAAGATGTTTTTAATTTGTAAGAGTATAAATAATTAATAAAAAAATCCAATATTGCATTGAAATTAACAAATGAAAGTAGTGAAGTAAATGAACTAGAGACCATCTTGCAACAACATTATTACATGAGTACTCGCAGGTTGGCCCACACAGGTACCTTGCAGTTTTCACACTATCACAGTGAGAAAATCTGTCCACAGACAGACAGATGAACTCCTGCCAAAGTGTCCTGCTCAAAACTGCCTCTGTGGTACTTCCCGCTACAGTAGGTGTCTCCAGGAACACATTTTGGCATGATGACACACACACACACACACACACACACACACACACACACACACACACACACACACACACACAGTGAAAACAATACCAGCAACGCTGTCATGGCTGGTTACAAGGGACAGGGCAGGCAGATCAACCCATGCATTCAAGATACAATGCGACACTACATTCAGAAACGCGCATGTTTTATGATTCATAACGTCAAAGGCACAAACACTGATGTTTGATTGTGAGTGTAACATCACAAAGATGATGCACTGGAGACTGCTTCAAGATAAAATCAGAAATACCAATGACAACACTATTTCTGCATTTGATGGAAGGAAACACGTCAGATAATATGGACGAGAAAAATTAAGATTAGTCTGACTTTAATTTGATTTTTAATAAACATTAGTTGTCACTGGGATTTTTTTTAGAAATAGTCGTTGCTTCATTATATGCAGAGGTCAGATTTAAACGCAAGTCAAAGATTGAGCTATGCCACCGGCTGCCAGTCTCCGACAACCATGCAGACACTTTCACTTGTAATTGTCACTGCTCATAAGCTCGTGCACGTGGTTGCGCTGCCCTTGCACTTGCACACCCTGACATGCCTGTCAGCCTTTAAATGGCTGCTTATCTCCTCTGACTACAGACATTTAATGGTTATGAGTGACAGCCCTAGTTTCAGTGGTATCACATGAAAATTTTGATGACATGCAGCAGGAATTACTTGTCATGCTGACGACAGCAGTAAACTGCATATGGATAAATTAAAACCTTCTCCTCGGTAAATTATACAGTCAAAAATGTTTCCACGGCGACAGCACACTTGGGCAAATGGGTCAGGGCAGGATGCAAATGTGGATCAAAAATGAAATAATGGGCTGCATAAGCCAGGTCAACAGGCGATATACGGTTTACCACATGCATCATCATCATCATCATCATCATCATCATCATCTGGAGGTCAATGTCACGGTCTCACAGGCGCCCAGTTAATCACAGCTGAACAGAGTTATTCGGTCAGGCTCAGAGAAATGATAACAGTGGTGTCACAGTTCAGCCAGTCTCAAAATACTCAATCTGTCACTGCGGACCAAAGGCGCAGTTCAGCCGGTTAAACTTTCCCCAGCTCTTTGTGTCTCACTTTCACACTCACATGGCTGAGGGTGGTGTAGGTTTTGTTTCTCTGGTTACATAAACACACTCAGACACAGAGAATGAGTTCGCTTTGACAGAAACAGTCTGTCTGTGTTACTGTTGATGAGGCGTTCATTTGTTAAATCAAACTGTGCTGATGCATGGGATGGTATAAGTACAGGGATTGTTCAAAAATCAAGGGGAAATAGCGCTCACTCATGCTTAGTGGAAGAGCTGGAGCTTAAAGACCAGCACACTTGAGAGAGAGAAGAATCCGCACACTCAGATCTGTGCAGAAGTTGCTCTGATTAGTGCAAGCTTTAAATCTTCCAGGTGTGACAGTTCCAAGAGCTTGCATGAGATAAAACATCTTCGGCACAGATCTGTGCAGATGTATCTCTCTCAAGTTTACTTGTAGAGGATGGTTATCACCCGGGAAATAATCCAACACAAACTGAATTGTCTTGCCGTTGTGTACTCAAACTGCTGTGACAGAAAAAAGGGATGATGATTTATGATTGCAGGAAGAAAGAAAGAAAGAAAGAAAGAAAGAAAGAAAGAAAGAAAGAAAGAAAGAAAGAAAGAAAGAAAGAAAGAAAGAGGTAATCATTGTGCTAATTGGTGTTTTGAGGCTGATACTAGCATTGATTTCATATCTAGTGTCAGCCTATGAAAAATAAGAGTGATACAAATGCTGTGAATAAAACACTATATTCATAATTATTTCTGCACATCTGCCAACATGTGCATCAATACTGACAAGTCTGTAAAAAAAAAAAAAACATGTTTACTGATAACAGAGCCTGATAATCTTCACATGCTGACAGGACAGTAGAGTTCTTATATTTGAGTGGTCATAATTACTTTACTGAGTCTCCACCACTCAGACTGACTGGGCATTTCATCATTGACTGGTATGCTGACTTGCATAGCAATGAAGCCTCATTCTTTATCCTGTGTGATTGCTTAAGACCTTGAGTCAATGCTGCCTCTGCATCATCTCTGATAGCGCTCCCAAGTGTTGCTCCAGATTCATCCCTGCAGAACTCTTTCCTCCCCGATTTTATTTTTATTTTTATTTTTTCATTCTTCTATCATTCAAAGTGATGCTCAGTCGTCTTGTTTGCAGGTAGCTGGGCAAGAAGATTCTGACTCGTAACAAAGAGCATGACTACTGACATGTTTCAACTGCTGCTCAGGAGGATCTATTAGGTTAATTTATAAACTCTTTGAAATCCTTGAGCACCTGTCAGCTCTCCCTCACGGCCGAAAGATCAAACTCTTACCTACGCTCATTATGTGTCTATCCTATCACTCCATGTGTTTGTATTTGCGCTTGTGCATGGTTGCATCATGTGTAAACACGCCTCAGCCGGGGACAAAACCTGCAATTTCACTATCCTTTGATCCGGCAAATTTGAGTGTGTGTTATCTTAATCGTAATTGTTTTGGTCTGTGGTTCCTAATCTCTCATCTCATACTCCTGTTGTAAATCCTGAAAGGCACAGTCTCTCAAATTCTTTCCATCTGTCAATCCTGCTTTGCTTTGTATATTTCAATTTAATATGAATTGTCCTCATCTTTTGCTAAGGATTATTTTTTATTTAAAACAGCTTTTTCATCTATTTTTACATCTGATCCCACGGGCTGGAAGTATTGTGCAACAAAGACAGTAAGAATGCACAGCCTGCACTTCAGACAGTAAACCACATTTTAGATGCTTTAGAAACAAAACTGAGGAAATGTTTATTTGGTTTCAAATACTGAGACCAGGCACTGAGGAAATAGCTTTTGCTGCTGTAATTTAAAACTCTTTCAACAATACATTCGCTCCATCTTGAGAGTTTTCATTCAAGTTTACATCATCATCAGTGGCGTATCGAGTGTCTGTAAATTCTTCAATCACTGCATTATTTACAATTAACTCGTGTGTGTGCTAATGTTACCCACATTTCAGATGGGAAATGATTCAGACACATCTGCTGTGTTTGCCTCCACCATCTCCAAGGAGTACGACATCCTCATGGGTTCGCTCTACGGTGTATTTTGTAAGTCTGCACGAAAAGCCGATTCCTGCTGTGTTGATCATTTGCTCACTCCACGCATGCATGTCAAATCCCCACAGGTGCACAATCTCTAGCCAAGTTCAACCTCTCTCTCTTTTTTACAGGTGTACTGTCCCTCATGGGTAATTGCATTCTGCTACTTGTTGCATATCACAAGCGGTCGACCTTGAAGCCAGCAGAGTTCTTCATCATCAATCTCTCTATCAGTGACCTTGGGATGACGCTCTCTTTATTCCCACTGGCAATACCGTCAGCTTTTTCACACAGGTACCTCATGTTCCCCCTCTTATCTTTTTTTATTTATTTCTCAATGAACAATAATCAATAACTGCTGACAGCCATAGGCAAATATTATAGTATGAACTTAATTTATAATGTTTTTTTTTTTTTTTTTTCAAGCAGAAAAGCCAAATGTTTAATTTTTCCGGCTTCTTTATTGTGAGAATTCTCCGTCTTTCTACTTTATATCATTAGTTTTATAATCTTTTGGTTTTGGACTTGCTGGTCAGATAAAACAAGTCATCTGAGGAGGTCACCTTGAGCTTTAGGAAATTACAACAGGCATTTTCATTATTTCCTGAGATCATACAGACCAAATAATTAACCACCTAATCAAGAAAATCCGCAGATTAATGAATAATGAAGATGACCATTAGCTGCAACCCTAACCTCCGTCACAATTCCCCTTTCTCTGTGCATACAGGTGGCTGTTTGGAGAAATCACCTGTCAGCTCTATGCTATGTGTGGAGTACTGTTTGGTCTGTGCAGCTTGACCAACCTCACAGCCCTGTCCTTAGTCTGCTGCCTGAAAGTCTGCTTCCCCAACCATGGTGAGGGGCTGATAAACTAAACTGTTGAGTATGTTGCTGTTGCAAACACTGCTGATTTTTATCACAAAGCTGAGCAGCATGAGGGAAATAAATAACCACTGTAACTGCAGCCCTTTTCTTTTCTTTTTTTTTTTTTTTCTATCTCCTGTCTGATCAGGTAACAAGTTCTCCTCGTCACACGCTCGCCTCCTGGTGGTCGGAGTGTGGTGTTACGCGTCTGTGTTTGCTGTAGGGCCCTTGGCACAGTGGGGACATTACAGCGCTGAACCTTACGGCACAGCCTGCTGCATTGACTGGCATGCACCCAACCACGAGCTTTCAGCTTTGTCTTACATTGTCTGCCTTTTCGTCTTTTGCTATGCACTGCCCTGCACCGTCATCTTCCTCTCCTACACTTTCATTCTGCTGACAGTGCGCGGGTCACGTCAGGCCGTCCAGCAGCATGTGTCACCACAGACCAAGACCACCAATGCACACGCTCTCATTGTCAAGGTCAGAGGATATCAGTGTGTCGCTTCAGCATCACTGACTTCAGGTTTTGCAGTTGGCAGGATTTGAGCAGGATATGAGACAGTGAATTATTCAAAGGTTATAAAAATAATGAATCTTTGTAGAACTTTCTCATGCATATGTAGCTATCTGTGTGTGTGTGTGTGTGTGTGTGTGTGTGTGTGTGTGTGTGTGTGTGTGTGTGTGTGTAGAAATAATAACAGGATGATATTACAGATATTTGTATCTACACCATTTATGTTTAATACCACTGGTATGAAACTAAAGAAATCTTCCGCATGACATGTTTTTACGCTGTGTGTCCATGCATGTATTTCTTTATGTTTCTTCTCCATAGTTGTCAGTAGCAGTCTGTATAGGCTTTCTGGGTGCCTGGACACCATATGCTGCTGTGGCCATGTGGGCCGCTTTCGGGGACGCCACACGAGTTCCTCCTGCTGCCTTCGCCCTGGCTGCCGTGTTTGCCAAGTCTTCCACTATCTACAACCCTATGGTCTACCTGCTGTGTAAGCCCAACTTTCGCGAGTGTCTCTACAGAGATACGTCCATGTTACGTCAGAGGATCTACAGGGGGAGTCCACAGTCAGATCCGAAAGAACGCTTCGGATCCAACTCACAGCGCCATAAGGACATGAGCATCTCCACGCGTTTCTCAAACGGACAGCAGGAGAGTTACGGGGCGTGTCTGCACTGCACTGAGAATGCAGGGCTGTGTCATGTGACACCGCCCCAAAGGACTGCCTGCGTTCTGACTGGATCAACCTACAGAGAGGTGACAGTCAGACAGCTCTCAGCCAAACCACAGGACGACTTCCTCTAGTGGCGCAACCTCCTTCTCTCATGAGGATAACAAGACAGGAAGGTACCCAAAAAGGGAGAGAGATTACTGTGTGTGCACAAGTTATAACAAGCGCGTGTCACTGAGACTTTATAGCGTGACAACACTTGCAAGGACCTTCAAAGGCATTCTTCCTGAAAGTCACTCAAAAGTGGCCCTGTCATTGTGAAATGCCCAAGATTTCCAAAAGTCCACACTGCTCTTACTTCGTCTGAGAAGATGTGCCACAGAAATTTATACTTCTAATATTGTGACGCCTACTTCTGTGTCGGCTTGTTTCCTGTTTCATTTTACTGCACTGTAACTTCACTGGATTCTGAAGGAACAGACGAGGTCTAGCTTCAAGGTTAATTAGACAAATGTGTGAGATTTTTAAGACGCTCATCGCCCTTTGTGTACAGCCGGAACATACTGCTTAATGTGAGGATAAACCCTGTTTGCCAGTGCAAACAAAACAAATGAAAAGAAAAAAATTACATTGAATTATTGTGAAGGATTGTGAAGGAGATGAAGAAATTGTTTACGGTCCCTTCTGTGGACTCGCAGATTAATATGTAACCAATTAAGATCAAGTTTTATAAAGACACGTGTAACTGTTGCATGAATATGTTAAAGTGGTACTCAGCCCAAAACGATCAAGCATTTGCCTGCTGTAGGCTTGAATGTTTCTATGGATGTTTTCTCCTCGTCTCCATTAGAATCTACAGGTTTCAAGTGTTTGATAATAAAAAGAAAGATTTAGTCACTTTGATGAAGGGGTCCATGCTCGACAAAGCTCCACTGTGCTACATAGCCTGTAGTTATTCTCCTACTACAGAGAGTCGGGTAAAACCGGCAAAACCAAGTTTGCATACTGTCGGCCTTAATACTGTTAAATCTGATATGAACACTGATTTTAAAAATTGGACTAGAAGTCAATTACATGTTTAGTCATTAGTTCTGACAGAAATTCAGACTTTTATTTTGTGAAAACCAGCCC
This sequence comes from Seriola dumerili, assembly GCF_002260705.1. Taxonomy (NCBI): domain Eukaryota; kingdom Metazoa; phylum Chordata; class Actinopteri; order Carangiformes; family Carangidae; genus Seriola; species Seriola dumerili. The sequence goes on along the minus strand of NW_019174723.1, from coordinate 927,934 downwards.
TTTCTTTTAGCAGATTCCTTCATTCATCAGTGCCCTTAATCTTCCATGCACATTAGATTATACTGTCGATGCTCTTATGTTTGTAGTTTCTGCTAAATAATGTGCATTTACACAAAGTATTGGGTTAAAAAGTCATCAACTAAATCAGTCGATCATAGTAACAACCATGTCGTGCATGTACAGTATGACTGACGAGTAGCTTTCCTGAAAAGTCAGAACACCCAGCACTGTACTGTATTTCATTCTGCTTTCCCTCTTTAACGTGGTTACTGTGCTATGTGGCGTCATGTATGTATATAAAGGAAAACATACTGTGTGTGTTGATCAAAATCCAATTCTTGTGCAGCCTTATTTACTAAAGAATAAAACATTCAGTGGAAGTTTGTTATCAGATTGATCTGAAATGCTTTCCTGTTTTCAAACTAGGAGGCCCAGTGTTTTTAAACATCACAAACATGTCATGAAGATCAATGATAGAGTAAAATATGGTTAAGGGAGAATGACTTGACTCTAGCCAATTCTAGCATAACAGCGAAGTCAAAAGAAAACACTTAAAAAGTTTTTTTTTTTCCTGTAAAAATGATCCAATGATGTAAAAAAACAAAAAAAAAAAACACTTCTGTGGCTCATTTTAATTTGTGAGGACGTTTTGCTTTGGGAACTGTTCATTAACTTGAGAGCCCACAAGGTTCAAATTCACTTGCAATCTCATTTTCTACAAAGGAGTGGACTGACATTATTGGCAGCACCTTGGTGCGGTGTCTGTTTAAAATTCCTGGGTTGGTGTGCAACATTTCTAAAGGCTGAAACAGCAGCTTTAGTGCTTCCGAAGACAGAGAAACTGAAAGATTAAGACCAAATAAAAGTGTAATGCTTGCATTCCAACATACTCGACATTTTAGGACAAAGTGCCTCAAAAATCAACAAAAACCAAAACAACCGTGTATTTCATATTACTTCATTACTTAATTAGCTTAAATAGCTAATAAAATAGCTCATTACAAAAGACTGTCCATCCATCTAATCATTTGTCTACATAAAAGGACAAATCAGTTTTTTGGTTAAGCACTTGAAGGTGTAACCATGTCACTGACTAAAAGAAAAAACAGCCAAACAATTAATGAGATGTTGAAATTGATGTTTCACTTGGTAGATTGGAAGCCTATTCTGGGAGGGCACTCTTAGAGGGAAATAAAATATTTCCCACTTAATGGACTGTAATACTTCCATTTTACTGCAGCTTTTTCATATCTTTGTTTTCCAATGAGACGGCTTTTTCAGAGGAGTATCTTTGACCACACTGACTGAAATCATGATGACAGCAAAGCTACAGCTGGGAGGGGGGGTTGCCAAGCCTTTGAAGATAATATGTATGTGCATCCAAAAAGCGCATATAAAAAGCCCATAGGATGTTGAATCTTGGAAATACAAAACATTAATATGTATATCTATATCTACTGCAGTAATTTACTTCTAACAAGGTTGAATTGAACTGAATTGAACTCCTATGCCAGCAGGGAGCCAACGTAAATATGCACAAAAGATCAACTGAAATGCAAAGTTATTTATTTTTCCCCAGTATAATATTTTAAAAAAAAACATTTAAGGAAACTGGCAGAATAATCCTGCATGGACACATATAGTAGGTGGGTATTTTTCAAAACCTACAATTCTTTGTTTCTTGAGATTCTTGATTTTGGGCTGTGCAGGCTTTTTTTGTAGAGACAGACAGAACCAGATGGAGTGAGCGTTTACCCAGCACAGCACCCGAATATAAAAGAGATTCAATTAAGAGTCACATCAGAGATAATGACAGTTATCTTACACAGCAAAAGATCCAAAATATAGTACTGCACATTCTTATCGTCATCTGGTTTTCCTCTTTACAGTCCCACTCTCACTCACCAGTCCTCTTCTCTTCCATTTCCCTAAAAACTCTGACTCTTAAACTCTGTCTCTCTTCCTCTCTGTTGAAATGCAGACTGTGACCTGCCATACCAGCTGTTCTGGCGCAGCCTCACAACCCCAGGCATGCAGTTAATACAAAACACAAATTTATTTTGGCATGTTTAATTCTCGGACTGAGATCGGCGCCTCAATGGTGACTTGAGGACAATCTCTGTTCTCAAGTATGTGTGTGTGTGTGTGTGTGTGTGTGTGTGTGTGAAAGAAAGAGAGAGAGAGAGAGAGAGAGAGAGAGAGAGAGACAGAAACAAAAAGAGAGAGACAGAAAGAAAGAGAGTGAGACAGAAAAAAAGAGGGAAAAGAGAGATTAAGGGATGTGTCTCTGTGTGTAGGCTCTTACCTCTTGGCTGAGAAGTCCACAGTCACGTCTCGGAGGTTCATCTTAACATCACACCCACACCCTCCTGTATTAATCAGAATGAAGCTAGTTATGATGCTGCACGGAAATAAATAATTAAACAATCTATTCATCTGTATATTGTTCCAAACTTAAAAGTCTTGGAGGAGGTACCTGCTATATGGCCACTATGACTAAATATCTTTTAATTAACTATTTACCGGTGTTTATCAGGCTCCTTTTGTGTCTTTTTTTTGCCTCCGTTTTGAATCAGTAATGAACATAATTGTTAGCTGCAGCTCTACAGCAGATGACAAACTCAGGCTCAAACATTTACCCAAGAGTAGAAACAACTCTCTGACATACGCAGTCTTAAGATTGTTCTTAAGTAAAACTGTTGTATTGGGCTGAATTAGAGGCAGTATCTCGGTGACTGGCTCTGTGCTTATGCCCTGGTGCCCTCTAGTGCATACAAATGGAAAAATATGAGGAAGCACTGCCAGGCAAACTGAACCAACAATTCTGGCCCCAAATTCCATTTTCATAATTTGATGGCAACCCTCCATCCAACCCTCCATCCTTGTGCAAAGACTGAGTCCAGGTAAAAGACCCCCCACCTCTCCTACATAGGAACAAGACTCCCAGACTGTCCACATAGTTATTCTCTCTTGTCTCTTTATGGTCATTTTGCATCTTTTCTGTGGCCATTGAGTGATTTTTTTGCATCTCTCTTTTTTTATCATTAAAAAAGCTTAAAAATAGCCCCACTTACCTCAGTCTTTTTCTAGTGGAAGCTGCTTATAAGCAGTAGTTTGAGCACCTCCTCTCACTCTGGTGTGTATTCACAAATAGCCTGCAATACATAGACAATATTTTAAGATCAGATTCTGGCAACATGCTGTCGTCTCAGTGCTGTTGCTGTCATTAAAAATATCAAAAGACACGCTTCTGAAAATCATAACAGACACACTTATCAATCACAAGTTATCCTGAGCCTGCTGTCAGACACAAACGACCAACATCACTATTAATATTCATTAACTCAGAAACTCAGTCAAGTCTGAACACAGACATATTTTGGATTCAACGTGACGTACCCTCTTCTATATGATCATTATCTCCAGTGTTTCTCAAGTAAACGTCCATAAACCCAAATATAAATCATAGAAAAAAAAGACGCTTCTCAAAAGTGCAGAACTTCATGTTTTATCATCGCGTTTTTTAACTTTTTTTGTGTATCAAAGTAATTAATTGTCAGAACATCCAATGGTACAGAGCAAAGAAAAACTGTTTACAGCGAATTCGGCGTCGTCAAATTTCCAAATGCAAACAAACACATACTATAAAGTCAATAGTTTAATATGAAAACAAGCAACAACAATAAATGGGGCTCAACTCATACAGCTAACTCACTGAATCCATGGCAACGTTTTACTAACCCCTTTTTTTGTAAAAGTTAATACATGTTCATATGTGAGGACTTTCGACGTTTAATGTGACATTGTTAAAAACGTAAACGTTTAGACTAATACCAAAGCTCCACTGGGCGGGTTTTTGATGCTCCGTTGCTCCTCGCGGTGATTTGCACGTTCCTTACATCCAAACGCGGTACTTTCAAATTTAAGGTAGGTTGTGTAGCTGATATCTAGCTAGCTTAATAATTGCATAACTTCCAAAGAAATTAATTAAAATAAGCTTTGTATGTTTCTACATAAATTGTGAGATGTATTAAAAGATGTGACGCCGCCATGACGTTTAACTAACGTGCAAGCCGAAAAACTAGCCTGTCTTAAAGTTACCTCCTAGCGAACACGGTGCGCTAGCCGAGTTTGACCCTGGAAGTTAGCAAACTTCGAGCTTAACTTTCGGTAAAATAGCTCTGACAAAACGCCCAAATACTCTCTAATATCAGTGTTGTGTTTGTCACAGGTGACATCCAAGTTTCCAACATGTTGTTCTACACGCAACTCTTCACGTCTAAGCGGGGGCCTCTAGCCAAAATTTGGTTAGCAGCGCACTGGGAAAGAAAACTCACCAAGGCTCATGTATTTGAATGCAATTTGGAAACAACCATCAGAGACATCATTTCTCCACAGGTAAACTCTATCAAAAAGGTACACCCGGCACCGGAAGTTGTACACCAAGTGTGCTGTCTAAGATGTATGTCTGATCTTTGCAGATGAAAATCGGTTTGCGTACATCCGGTCATCTGCTCCTCGGTGTGGTCAGGATCTACTCCAGAAAAGCAAAGTATCTCCTGGCAGACTGCAACGATGCCCTGGTTAAGATTAAAATGTCATTCAGGCCAGGTATCACATCATGTTTGTTTTGTAAACAGTTATTTAAATAGCTCTGACAAACAGAGGCACCACAGGGTTTGAAAGCCTGTGGTTACATTGGACTGGCTGAAATGTTAATTATGGCTGTGCAAAGGAAGGGAAGTGACAACTATGGCCAAGGGATGCATTTATTGAATGGAAAAAAGATAACATTTCAAAATACAAACTGCTTAATGTGCAATTTTAACCAGTCTCTATTTTTGTATGTGTATTTTGAGTGTGTATGTGATAGCTCCTCTTGAATAAATGAGGCTAAAACCTGTTCTGTGAAAAAGCAGACTGTGGTTTAACACTGCAGAAATTTGGCTTTTTTGCAATCAGACTGGAAGGATAGGATGATTGTGCAGAAACTAAGTCATTGTCACAGTTTCTATGCACAGATATACAGAGCTTCCCATTTTTTAGGTACACCGACAGGTGTTTCTATTCTTTTGTCCAATTCATATTAATGAGAGTGGCCCAAATAACAGAAACACCTCTGTATAATTCAATACTGTGCAACAGCAGTCCAAACTATATTCTCCAAAATGATCATAAAGTTTCAACAAAAACTGAACATTATAACCTTCAGGAAGGAGGATTTGTTACAGGCCTGTTGTGTTAGACCGCACTAGTTGTAGCTAAGTGTACCTAATATGCTGACAACTTAGTGTAAATACTGGTTGGTAACTTTACTTAAGGCCAACCACCAGAGGGTGACATAGACATAATTACTTAACCAACATATTTTGGAAAGCAACGTGCTCACTGCATTCTTAGAGAATGTTAAATGCATTGATGGACTCTCAAATGTACAATATCACACAGAACGAACAGTCCCACAGGACAGACACAGAATGCATTCAGACATTTCTGTAGCTAAAAAAATATTCTAACACACTTCCAACAAAGAAGTTAGCATCTCCGAATTCAATACACTACAATATAATTTATAGATATACTACATTAGCTCAGCTGACAAATATGCATGTGTAAGATCCTTAAGATGTCTATAAATTCAGATGTCTACTCAACATGAGCTTTTTAATACCTGTAAAAGCAACAGTACACTGCCTATATATTTTTTTCCTTTTGCCGGTTCCAAAGAAATATCTCTCTTCAGAGTAGTGCATGTTTATATTCGCCTTGTTTTTCTCTCAACCCACCAGGTCAGACAGATATGCCTGAGGAGGGACTCGAGGCAACAGTAAAAGCAATTACCTTGGTCGAGGATTTCACTGCTTTTGATGCCCATCTGCCACCCCTCGGGTACTGTTATCTCCTATTCTCCATTACATCCTAACCTGTTGTTTATGTACTGCAGTTTTCAAGTTATGTTGCAGTTTAAAAGGCACAACCAGGTTTATTCACAAACGCAAGTGAAACTTTTCTGTCACAAATGGAAAATCAGCAATTTTATATTTCTCAAATGCTCATAATTGAGACTCTTTTCCTACAAACATTTCAAATCAAGCTGTGATTTTGTGTTTTGAATTCTGGAAGAAGGACTAACCTGTTCATTTACATGAGGTTCACTGATTGTTTCTTTAATACTAATTGATAAATATTCTGTCTGTGGCCACACTGTGTTGTCTTGATACTGGGACACCAGTAACATAGATGTGGTGGACCACTTTTCATTGAACCAGAGTCGATCAGAGGAAATCACTTTGAAAGAGGATTTTGGAAATGACTTTCTGAACTTGGCAGACATCGGTAAGAACCTGCTCTCTGATGTGTTATTTTGATTTTGTTAATGCAGAACCTTTTGGTATATTCAGCATAATTTTATTGCTGCATTAAACTTTTCTATAATAATCAAATTTAAAAGATGTAATAAATCTGATTTTATTTTTCATGCTACCAACAATGAACTAATCCTTCTACATATTCTCTTCTGTATTTTCATTCTTCTGTGCTCCACTGTTGTCCAAAAACTACTAAAAACATACCACAGCATACCAAATATGCTATATACTACTGATTGAGTAACATTAATTCAGAAATAAAGTCCCCAGATTTTTTTTTATAGTAATGTACAGTTTTGTAAAACAGTTTCGTAATGAAAGCATATTTTTGTGAACCTTTTTCAAAGATTTGTGTCGGCAACAAGAATGAACATTGGGGCTGTGTGCCTTAGGACACAGTCAGATTGTATTGAGAGACAAACTAACACATTGTTGGTTCTAGTCTTTTCACAGGATTTGTTGACACTAACAAAAATGTGTATCATCACCCTTCTTCTCTAAAGCTAGATTTATGTGCAGAACTGGCATTTGATATGAGCAACTTTTTCCCTCCTGTTTGTTCTGATGGGTAGGAGCAGAGTCCCAGAGCCACCAGAATGCACTGCTGGATGTGAGCTTCCATAGCTTGGCTCAGCATGGAGACACTTTTGGAGATGAAGATAAAGTATTCGACCTTCTTGGTAGTTATTGTAAATTGATCAGTTTTTGCCATATTTTAACCTGAATCTTGAGCTGAAAAATATATAATACTTGTGTCTTTGACTTATTTACTGTTGTTGATAGTGGCTTGAGCAACATTTTTGGCAAACCAGGCAAGTACCAGTTACCAATTAACATACTAATATACTTTATCTTGTAACATTAAATATGTAGTAGCAAATTTCTTTTCACCACTTGGGGGCAGCAGAAATAAGTTGTGAATACAAAGTTGACATACCATCATATTTTAAGTTGATATTATGATATTACTTGTAAGCGAACACTTGCCTATTTATACAATTATCAGTTAGGAAGCAAAGCTATCATTCATTTGTATTCGTGTTTGAGTCCACCTGGCACTTAATATTCAATATCAAGGGAAATCTCTGGTTCCTTTAGTTGCTAAATGCTCCACTATGTTCACCAGCTAGTTGCTAACTCTGAAAATGATGCTATAAGAGCAGTGAGAGTGAACCAAAACGGTTAAGTTGCAGCCTGACAGCTAAACATTGAGCTGAAAATCACTACCAAGTTCTGTAAAGCCGATCAGAGGTGCAAATTTGGGTAATCAATCTACGAACAAACCCATTCATATTGTCAAATAGTTTGGACATTGTCAAGTCAAATTTTACTTACACAGCTCAAAATAACAAATCACAATTTTTTCTCAGGGGCTTCACAACCTGTGCACCCCCTTTTAATGGGGGAAAAAGAAAATTCAGACATTGTTATTGTAAAAAAAAATATCACTTATATAGAGATACCTTGAAGGAAACGACTTGAGTAACTGCATCCCAATTCAGGAGCTGGATCTTCCAAAATCAGCATCTGCTGTCCGATTATGTCATAAAATATGACATAATTAATTATGTGATAGAATTTTTCATTGTTTGTTCTTGTTGTTATATAATGGACCATAAGACATTAAAAGAAAATCAAAAGGTACATGGATATATTTACCATTAGTCTGGTCCTATTTGCCAGACATTTATTATGTGTTTCAGTGAAATGTCACAACTCAAAGTGTAAACTCATACGAGGGTGTCATGGACTTGCCCCAGTTTCCCAGTGATGTTTGCACTTTGTCAACAGTTTAAGGGCAATGTCCTGGTCATAAACTGTGAAATATTTGACTTCACAAGTTGACAGGGATTGCCCAAGTGCACCATTAGGTTTGGTCTCTGTGAGGCTAATAGCTTGTCTCATTTGGGGAGGAAGCACAGATTCAGCCTGGCCTTCAGGTTCTCTGATGGGGTGTATCCTTTCAAGGACCCAGCCTCTGAACTGGGATGCAAAGAAATATATAGCTTCACTGTTTTATCAGTTTTTGATAACCTTTCAATGATAACCCAATAGAAAAAGATTCTCTCTGCCTTCATTCATCATTGTTGTTTCTTTGTGGCAAGGAAATCCCACATCTGCTACAAATTACAATAAAATACTAAAACAATCGAAATCTTTGCCCATCAAAAAAAGGTAAGTCATTATTTGTGCTGATTCTCTTGCTGCTTGAGTGACCAATTCTTGTTATTTTTACTGACCCTATAGACTTTCTGACAAACTCCAGTGATAAGGCTGAGTCCACCAACTTCATCACAGAAGATCCAGAGAATCCAGATAATTATCAACAAGGTGATAATACACCAGGATAAACACTTTATCATTATTTACATCCTGTGTTCACTTTCCACTAACAATGTAAAGCACTTCCATTTGAATAGTTGCTTTATAGTAGTTGAATGCCTGTATTTTGTACTTTCCACTTGGGTTATTTGTACGGATAATGGTTTTGGTTGATGGCACAGCAGCACCACTGGATAGTGTTGTCATCAAGTGAGTACGTTTGCATTCAAAGATTTTTTTAAACTCAGAATTGATTCTGTATTTTTTTTTTTTTTTACAGATGCTCACAGAAGACATTCAGTGGACGTAGAGACCCCTACAGTGAACGAGACCACCTTGCTTGCTGATGAGGAGGAAGCCTTTGCCCTTGAGCCTGTGGCCATCACTCGTAGGCGTGCAAACTAACACCTGTCAAACTGTGGTCCTTTAACTCTCAAATGCATATTATAAAAACAGTCAGTTATTCAAGCACTATCAGAAATGCTGGCGTCAACCCTCTGAAACTCTACACATTTACAATGCTTACAAATCTAAACATTGTTAGTCGAACCAAAAAACTTATAACAATTTATCCAGTGTCCATTCTGTGCCACATGTAGACTGTTTGTACTTAAAGTAAAACCAGCACTCCTTTGACCTTCTACCGTTTTTCTTCAGCGAACTCAGAAAAGAAGAGGGGGAAGAGGAAACGCAAGTTGATTGTGGACCAGGCTAAAGAGCTGACCAATGAATCCATCAGAAAGCAGCTTTCTGATTATTCAGACCTGGTTGCCCCTTTGGACATGGCCCCCCCGACCTTGCAGCTCATGCAGTGGAAGGAGAGCGGAGGTGCAGACAAACTTTTTGCACTGCCATGTTCCACTGTAGTAACTCCACAGATAAATGAGGTATAAAATCTCTCTGCAGTGTTGGTTTATATCATAAAACAATTAATCTGTCTGTACTGAGTATTACATTACAGTGTTAAATCTCATTTTGCCTCTTCAGCTCTTTGCCAAGAATGTTTTCCAGGTGAAATATTTTGGTGTTACTGAGGAGGCTGAGGAGATGCGACAGGATGGACAAGAAGGTAGGAACTTATACACAGTATTCAAGCAGTGAGAGATCTATTATATGAATTATAATCTCACACTTTAGTGTGTCACTGGTGTTGTCCTCTGTTCTTTCTCCCCCTCCCCAAATCTACATCATTATGTCTGTACAGTTCAGAGGGACATGAGTGCCCTCACCACAGACATCAGTGTCGTAGATTCATCAACCAACACTGAAAAGACACACCACACTGAGCTGACAGTTCTTGATCAAATGAACAACAACCAGAATGAGAGTTACTCAGAGGTAGTATCATAGTATAATTTCTGGTGTATAGAAGATTAAATTCTCATTCATGATGCTCCTCCACATTTTTTCACCTTTAGTTTATAATCTGCTCTGTGTGTTTACCAGGATGAAAAGAGGTCAGGGTTCACTGATCCAGAACTCCCATCAGAAGTCTCCATGTTTGTCCACCCATCTCACATGGAGCAGGAGACTCAGTCAACATCCCTCCACACTCAGGTGCTTTTGAGCACACACAGTTTCAAATGGAAACAGGGCAGGGAATTAGACTCTGTCAGACTCCACATTTCACTCGCCTTTTTCTTTGGGATGAAAGTGAACTAATAATAGATGGTTATCTGTGAAAATGGCTGGTACAGTAGACAAGCGTTTGACAGATGGCGGGTGTTAATTTCACATGCTGCCTTGGAGATGTGCCGAGCATCCCTAAGTGAATTATGGTCCTCTTTTTCTAACCTGCAGTGTATGCTGGACAGCCAGGACTTTGAGGAGAAGAGGATAACCAGGCGAGCACAGAAGCTTCTGAACACTCTGAAAGTAAGAACCTAAAAATAAAATTTCACATATTAGCATCACAATAACACTAACTACTCAGTGTCACAAGTAAATTACATTAATTCAGAGCAATGCGTTTGTAATGTCTGCATGTCCATGACACAGGACTGTTGCCACAGTGGACAGGGATTTAAAGATGAGAAAGCCGGGACAGGATTAGAGATGATGCAGTGAAATTAAATTTGTGTGTGTGTGTGTGTGTGTGTGCGTGCGTGCGTGTGCGTGTGTGTGTCAGAGCCAGGGCGACCGTGAAACCACATTCAGCTTGAAGGCACTCTGTGAAGGGGGCAATCGCTCGCTGGCTGCAGCCACTTTCTTCTGTCTGCTTGTTTTGAAAAAACAACAAGCTCTCCACCTGCAGCAGAGCACTCCCTATGAGGACATCTTTGTCACACCAGGACCCATGTTCTACAATTGGTAAAACAGGAATTAGCTTCTTAAAATAATTGGGTTCATAAATGAGTTGTGGTCCTGGTTCTACTGGATCTGACTCACAAGAGTTGCACAGGTTAAATAAATTTTACCCTGGGAAACGTTTAAAAACTGTCTGAAAAGAAAACACTAACTTGAATATATGTCACACACGTTTGTACCAGGGTATGTGCAGGTCTTCAAAAGCACTAAATTCAGTTCGGTAAAAGAAGGACCATAAAAGTTATTAAATAAGTCTTAAATTTCATTTACAAAAATCATAAATATTTTATCTCAGCTTTGTTTTCTTGTTCCGTTCGCCCACCGTTTCAAAACTCCGTTATCATTTACCATCATATACAACCCAAAAAGCATCAAAGCAAATTTACATTTTTTACTTAGTAAAACCAGCAAACACAGATTAAATGTTTGCATTAAAAATGACAATGAATCAATTATCTAAGTAGTTGTCAAAAAATTTGCTTTATTTTAATAAATTATATTATCAGGAATTATTGTTATAAACTGCAGGGAATCACTGAAAACTGTTAATCATAGCTTTATACTTTAGCCGGTATGATGGTGAAACATGTATGTTATTCTATGTGGGATTAAAAAGCTTTAAATTTGGCAAAAATTTGGTGAACCTGCAAAAACCCTGTGTATGTTTGTGTGTGTCTTAAATGTTGTAAATATTCTTTGTGCTTGTTCTTGGCACTTTTCATTTGTGAGAAAGCGGAGGTTATCAATGACAAAAACATTTCATCTAAAACTCTTCAACTCAAAAATATTTTAAATGGTAATCTCAAAGATCCTATGAATGTATTTATTTTTTATATTGACAGCATGTTATGGAGCATTTCTTGAGGTCTTTTAGGTACTGTGCTTTCCTGCATATTCAGTGTTTGACACAAATTCCTCATTTATTTATACCAACTATTGTTCTTCAGAAAGTAAACTTGTATGCAAGACCTGTCATGCACCAAGTGCCACTTGAATTCCTGTTGTGTTTTGTCTGAGAGAAAAAAAGCACAATTTGGCAATTAATAATAAGTAAATGTTGAAAATAATTGCTTTGTATCGGTTCATTCCTCAATACTTCCTTTTAAAGTATCTATTTAACATTTTTCTCTGTTTCAGGGAGTAAAATAAATATTTGGCATTTATATGAAACAAAAATATGGCTGAATATTTACTTTGTGTACATTGTGATGTTCTACAAACAATTTTATGTTACCGAAGTTTGGGACACGAAGCTCAATTAATATACCAGTCATTCTAATTGTCTAGATGTTATGTTCACCGTTTTCTGTCTGCAGCTTAAATCTATAAAATGGAGTCATCAGTTCTATAGCAACAGATGGTGTGACTCATGTTCAATTATACAGTGATAGTAGATGTGTGAAATGTATTATTTAATATTTATTAGGCTACAAATTGTCAGAATTTGACTTTAATTCACCTTATTTTGTGCTCAATGCAGTCCTGACATCTCACATTAGAGGGCAGAAAAATAATTTTCTTTTATCACAGGTCCAGACATGACACTGAGGGACCACTAATACATACCATATGTTTAGAGGGCATAGGGATGACTGTAAAAAACTGGAGCTGAGTGACACACCCATTTCCCACTTGTTCTTGGAGTTCATTATGTAAGAAGTGTAGAGGATTTATTATAGAGTTTAAGCCATTCTGAAATTGTAAATATTTTGTAGGGATGTCTGCGGATGTGGGTTGTAATAAAATAAATGGGTCTGTTTTTCATGTGTTTCCATCATATCATACAAACTTTGCTCTACCTGGCCTGTAGCCACTACACAGTGAATGAGTCTCTGTACATCTATCATCTGAGGTGCTGTACATGGTGTACCACTCAAACTGGACACATCATCACCCTGCCTGCTGTCAGTGCTGGACTGAGGAGCTTTCTAATCTATCAGACATTATTATCCCTGCCATGAAAACGCTTTTAATAACCACTCATGCAGTTAGTTCCTGCCAAATGAAGCATTATTATCCCCTACTGTCACTTTAAGAAGCACCGATGCAGCAGACGCAGTTGCCTCATTTCATCTCCGGGCTTCATGGCTGCAGGATGGACTCTCATCATCACCATCAGCAGCATCTTCTCTTCCTGCGGCCACCACCAGGGACTGTTCAGCGACCATCAAGTCTGGCGGGAACCGAGGCTTTTCTGCGATGCACAACTCCCACCTGCCGAAATGGTAGCGTTTCATATAGGCATTGTTAGTGTTGGCTGTGTTGGTGTTTTGTGTGTCTGCGGTTGCCAGAAGAGACTCAGAAACCCGGTGATATCCTTGTATATAGGACACAGCTGGGACTAAAACAGTTAGTCAGCTGTTTGTATCAGAAGCGACCGGGCTGCGTTTTCCTTCATGGAAAGTATCTGCTGGGGCGTTAAACGTCCTGTTTGTGGACCACTGTAGTCAGTTGGCAATGAAAAACAATGGTGAGACTTTTTTCGGCTGCTGTAATCCTCCTCCTCAACATCATCACACTAGACCTTTCTGCTTATCTAACACGGCTTTATTGTGGGCGACAAATGCAAACCCTGCGATGTAATGCCATAGTGATTATTAATGGATGACGCGCATCATCCCTGCGCCTTACGATGTTTTATCCTGGAAGAAAAGCAAAAAAATCACCGCCTCTCATTTCCATGTCTAAATGCTGCTTTAAGTACAGTTTCATCCACCTGCTGTTTGATGCTTGCCTCCACAGCAAACATCGATACTCACACTTACGTAAGATGATGGCGTATTTCTCACCAATAACATACTTGACACTTGTTGCGCAGATAGAGGAGAAGGAGCTGAGATTTCCTGCCTCATTGTCCTAGAATTTAAATATAGGACAAATGTGATGCTTCCGTTTCGTTTAGTCTGCTTTTCATTATCAGCAGAGTGGAGGCCTGTTTATGTCTGCAGCCACTTCAAAGATTTATCCATCAGCAGGTGTATTTTAGGCCTAGATCAGCAGGTTCCCTAAGCTTTTTACAGAGCTGCAGGGACTTCTGAAGAAAGCTGAGAACATTTTGTCCTCATCCTGGATTTTTTCCGCCAGACAGGGCTCAGCTTCTCTGTACCTGGGATGGTGACAAAACTAACCGATACCGAGGGGAAATAATCTGAAATTGCTCATTACTATTACTTACTAGGCAGCATTGTAGCTACTATTGAGGTCACTGAGGTCATGTTTTGTTTTTCTTTGGATGTGAGGGTTTCAACAGTTTTCTACAATTAAAAACTTATACATGGTGAATATTTCACAGGCTAATTCAAGTATTTAGACTTTCACAGATTTTAGGCCAACAAAATATAGTAAAAATGAACAAAAAGACTAGGGTTGACTAAAGACATTGGTGCCTAAAGACTACGTCACTTTGGGGAATATTTACAAGTTTTGGCACCTTTTTAAAAAATATATTTCAAAATGTTCAGTGCATTATGGAGTCATCAGTGAACACACTGTATGTTTTATTTACAGTGACATAATTTATGTATTATGTAGAGAAAAGCTGCCAGGAGTCGATTTAAAATGCTAGTGTGGGGCGTTCTCATTTATGTCTGTAGACCATAAAACCTTTTTTTAAAGAAACCTTTAACTTACTGAATAGACATACACAATGAAAATGTTGTTACAACAGTAATGTTTTCAGTGCTTATGATTAAAGATTTGTAAATTTTTATAGGTTTCTGTGTAATTTGTCTTGTATTTTAGGGCCGTGGCAGCTTTATACTTTGTTAAATTGACAAAATGAAAGTCAGAGTCATAACTGTGCTGAACAAAAGATACCGTACATGTTCGGGAAGGGCAGTTTAAAATGTGCTAAACAAACACAAACATGAATGCATAGAAAGTCGAAAGTGAACTCAATACATTAATTAATACAATGAAAAGATTAACCCACATAAAATACAGTCTTAAGTTAGAAAAAAGAGGATAAGGAAATATCTGATCATATTCTTTGATCAGATATTTCCTTATCAAGAATAAAGTAAATGAGCCTTAAATCTGACTAAGCACTTGATTATAACTTTGAATACTTAAAATGTTTCAATACTCTTTATGTTGGGAAGATAAATAGAGGCAATATAATTGATCAGTTAACAGCAAATAAAATATGAAAACTACAAATAATTAAAGGGTGGCTATTATAAGAGTGAAATTAAACTATTAATTATTAAATTATTAATTTCATCACCTCATGGATTTTCTAAAGTACCATTTAGTTATTTCCAAGAATTTCGTCTTCTTCCACTGATTGCACCAAGATCAGCTCGTCCCTGTTGAGTGCGGTGCTCACAATGACACCAAACAGCACAAACAAGGACTCCATTTGAATTGGCTGAATGACTAATTAGAAGATTGAAGACACCTGTGATACTAATTGAAGACGTCAGTCTGCTGGAAATATCACCACAAACCTTTTATTTATCACCGCCTCTCAGGGGTACCAGTCATTTTTGTTCAGGCCATTTTTGAAAGTCGTAGTATAAACAAGAATACAGCTCTTTTCACGGCGTTTTATTCTGTGTTAAAGTAAAAACATGGAAGTGTGCAGGACAAAAGAGGTTTAGCCTTCAACACTCTTCAGGAAGAACAAGAATATTGTTTCAATGAGATGTAAGGGTACCAACACTTTTAGCTGTACGTAGTATCGGAGCCACTGTAGCACTGTATACAGGAGTCCGCCCCTGCTCGATCAACAGTAGAGGGAAATTCTTAACCGACTGTAGACAGGTAGTAACCCTAGTGACCCCTCTCGACTGCACCAGCCACCAAATGTCCAATTTTCCTTTGACACCAGTTAATGTGAGTGTTTCTCATGTTTATCTGCAGCTCTGCAGACGCGAGGACACAGCTCAGAGAGAGAGGCAGCTGCACTGACTGTGAACTCACTGTGTCCCCTTTGTGTCGGCACAGAAAGGAGGCTTTATTTGCTGCTGGCCTAGACTATTTTTTTTTTTATCAGGCTACTGTCACTGACTTCCAGTGAAGAAGCCCATAATGACCCCAACGCAGTAGACAACCGTTTGGAAGGAAAATTTCTTTGCTTTTCTTTACTGAACACTGTGATGTAGATTAGTGAGGAGAGCTTTTCGGAATACATTCTGCATCTTTTTTTTTTTTTTTTATAGTTCAGATTATCATCAGCCGATTTCATGCTTTTATGCTTGTTACAGTGCGGCTGTGAGGGCTCCTAGCATCCTTCTCTAGAGACAACCGCGGAGAGGTTGGAGGTCCCTTGCACATCAATGTCTCTCACTCCGAGTCGAAAGCCCTCATCAGGTCAGCGCAGGTACTGTTGCTTCCTTTTCACGCCTCTCTTTTTATACACCTGAATGACATATTTGTTCACATACAGTATTTAGTAAATGAGTGTTATACGATCTCTCCCTTCAAGGCGCTCAGTGGGCACTAGTGGCGGCAGTGGGCGATATTCCAGTGATACATCCAGTACCCACACCTACCCTGGTCGGGGCAGGGCAGTGGAGAGCAGCCCCACCGCCCGGACGTATCCTAGTACACCCAGGTAAGATCTAATCATATAATTCTCTTTATACAACATCAGCTTTTCTTGTCCACTCCTATTTATGTAAATTGGGATGGACAACATTCGAAACACTTAATGTAATAGTTCAACAAGACCACAAACTAAAACCCTCCCAAGTTACTGTGGAGTTGAATCAACAAATTGCTGACACAATGTCAACAAAAACTAACCATATAAGCTTCATTACAGGTTTATTGAAGGGCCTTTGGTCGGTTGCTATGCTTCACACTGCAGCAGTGTATCAAAGACGTTGTTAATAAAGGGCAATATTTCATTTATTTCAGCACTTTTATGAACTACTCATGTTTACTGTAGCTTTGTTCATTGCCTCCAGGGCGTAGTTCAACAGCAGTTTGATTTGCTTCATTTGTTTCTAGTGTACAGACATCTAATAACACAGGCTTTGCACAGTTCACTCATGGATGGATTATGAGAAAAATGGGCCCATGGGCACAGACAGATAAAAGTCACCCCACCCTCCAATATAGGGTTCCCAGACTGAAAGAGGCACAAAACGGTGGTGGTCACTGCGTTTGTAGTTGTTTTTTGTATTTATTTTCCATTTTTCATCTCTTGTGATCATTTTATGTTTCTTTGGGGACATATTGCGTCTCTTTTTGTAGTCATTTTTAGCCTCTCTGTTACTGTTTTGTGTCTCTTTGTGGTATTTTTGTCTTTTAATTGAGCTCTGTGACTTCCAAACAGGAAGCATTAACAATCACTTCATGCTGAGGCTCTGGCCCAGGGGGGTCCTCTGACATCTCAGGCCCCTGGGCCTGTGCCCAGTAGGCCCATTCAGTAATCCATCCACAAATTCACTAAAGGTTCACTAGAAGCACTTTGCGTAAATGATTTCTTTATACATGCGTGTTGATTCAGGCGTCAGGCAAAGCACACAGCCTGCAGCGACAACCATGGGATCAGGCCCCCCACCCCGGAGCAGTACCTTACACCTCTGCAACAGAAGGAGGTGTGTATACGACATCTGCGAGCCAGGCTGAGGGAGAATGTTGAAAGACTACAACACAGGTAAACCTTTTTGTCCTTCAACATTTGTTGTAACCAGTGGGCAGGGCACAAGTTTAAATCTTATCTTTTTAGACTTCCTGTGCACAAAGCTGTCACATTTGGTTTCTATTCAAAGAAAATTAACTCTGCTATCCAATTATTATTTACACTTTAATAGGGACTGTGAAATAGATGAGTTGAGGAGCCAACTGTACAGGATGCAGGAAGACTGGATAGAAGAGGAATGCCACCGCGTGGAGGCCCAGTTAGCCCTTAAAGAGGCACGCAAGGAGATCCAGCACCTCCAGGAAGTGGTAGAGTCAGTGAGGTCCAACATTGGTGCCCGTGAACAAGACCCCCACGACCACAAGCCATACTCAGGGTTGCAAGGAGCTCGGCCAGGGGGGAAGTCTCGCTCCTGTGGCTGTTCCCCGGCCAGCACTTTGAGCCGCAGCACCACCTACACCCGACTGAGCAGCGAGGCTCTGCAGCTGGAACGCAGCTCAAACGCTCCTGAGGTAAGTGGAGCATCTCGCCCAGCAGGACAAACCCACCTGCTCCTGGAGGCAGCTCTCCTGTCAGAGCAGCTGCCATCACAGGGCCACATCCGAGGCCCCCTTACTGTGCCACGCTCTTCTACCTATGAAAGGCTGTGCAGTGGGGGGACTGTGCTGCCGATCTCACACTCCTGCCACACTCTCAGTAGCAGCTGTCGGTGCACTGGACACTCCTACCTCCCCCATCATCACTTGTTCCTGCACTTACCTCAGGAGGAGGCCCCAGTAACAGCAGCAACTCCTGCTGTCCCTGTCACTGACCCTATCCCCACTCCTGCTCCTGCAGCAGAGAAAAAGCCAGAGGTCCGCTCTCAGGCCTGCAGCCCGACCATGACCTGGCTGTGTGAGGAGAGCGGTGCAGAGGAGCTGAGTGTCATTTCTTTAGCCACAGCAGACGTCACTCCCTCGGAGACACATCTAATCCCATCCTCTTTCCCTCCTGCGTCCCCTCTTGAGCATTCATTCATCTTAGAGCCGCTGCCACCCGACAAACCAGAGGAGGTAATGAAGATGCCAGCAGAGCCCCACACCTGCCAGCCCCACCCTACAGCTCCACTGCCAGTGAGGCAGGAAGCTACAGTACTGGAGATAGAAGAGGACAATACAGAGGAAACTGAAGGAGCAAATGAAGACGGGTATCCCCCTCAGCTGTGTCACTGGAGCCGGTATTTCCTCATAGATCTTTTGGCTTTGGCAATGCCGGTGGTCCCGACCATGGCGTGGCTGTGTCGAGGGGCACCACGGGACATCATGCCAGTGTATCATATTGGGTCCCTGCTGAGAGGTTGCTGCGCTGTGGCCCTCCACTCGCTTCGCCGCCAGGGTGCAGGCAGGGGACGCAGGCCTACCAGCATGAATGGAACAACAACGATCTGACATTTTGTGCTCCCTCTGACATTCAGAAAACAACCTCCCAACCTCTGCAAGCGCAGCCACAAAAATGTGTTGGATATCTCCTCTTATAAGATTTTTAGATTTTACATAACGCCCTTGTGATTTTGTGGTCATGCCTTGCCTTAGAGAACAAAGGATTAGTTGTACATTATTAAATACTTTAAGTACTCAGATCTATACTTACTGCTACTGCCTGCAGTTTCAGTGGTTTTCTCTTTATTTCAATTTGCATGTCACCCACAGTTTGGTTGGGTTCTCTTGCTTGAATTAAAAAGCCCCTACCTGGATTCATGTGAAACATCTGGGCTAAAATATTCAATTTATTTTATCAAAAAAAAAAAAAAAAAAATTCTGAAGTTGGATGCTTCCCTATTTTCATCATTACGTTTTAAAAATTGTTAATAGGAAAAAGAAATTTTTTCTTTGGCATCAACATCCTAAAAAATAAATTACAGTCTACTACTACTTGACTGACTTGTGCAGAAGCAGTTCGTAGATTTACAGAGCACTCTGAGCATAGGCTGCAAAAAGTGTAAGGCATTCATTTTGTACTTCCACTCTTGAAAATACTGAGTACGTTTCGAAGCTGTTTGGGACTTTTACCTTCAGTATTCTAGTACTCAGGTGCAGAACAGACAGATCATTGATATTTTGCCAATAAACAAACCATGAGAGTTTAAAACTGTACAGGCTCTTATTTCTTTGCTCCTGATGGGACACTAGTTTTTCAGTTACAATCTATCAATGACCTGAAAATAAAGAATAATAAATATCTGCAGTTTGGAGTTATGACTGAGTTAAATTGACATAATGGAGATAATCCCAAACTCTAAATCATGTTGAAAGAAATACAAGGCTCTGTGCTTCTATCTTTTCAGCAGGTCAGCCATTTGTTGCAGTTTGGATCTAAAAATAAAGCCTTGAGGTGGGTGTGTGAGCAGGACATGAATATGTACCAGACTTCCACTGCTCTGAATGCACTGTCTGCTCATGTATCGACAGTTACAGATTTCTATAAACATTACAGGAGAGAGGGAGAGATAATTCTTTAAGATTTAACATGCAGTAGTTTGTGATCCACACAGCTGAATGAATGAAGGACTTGGATGAGGAGTTCTGTTTACTGGATTTGTGAAGAGTTGTTTTTGATACTGTGATATATTTTCAAATTTTACATGACACGTAAGATCTTTGCACAGCTGCGAGTAAAGACCAACACTTGAAAAGTTATTCTTTGTGTCAGTGTAGGTCATAGCACTGTATTGCAGTTTATAAGGATGTACAGTATGTATCATAACATCAAGTGGCCCTTTTGTGTGTCAACTGAAATGGCTCAATAGTAACTACAAACTATGATGTACAGTGTGTATATGGTTACCAATGTCAGCCTTATTATGCAAAAATAGCAATGTTTTAGCTTTCAGGGATCTTTCCAAAAAAGTTTTACTAGTTCAATCAATGATTCAGCTTAAGGCAAAACAGCTGTTCATGTAAACAGCTGTTCGTGTAAATTCAAACCAGTGGAAAATAAAAAGTGTCATTTATCTGTGGTTTGAGCAGTACATATTCTAGCGTTTGAACTTCTCACAATTTTCTTATTTTCTATTTGTTTGACTGTGGTTCCAGAGCAACTACGTTTGATCCTTCATGATCAAAAAAGAAGCGCTTCTGAATTTGTAATTGCTCGATGTCATTTATCGTTCTCCATGTACCTCTTATTTATTGCATAGCCTGGACTCAACACGTGAAAGACTTTCCATCGGCCTGTACTGTACATGCAAAAGAAATGAATCAATGACTGACTGTAGTATAATTGCACAAGAAACAGAATATTGCAAAATGCCCTGGATGTTTCCTCTCCTCTTGGAAAATAAAACATGATTCTTTACGTCTTCTTTTATTGTTAGTGTATTGTAATCCGATTAAATTATTAATCCATCAATCAGTGGGGTTGATCTTGCCTATTGTAAGGGAATACTGAGGTTAAACAGTGAGTTACAATCACCCAAGGGAAGGAAAAATAGCAGTTTGTGTTAAAAGTACTCTTTTTAATGTGTTTAGAGTAATGAACAGACCTTTTACAACATCCACAGCTTGTTACACACAACTCCTTCAAATAAAGATAATCACAAACCCCAAGATGTGCCTAAAAATCTGTGGGGGAACTCACCATGCAAGTTTAGAAACCTTTCACCAGAAACCAAATATTTTTCCCATAAGACCTTCTTTTGGCTTTTTACAAGCAATCAACAAGACACAATGTCCAGCTGTCAACGTTAGAGCAATAAAGTCATTTCACTCATATAAATTAAGAATTGATGCTGCAGGATAGACAAAGAAATATCTACATCTGCAGAGACCTGTGGGCTGTTCATGGCATAAATGTGCTTGATTCGTAAATCCCTGGTTACAATGTATTCCATACTTCTTTTTTTTTTTTTTTATAATTTCGCCAAATAACAAGTATCACAAAGTTCATTCATAGAAATATCATTTGTGTCAAACAACAATTTATTCTTATTTTTATTCAAGACAATTCATTACCCGCAATCAATACAATTTTTGTGTAAAAGGCCACAGAACCACAGGAATGAGATTGATTCAATAGTTCTGACACTTATCTAAAACCTGGTCCTGATGGCAGACACATTTTGCAAAATTTAAGTCAAATAAAACAAAAAAGAAAAAGAAAAAAAAATACAAAAATACATAGCATAATTTGACAAAATACATGGGATGGGATGGCCTATGACTTATTATCGTATGGAATCTAAAGTATAGTATGAAGGATAAAGTTTTAAAGCAAGTGACGACAAAATATGTATCGAAATGGAAAGGAGAGTGAACTAGTGAATAGGTCCTATGCAGGAATCAAGAGCAGGAATCATCTGTTTACATTTTTCCTCCATGTTCCCGAGATAGGAGTCAACCTGCAGTGAAAAGAAGAAGCGTCTTAGAGCTGTGATTAAGGAGGAGAGGCAAAAGGGGATTACAGCATAAACAGACTAAAGCTTGTTATGCTCATACCATTTACTATCTAAACATCACAGAGTAAATTACAAAGGCTAAATGTATAGTCAGTGTACATGTGTAGTGCTTAAATGTTATCACAGTGCTGAAAAAACGAAAAGGCTTTATGGGCAACCCAGTATCATTTATCACTGCATAACCACCACTTGCGCTTTGAGATACTTTAAAGTGACACAGTTGCCAAATCAATTACCCCATCTGCACCGTATATGATGCACATAATCATGTTGTTTATACAAATTATTTAAAACTTCTCACCCTGAAAATTTGAGTGGAATTTAACAAAGTGAGTGCACAAGTTTCAGGCTTCCAGGCTCAGCAGCTCCACATCGAAGGTGAGAGTGGCGTTGGGTGGGATGATCCCTGGGTGCCCTTTGCTGCCATAGGCAAAGTCTGGTGAGCAAATCAGCTTTGCCCGCTGACCTACACTCATCTGTGGGGGAGATGGACACGTTACTTCTACTACTGTTGCTACTGAATTAAACAACACACACAATATTTAACATATCTCATTCAAAAACTGCAATAATACATACAGTATATATACACTCCAAGGCTAAAACCATATTATTTTCATTATAAATTAATCTGGTGATTATTTTTCTCAATTATCAATTTTGTATATACTGTAGTCTGATGTCTTCAGACATCTTATTTTGTCTGACCAACAGTCAACCACCCAAGATATTCAGTTTACTATGGTGTATGACAAAGGAAAGCATCAAATCCGCTCATTTGAGAAGCTCGGACCAGTAAACATTTGGGATTCATCCTTAATTAGAAGCTAAAACTATCAATCAACAAATCAATTAATAGTTGAAGCTCTAATACACTCAGTGGCCTGTTTATACAGACACCCATCTAAAACTGCCTAACAACAGTCCTGGAATGAATAATGCTTTCATGAATGTTATGTTTTTGTTCATTTATGTTTAAATGGTTTGGATTGTTGATTCAACTAGGTGGCTACAGTTTATTTGTATTGCGTTATACATTCGGGTGTTACTGTTATTTTGTCCACCCCTTTTATATAATGAGGATTAACAAACACCAAATTTAATGCAACAGAGTTAAACAGAACAAAACTATATCCTCCAACTGAGAACTGAATGTCCAGTAATAAGCTTGAGCATTTCAGTCAATGGGAAAAGTTCCTCCTCACCTGGGCTACTCCTTCCTCCCAACCACGGATAACCTCCTGGTGTCCAATCTTGAATTTGAACGGCTTCCCCCGGGACCGCGAAGAGTCAAACACTTTCCCATCTGCCAGTGTGCCTGATAAAAACCAAGAGAGGGGAAGCGGGTCGGCGATTTCGGGATTTATCATTCGACAAACAGCTTGGTTTGTTGAGTCCCACCTTTCTGTATCCGGTGGTGGAAGAGGTACTCGAAACGCACCAATACAACAATGTAAAATATCCCACTACAAGTAACACTCCTTAAGTAAAATTACAAATGTATGATTTTGAATTATGATAATGTTATATATTTATCTCTAAAGTATTAGATTGTTAATACTGAAGCATCAATGTGTAAGCAGTGTTAAACTACTGTTGCTGGTTGAGGTGGAGCTAGTTTTAACAACATTATATAGTTCGGTAGTGTAAGTCAGTGGTTCTCAACATAGGGGTTGGGCTTCTCTGATGGGTCACAAGATAAAGCTGAGAGGTCATGAGATGATTAATGGGAAAGCACAAAAACAAAATCCTGCTACACAAACCTGTTTCCTGGTTATTGATTTTTCTCTAAACTTTCTTTTTTGTGAAATGCAAGATCATTTTCACTCTTTGTGCCCATGAACAGTTATGAAACCATCTGAGACGTTTAGAGGGGGAATGTCTCTTAAGTGGAAAAACTAACTACTCAGACACTTGAAACCTGTAACAAGTAGGGCTGGATTTAAAAAAAAAAAAAAAAAAGACTTCCAAATCAATAGCTTTTTTTATATGAATGTTCCAATAAGGATTCTTAAAATCCCAAAATCAATCTTTACTCAGTACAGTACATCTGTGCTATATGTTCTGTATATGTGGGTTAGTTGACAGTAGTTCAGGTAGGGCTGCATGATGTGTAAAATGACTACTTTGTGGAAATCATCGTTATTACAATCTGCACTACAAGGTAATCTTAAATTAAAAAGTAACAAATATAACTAGCTATGTGAGCCGCCTTGAGACACAACAGTCTTGTAAACTATGACATGAACTGTTACAGTCTGGACTAGCTGCAGTTTGCAGGACTGTTGTGATTCAGGATGGTTAGCTGACTCTGGTCATCTCGTGATGGATCGTAGCTTTGAGAGGGACAGACTAAAGCTCCGCGTTTGTGTCGGTGGAAGAGATATCATCTCTGGCTACGAGATGTAGTCTGTCCCTCTCAGGAGCTAACACTAGCCAACAGCTGTCTGCAGATATCAGGTTGATGTGCTGTCAACACAAACAGTGCACAAAAAGTTTAAATGAATTAGTGAGCAGACTTTCACTTTCTGCCCTGTCTGAGCTCAATCTGATCATTAAAGTGGATATGCTGTACTTACTTGAATTATCTGCTACTGACCATCCACACACAGCTGTATGGGATAGCATTAGTTTATTAAAATATGCATGATGATTATGTACAGTGGTGCAAGTTTTTTGTTAATCTTGCTCAAATGTTCAACATGTAGACCTAAATAGATTGAAGTATTATGTTTTAAGTCATTCTGCACTTGCTAAAGAAAATAAATAGTTGGTCATCAGTTTTATAAATGGGAAATGTGTTCACAATTTGGCCAATAATTTGCATTTCACACAACTTTATATTCAAGGAAACAGTGCAACACTCTTGTTGAATGTAGAAGAAATTCAAGATCCCAGGATAAATTCTGAGAATCGCAACACTGATATATTACTGATGTAACTGAATCACCAAAAACTGAATGGAAACAAATCAAAATGAATCCATTCTGGACTTTGTGAATTGAAAGCAGTCGGTGATGAGTGCCAATACCCAGCCAAATTAACAAGAGGCCCCAAGGAGACAACTTTTTAAAGGGAGTTTTGTATTGTAATCAGTGAGCTTATCCTGCGTCTTCTTCTTATGATTTTGCAGCTGTCAGATAAATATAATGGAGTATAGAGTACATTACACTCTGAAATGTAGTGAGGTAGCATTATAAAGTAAGTAAACACTAAAGTAAAGCACAAGTACCTCAAAATTTGACTGTAGTAAATGTTCTTAGTTAGTTTTCAACACTGTCTGTGCCCAGCAGTCTTCTAACGGTAACAGAGCTAACGTTAGCCGGCTAGCATCATGGGGCTGGTTAGCTTACGTTAGGCGGCTGACAGCAGCTACGGTTCCGTTAGCTCGACTACTCTTAATGCCTCGCATAAGGACAACACGGCCCCAATTCAATTACGGAGTAAATGACACGAGTTGGCCAGCAAATGCCCGGCTCTAATATTGCATTGGCTAATGCTAGCCGAAAAGACACAAGAGACAATTTATTTAACAGGGCATTGAACGCTAGCTTCAATGCTAACAGCACAACAAGCCGCTGTTTCCAGTTTCTACTAGGTCCCCTAGTTCAAGCAAACACTGAGCACCTCTAACGGATAGCATTAACGGGATGCATGCGGTCAATGTTCGCTAAAATGAAAACATTTTGCTTGCAAATCTCTCAGCTCCATCCAGTAGCTCCGGCTGTACTCCAGCTTCTCCACTCACCGACATAGTGAACCACGACGCGCTGCCCCTTCTTCGGGAATGTCCGTCCTGGAAACCAGGAGAAAATAGAGAAAGCGTGTATAATAATGAACCAGACGCTCTTCTGGAATATAGAATAACGCCGATAAGCAAGTACAATTATTCTCACCATCGCCCGGAGTTATGGTCTCAATTTCTACTCCCATTTTCGCTCTTCGGTATCCTTCCTCTCAACCACCCTACAATGCGAGCGGAAGCAGGAGACAGGGGCGGCCTGTCGACGGGCGGGTGAGCATAGATGGGGGGAAACGCACCAAGTCACCATGGATATAGATATATATATATATATTGCCATACATAATTTCATGTGAAAACTGAACATCAGTCCACATAAGAAACCGTTTTATAAAGTGTGTGACAGTGACATGTTTCAACTTTGTGTAGGTCCTACCACTGTCTGATTGTTTAAAAAAAAAAAAAAAAAGTGTTTCCTGGGTGACATGATTAGAGGTGCTTCTGGGGGTCATACTCCAAGCTGTCAGGAAAAATATCTGAATTTGGTACTAGTCCTATATGACTTCTGCGAACAACTGCAAAAACACAAAATGACCTCACTAACTACAAAAAGAAGCAAAACAACTACAAAGAAAAACAAAATGACCACAAAGACATTAACTACAAGGAGGCACAAAACCAAAAAAAGATGCGAAACTGCAAAAAGAAGAAAAACAGTGTTGCTCCTATATGTAGGAGGGGTCGGGGGCCTACATGTCTGTGCCCAGGGGCTTATTGTTATGTTATGAGCCAATCAACAAACTTTTCTCTTAGACATTTTGAAATGTCACAGCTGGAAAGGCACAGGTGTAATGAATAACAAAATTACTTAGAGTCAACAAGCACATTGTTGCAGTGCTCTGCATGTTGGCTCGCTGGTGTAGCATCAGCAGTACACAAAGGGAATAGAGCAATCATCGCTATTATTGGTTACACCTGTGTTTTACCTGCTTCAACAAGTCAAAGTGCCTGCAGTGAAAACGGCCTACTAGTGAAAGGGGTTGTTCTTATGTTCCTTACTCTGACTTCTTTTTAGTGGTAACACTGTTGCATGTTGATGGCTGCTGAGCCATTAACCTCATAAACAGGTAAACAGCATGAAGTGAGGAGATCATTGAAACTATGCAACAGACTCATTGAGAACTGAAGACAATCAGAAAGAGCACTGCAACATTGTGGCATTATGAATGATGATGCGATTACTTGTTTAGCTTAAACTTGCAATAACTGATTTCATTGTCATCTCTAAAAAAAAAAAAAAAAAAAACTGACATTGTGAACTTGTTAGCAGTTTATTTACACATTCAGCAGTTACAGAGCAACATCATCATTCATCTTGTTTCTGTCCATCTAGTCAATGTAAATCCAATTTCACTTTACTTTTGGCTAGTTTTTTAGAAGCTACTCTAATTTCCAAAAGTCAAGTCAACATAAATCACAATGACAGCAAAAGCTTCCTTTCCAAAACAGACATTTTTCACAGAATTGTATAAACAAACAAATCAAATAGAACAATTGCAGTCTGGCCACAAATGCAAGAATAACAGTGAGCTCAAAAGTGCATCTATAAAAGCTAGTTTTTAGAGATGACAGTATTTTGATACCAAAGTTTTTGAGAAGATCAATACCACTCTCATGTCTATATACTAAATATGAAGCTGTAATTGTGCTGGTAGGTGTTTGTTTTGTTTTGTTTTTTTTAATTTGGACAAAGCCAGGCAAGCCATTTCCCTTTGTTTCCAGTCTTCATGCTAAGCTATAAGCTAACTAGCTGCTGGCTGTAGCCTCACATTTAGCATACAGACATGAGGTGTCAATCTTCTCATCAAACTCTTAGCTCAAACTCAAAGTGAAAAGGCATATTTCCCAAGATCTCAAACTATCACATTAAGGTTTTTGACTATACCCACGAAACTTTGGATCTCACATTTGATCTGCTAGAGAAAGACCCTGGATCATTTTCAAGAAGATTTCTCCCCAAGCTAGCTTCTCCAGAACGCTGGTGAGAGCCGAGTCTCTGTTTATGACACTGAGGTTTTACATTTGACTGGACAACTGATTTAGGTCTGCTGTATTTTGTAGATGGGCGGTTGAGTACATCTGAACGGGCAGATGACTTCATCGAGCATTTTTTCTCATGACTATGAAAACAGGGTGAGGAATTTGACTTGTACAATCTGTTGGTCTTTGTGTTATAATGTTTAGTTGATGTCACACCAACATGGGGCTGCTCTACATTTTCTCTTGAGTCTGATGATGGTGATGATGATGATGATGATGATGATGATAATGACAATGAGGTAGCTTCTGGGCTAGATGAAGAATAAAGAGAAAAATAATAACTACTGTATAGTTGCAGCAGAATCAAACCATGTACAGTATGTTACTATAATCTGATAACTGCTGTTTTTTTTTTTTTAAATTGTCCCAAGAGGCCAATATTATGAATCATGAAAGAGTGAGAACAGTCTTTGCATTCATTGCTTGTTACTTAATTAGACTAGCTATTAGCTATTGTGATGCAGCTATATGGTTTGACTACTTGGTCTTCTCATGAAAAACGCTTCAAGGAATAGTTTTACATTTTGGTAATAAACTTTTTGCTTTCTTGCTTAGATGAGAAGATAAATATCTCTCATATCTTTCGACTTTAGCGTAGCTTAGCACAAATAAGCTTACTAACATCCCTAAAGCTTATTAATTAACATTTTCTAAAACATTTTCTTTCAGCGCCGTTTTTGGTCTCCACCAGCTCCTGATGTCTACATCAGCTAATTGTTAACTTTGTCTAATGTTTGGTGCTGGATAGAGACCAATCTTTTTACTGGAAATATCTGCCTGCTGTGGTCAAAAATGATGCTATGAGAGGTTCACCTCTACAGTGACCTCTTTCACATTGTTTTCACAATTGACATTTTATCTGATACACTGTTAAAAAAAAGTTTAATATGTATAAATCCCCATTATAGTCACTTTAAAGTTGACATGTCATGAACCATTTGTGGCTTCATCTCTTAAGAGGATAATACACCAAAAAAAAAGCCACTTACTGGACTGTGGTCAGTTGTTCCTGGAGCTGCCTCTCATTGATTGGGTAGGTGCAGAAAAAGACCAGCCCCATCAGCAGAAGTGCAATGGGAACTGGCGAGAACAGCACAATCAGAGCCATCACCACTCCATCAGCATGGTGACACGCACCCGCTCTGTAGCCCGCAAACCTGCAGAGGGAGTAAACAAAATGTGACGGATCAACAGATGAACACAGATAACACAAAGTGAGATGATGGAAGATTGACTCACTGTAATATCATGGCTGAGATTCCAACAGACAGGCCTCCTGCCAGCTTATTGCAGAAGGCATAACAGGAGAAAAACAGAGGCTCCAGGTCCTTGCAGGAGGGATGTTTCATGGCAAAGTCGTCCACCACATCTGGGAGCATTGACCTGTAGCCACGGGCAGATTGTGAGAAAGTTATGTAAAATGCCCACACCCTCCTACATAGGAGCAAGTCCCTCAGACTAAGAGACAAAATATTGTTTGTAGTCAGTTTATTTGTCTCTTTGTGATTGTTTTAAGTCTATTTTGACTACAAATATTTTGTGCCAATCATTCTGTGTCTGTGGTATTTTGTGTCCCTTTGTAATCATGTTGCACCTCTTCGTAGATTTTTTGTGTATCAATATGGTTTTTGCATCTTCGTCGTAGCTTTGTGGTTATTTTGTGTGTCTTTCTAGTCGTTTTTCTTCTTTGTATTCTGCTGACTTTCCAAAGAGAAAAGTTAAGTCACTTCAAAGAGAGGCTCTGGTCGGTAAGCCCATTCAATAATCCATCCATGCCTGTAGCAGATACTGTACATTACAAGGTGACATAACATGTCAAGCTTCAAGTTTATTGTCATATGCATTTAACGATGGGATCATCGTTGCCAGCAATGCAATTCTTGGTCTCAGAGCCAATTTACATATGAAGTAAAAAATAAAACAGTATTTAAATAATTAATTAATAATTAATGTTAAATATAAAAGTCTTAAGTACAACAAATAGGTGTAGTGTAAATAGTATAAAAAGTAATTACCTAAAATAAAAAGAATATAAGTGATAGAAATTAAAGTGACAAGTATAAACAGTGTAAACTGCAGTTTTCCTTGACGGTCCAATCAATGTAGTATCTGTATGTCATTGTGTTACTGTAGTATATGGTGTGTGTGCAAGTTTAAATGTCAGCAGTTCATTAGCCTGATAGCTTGTGGGTAAAAACTGTCTGTGAACCTGCTGGTTCAGGTCCGGACACTCCTGTACTGCCTGTCTGGGGTGGGAGATGATCAGCGCTGGATGTAGAGGTCCTGGATGGCGAGCAGCTCAGTCAAAACCACATGTCAATTCAGATGAGGAAACTGACCAGTCAACAAAACCCACTGATGCTAGAATATTCATCAGTGGCCAGGTCAGGTAGAGGCGATGTGAATGATTCATGTGCACATTCAGCTCTGATTCTGATCAGATCTGACAGGGGCCTTGGAAAGGACTGAGAACTTTGTGTCCTAGCAGGGAAGTGACTCACCATGGCAGCAAGAATACAGTCGCTATGCTGAACCCCATCAGAATGCACATAGTCATGAAGACTGGCAGGTTACTGGGAACACAGGCAACTATGATCACTGCAGGGATGAAGAGCTGAGAGAGACAGAAACAGGCGTCTCAGGTAAGAGGAGATTTAAGGTGTGCAAAATGACTTATTACTCAGATTACTGTACAGGGATATCTGATCTGTGATTTCTTACTGATAGTCCGATGATAACTGTGGCCTTTTTTCCTATTCTCAGAAGAACTGCTTGCCATAGAGGAACTGCTATACAGGCAGAGCCCTGTGGAAATATTAAGACTGTGTCTTTGTCTTCTAATCATGCACTTTGTGAAGTCCATAGAAGGCTATTCAAAAGTTGCATTTATTAACATGCATGTGAGCAGAGTGTGTGATTCTGGTTAGCTGCATCTTACCAGCAGAGCCAGCAGCAGGTACTGGAACTGGGCTCCCAGCCCAGCTGCATGACTACAAAACAGTACAAAATTACTCCAGGACATCTGAGATAAAAACAGATTGGGAATAAAAATATCACAATATCATTTCATAATCATTAAATGCATTCTTTGAAAAACGAAGCAAATTGAAAAAATATAGAAACCTAATTGCAAATATGCAGAGATGATTAGGATTATTAATGTACGTCACAAACCGAACCTGCATTGCAAGAGCACTGAACACAAAGCCAAGCACCAGTCGTTGGTAAGGAATATGGCATATCAGCATCTTCAGCGAGGTCAGATAGGGTGGTCGTACTTTGTCATCAGAGCAGAGAGGGGCTGAAATTAAACCAAACACTGTGTAATACCAAAATATATACAATTCACTCACAGGATGAACTTTAGCTAAAGGGTATGCAAGGAAAGAAATGAGTCAGGTTTGTTATATTAGTTGATATTTATGAATTGAAATAGATTGTGATGATTCATCTACTCTATTTTCATTTGTAGTATTTTATTTTTGGCCATTTGTGACTCACCCTGCTGCTCCTTCACCCCGAGGAAGAGAACCAGGCTGCAGAGGAAAAACAAAGCGCCCATGACCAGGGATGAGGTCAGGAAAGCCTTTTGCTGGGGGCAAGAAAACACATTAAACCTTTTTAAAAAAAAAAAAAAAGCATATTATGCCGTCTACAAATAAATATCCAGAGCCATACAAACACAAGTAAACAGTCCTCCCTGGTTTGTGTTATTCAGTTATGTAATCTTGTTGTTTGGGGTTACTTTGCCTTTAGATCACATCAAGTTATTCCACTATTGTTATAGAGTTTTTAACACTTAACACTCTGTTAGATGAAAAGATTGATGCCACTCAGGTTTGTGTTAGCTTAGCATAAAGAACGAAAACATGGAAACAGAGCCTCACTAATCAACATGCTACATCTTGTTTGATTAATCCTTTGAAAAACTGAAGCATTAGATATATGTTGAATGGATTGAAAGACAACAGGCCCCTTGGCACGGACATTTAAAAAAAAAAAAAAAAAAAAGTCTCAAACCAAACTGAGAAAAACAAAATAGTTTCTGCACCTCTTCGTGGTAGTTTTGTGTCTCTTTGTAGTCTGTACTTGTTTTGTCCCTCAGTGTGGTCGTTTAAATATTTTTGTAGTGATTTGCTTCTTTTTGTAGTTTTGTGTCTTTGTTTCTTGTAGTTTTCCAGCATGTCTTTGTGGTCAGTTTGTGTCTCTGTATAGTCTGTTGTCGTTTGACTTTCCAATAAAATATTAAGTCACTTCAATAGATTCTAGGTTTCTGATTTGAATGGTTGGCTAAGCTAATTGCTAAGCTAATCATTTCCTCACAGTGGCTTTAATTTTCTAACTTCAGTAAAAATAGTGTTTATATGACATAATCTTCCTGTATTAGTTTCTCATTTAAATTAACTAATGGTTTGTTTTTGCAAACACGTGTCTAATTCCATTAAATGTAATGTCCCTCCTCGACCTTGTCACATTGTGTAATAACTAACAAAACCAGCCTGAGAGCACACACAGACAAACACAACAATGTCTATGTCAGGCTACGTGCAGTAAATTACAGGGTAACAAGATATCCCTGGGACTATGCGAGTACAATGCCAAAGCAATGCTACTGGACTGCTGAAGAAATCCCAGTGTAACCTCAGCCAGAGTGACCACTTTGATTAACATTTCAAGTGCCATTTCTACCGTTTCCTGAAGGGATGCGGTTTGTGGTGGAGATGTGCTTTGAGATGTATCATGGGCCTGGCCCAGCTGTTGACAAGCCTCCTGCTTCTCTGTGTTGTACACAGCCACAACTTGACCCTGAATTACAGAAGCCAGCAGCATCGCCACCATCTCCACACTCATTCCTAGACAGAGATGCAGAGATTGTGATAAAGCAGAGGGAAATCCTGGTCAACATTTTGTTTGCCCTTGACCTGGGAATAAGGATAAGGTCCTCTTACTGTAGGCTGTGGCAGAGTCTCTGTCTCTCTGATCGCCCCCCAGGAACATGTTGAGTGAGAGGTAGGGGACGTTGTAGCACTGTTAATGGGCGACAGGGGAAAACATGACAACTACTGACAGCGCATGAGTGGTGTGAAACTGTCACCATGGTGACACAGCTTGGAGCAAAATGGCAGAATCAACTGACATGAAAACAGTATGAAACTATTACAATGAAAAACTATTACTATGAAACTAAGATGTTGCACAGATGGCAAAGAAATGTGTACCAGCAGTGGTGGAAGAAATACTCTAAGCCTTTAGTACCAATATGACAACGGAATAATATTCCCAAATGTTTTATATGATCATCAAAATGTACTTTAAGTATCAAAAATAAACACTGATGAATTATTCATTATGATGTTGATGCGTCAGTGAGTAAACAGCGTTTTACTGTTGGAGCTGCTCTAGGTGGAGCAGGTTTTAACTACATATATAGTTTGTGTTAAGTAGGAGGTTCAGAATTGATTCACTGTCACCATGGGCATCAGGTCAGGATGAAAGAACGAAGGCCATTAAACATATATCCAATCCAACAAAGGTTTATTCTCAATTATTTCAACATGAAAAAGGAAGACACGCACACATGGGCTGTGGGTTCTGAAAGGACAATAAAGAATAAAGATTGAATTTAACACAACAAATCAAAATAGTCTCATGATGTACTTAAAGAAATAAGGATAGAGAAGGTTCTCAGAGACTAACATACAAATTATAAGAACTAAAGCGAACAAACTTCTCTTACCAGAAACTGCCACCCCATGTGAAGGTGAAAAAGAGTGAATGAGTGGAGGGAGGCCCTTAAATAATCTCCTGGTGCCCAGGTGAACTCTATCAGGTAAATGAGGGGTGGAGTGAGAAATGAAAGGAAAAGAAGCGAGATAGTTGAAGAAAGGAAGAGGAAAATGAAAGAAAATTGGGATCTTTACTACAGTTTGGTAGTTTAGTCTGGTGGTTCCCAGCCAGGGGTCAGGCCCCCGCAAAGGGTCACAAGATAAATGTGAAAAGTTCTGATAAAAATCTGTTTTCAGTTTTTGGACTTTTCTATAATCTAAATGTAATGTAGTAAAAAGGACAATATTTCCATCTGAAGTGTAGTGGAAATATAAAATAACACAAAATGGAAATATTCAAATGAAGGAAATACCTCAAAACCGTACTTAATTACAGTATAAGTAAATATTTCACCACTGGGTACCAGATGGGGGACAGGAGGGAGGAGTGCCTGTAACACTTGCACTGACTTACACTCATGAGGGTCTCGAACAGGCAGGCCGCTGTGAGGAACCACAGCACGCTGAGAGGCTCAGACATTAAGCCTTGTGGTTCAAACCACAGCAGCAGATAGGACAGGACACCAAGCGGAGTGGAAAGAAGCAGCCTGTGAGATACACATTGATGGCTCTGTTGGAAACAGCACCCGAGGAAGAATCGGAACTTGATTCAAGATGAAGTGTGCGTTAAACACGTGGGCCCACCAACCAACCATGGAGTGAGTTTGCCGATGGGTGTCCTTTTACTGCGGCTCACCAGATATCCAACCAGAGGGTCAGTCACAGCATCCCAGGCCCGACTCACAAATAAAATCATGGAAACATAGGAGGCCTGCATCTGTGAAAATGTGTAATTCAGCTGTTAAAAGACAAGCTGACATACACCATTTTGTTGTACAGAGGTCAGTATAGTGGGAAGTACAGGTCAGTGGTCCTCTTTGCAAGCGTTAGGACAAATTAAACTTTTACCTGCACAACATCTAGGAGGAAAATCTGCAGGGAAATGCCTATAGATATTGCAGTAATCTGATATGGGACCCCACCCACAGCATAACACAGCTTCCTGGCCAGAGGAATCCCCCCCGACCCCTGTGAAAACCAGGGTGGAGAGAAGACAGGAGGGTGGAGGTTGTCCATAGTAACCACTGAAACATGAGTTCAAACATTTTGTGTATTCACAGCTTTTCTCCACTAACTTGATGCAGCATTACCAGATGTTTCTCTCTGGTTTTCACACAACTATCACATAGAAAGTGCAGGAACATTTAATATCAATAGACTGATGTTGTGATGCTCTGTGTTGACAAAGACAGTGAGGAGTGATTTGTTATGATCGTATTAAGGGTTTTGAGTTTTGTCATTTGCTATTTTTGAAAAAGAAACAGTTTTTGTGTTCGTGCTACCGACTCTAAAATGCACCAAAACAATTGAGAAAAACTGTAATATTAGGTATGACGAATCTGCGCTGAAAAGGTTCACATTCTTCTTCCTGTGTTTTGAATGTTTGCAACAGCAGAAAGAAAAAAGAGAAATAATCTTCATTTTGAAAACTTACCCCCAGATGCTGACCTTCTCTGTTTCTGCCCACGTTCTGTTTTAATACCCGACTCTTTAATAGCTGTAACTGATTTGTAAAATCCTGAAAACAACTCATTCTTGGAAGTTAGGGAGAATAACACCACTCCTCAGTTGCAATATTCCACCGCGTGTAGCAGACAACAATAGCTCCCTTCAT
This sequence comes from Seriola dumerili, assembly GCF_002260705.1. Taxonomy (NCBI): domain Eukaryota; kingdom Metazoa; phylum Chordata; class Actinopteri; order Carangiformes; family Carangidae; genus Seriola; species Seriola dumerili. The sequence continues at coordinate 892,571 of NW_019174723.1, read as the reverse complement.
GCATACACAGTTGTATTCAGGTTTTACCTTATCTGACAGTGGGATCTGGTTTAACAACTCTCATGCATTTGAAAGTGAGGTCCACCTCCTCATATTTAAGAGTGAAGGAAGCCACACGTCATTAGCTGGTGGCTCAACCACCAGTTTATGATGTATAGTTTATTTTCATCATTGTACTATATCTGTTAGATAGATAGATAGATAGATAGATAGATAGATAGATAGATAGATAGATAGATAGATAGATAGATAAGCAACATTTCAGTGGATCTTTAAGGATTTCACAGAGTCCACCATTAAAAGACACGATGCACTTTGACTTCAAAGTGAAAAGTTTTAATATTTTCTCAGTAGCAGTTCATTTACAGTTGTTCTGAAAATAGGAACATTTTTCAGTGACTTTTCTTTTTCAGAGAACAAAGTGTGTCAGCGTGGACTGCTCTGACCTCTTGTGGAACATCAGTGAAACTTCCCTCCATCAAATGGAGCTTGTTTGATCTTGTTCCTCTCTGACTTTCCCTTTCATGAAAACACTACAGGCCATCAGTTTCACATTATTACATATACAGCAATTACAATTTGAAAAAAATCATGCTCTAATCCTTCTGGGGAAATGATTCACTGTTTAACACTAAGCTGGCAAGTCAATGTATAATCAAATCACCTGCACTGATATTTCTGCAGGTGATAACGTCTACTTCTATTTCTGGAGTGATTTTTTTAAAAATACATTACAGAGAGGTCCAAACATTCATCTTTAATGAGTTCCATTTACAGCAAAGTGGGATTTGTTGACCTCAGGTGTCAGTTCAGTGGCCAGACAGCGACAATAACAAAGCTCCACTGAGACTCACAAAAAAAAAAAAAAAAAATTTCAAGAGTCAAAATACCAAAAAAATATTAACGAATATTTCATCATCAAATTTCTAATTTTATAAAGAAACAAACAAACAAAAACCCCAATCAAAACAACTCAGAGTGAATTACTTGGCAGAAAAATTGCATCCATCATTTCATGGGGGGATCATGGGGTCCCATCACTACATGTGTTTTGTTTTAAATCTTTTACACCATCCTATAAATTGGTGCTCTTGGTTGCATTGTCCTTGGCCTGACGGAGTCCATACAGCCATTTGATCACTCTTGCATTTCTCTCAATGACAGAAACACCGTAGGGGACTCGCTCTGCGACGTTGCCAGCATCCTCCTCCTCATCTTCTTCATCTTCTCTACCGGAGCCCGCACACTCAGACCCCGGAGCGCTCACACTGCGAAAACGGGCGAGGGAAACAATGTCAGAACTGGATCCAGTCAAATCCTGCAGGTCTGCAGGGTCCAAACCACACAGGTTGAAGAAGCGCTCCAGCTCTGTCCCAGCTCTGGAGTACCTGTCGCTCATGTCTGATTTAGACCGGGTCAGAGACGGGCGTTTCCTGGAGCTGGAGGAGGATAAACGGGTGATCGCTGGGGAGGGAGGAGGGAAAACAGGGAAGCTAGGGGGAGGTGGAGCAGGGACTGGGGATCCAGCTGGAGAGGAGGGAGGGTTGTCAGGTTTAAATGGGGCAACAACAGGTTTCAGAGGAGAAGAGGCTGGTGTTGTTCTGGGGTGGAAGAGACGCAGGTGCGAAGCAGCCGGGCGGAGTGGAAACTGGGAATGTAAAGGTATGGGCCGAAGGGGCTGCCGGATGAACTGAGGCCGTCTGCAGGTTGTCCTCACGGGGCTGGCCTGAGGCATGACGTCCACTCTGCGCACCGTCCCTGCAGCCAGAGACCCAGGAGAGCCTGGATTCTCTATAGGTCCAGAGGCTTTTAATCTCACCTTAGCAGGACTGGACCAGTCAGGACAGGGAGGCGGACACGGCCTCTCTTTTTTCTCTTGTGCCCCTACAGGTGTGGGGCGAGGAGAGCTGTGTGCAGTGGCGGCACAATCAGGATCTTTACTGTACTCTGAGCTTACAGTGGCACTGGACTGGGGTCCATCACTCACATTACTGATGAGATTACTCAGGTGCTCCAGGTCGAGCTGGACTCCCTCCTGCTTTGTTTTTGTCTGGGTCGGTGTCTTCCTGGTGGGCCGCAGGGCAGCAGCGGGGCTCAGCAGAGGCTTCCCCACTTCAGGAGGCCTTAGTGGCCGCTGCTTAGAAAGAGCCACCTGACTCTTGACATATTTAGCCTTGTCTGCCTCCAGCCTCTCCACTGCACTCTGCTTTGGTCTGCTCTCTGCTGTCGGGCATTGCCGATAGAGGTCTGGCCCCACTGGCCCCTTGGGCCGCAACCGTGGGGGTGTAGCAGTTTTAACGCTCCTCGCTGGTTGCTTCACTGGGCGTTGGAAAGTCTCCACAGGCATTTTATAAAACTAGCAGCTGTACCCGTCTTTGTCCACCTTCTGTTTTTTTTAAGCCACGTGCAGAAATTGTGATGTTATCCTTTATTCGTGCCTCTGTATAGCTGTCTCATGATCAGCTCCACTCCATTTTTGAAGAGATGTAACTGCAGCATCTCAGTTGAACTCTAGTTCCTTGACATTTGGACTCCCCCTGGAAAAGAGGCACGACAGTCAGGACAGAAGGAAGGAAAGACAACTCTATAAAGAACTCAACAGTCAATAAAAGCATTCACCTTACAAGACAAGTGAGAATCAGACACTTTTAGTACTCCAACACACAGAGGAGAGAGCCAACCTCACAAAGACCCTACTCTCATAAACCCTCCCTTTTCTTTGCGACTGCAGCCAATCATTCTCTTAAGGCCTTTTCCATCCTACAAGTTCATTGGCCGCCGGCACAGACGGATTCAAACAATTACTCTCAGTCATCCATCTCTCCGCAGACAAACACACAATAAAAGTGACACTTCATTTTCAGTCAGTCGAAGGCCTGTGAAAAGAGTGGCAGAGTTGCGTGTGTGTGTGTGTGTGAGAGGGGTGATGGGGAAGCTGTCCAGCTGTCAACAAGCTATTGTCTGGAGGCAATACAGAGCAGATCACACACACACCAACAGCTGCTATGGGAACAATGACTCCTCATCTTTAAATAAAGCAGCCAGTTGCCTGGGTTTGTGGCCGACTTCTTCCTGAACTACAAGCCTCCGTAGGTTTAGTGAAGTCAAAAACAAAGGAGGTTCAACTCAGCATCTGTTAACCTATCACAGTTTGTGTAAAGCTCTAAGCCTCAAACTGTGGTGAAGGTCACAAGAATGAACTTGGTAAATACAGGCACTTTTTCTGAATATCTGTGTATACTTAATATCCTGAGTGTACGCCGCTTGAACAGTCTGCATCTGCCAGTCACATTCTCCACATATTTGCCATTCCAGTCTGAGCCGGGCAAAACTCCTGCTGATAGAGCTGTGAAACTCTCTGGATCTCCCCTCTGACCCTCACCTGCCTCGAGGTCCTCGGATCTCTTCAGTTTACAAAAAAAAAATCAAAAAAACAAAGCAAGCTCCCCTCACCAGTAAAGACAACCAGCACTGGGATGTATATCATTAAGATGTTGGTGTGTTACAAACCAAAGAGGAATGTCAAGAGGTCGGCCACACAAACAAAAATAGAGCCACTAATTACTGTATGTGTGTCTGAGTCAAGAGCCAGCACGTTCAGCTACTGAGAGTAAATGACAAAGATGAAGCCAAAGGCAAATGACACAGCAACACAAAAGGCAGGTAAACAAAGAAGTCCCTCATGTAAGGCTCTGTAGACTCAAGGCCTGCGCACTGGTCTTGCCCTGACAAGCCCAACTCTGCTTTTATGAAGGTGTAGGTTAGTTGTCGACCAGTTTTTTTTTTTTTGTTGTTTGGTATTTCTACAGAAAAACTCACCTCCTGTTGAGCTCCTGAGCCTCTCCTGGGTTTCTTGGTGTAGCCCAGCAAACACACTGCGCTGTCCTACAGAGAATGTGTGTGTGAATGTGTTTGAAACCACTTAGCAGCACAAGACAAACCTGTTTGACAACTCATGTGTGCGGCTCCTGAGCCCGCCCCCTTTTTACTCATTGGTCCATTTACTCTCCTACCAGGAAACACACTGACTTCTTTGGCCACATGACCCTGCTATTGTTTTAGATAGATGATAAGCACTTTCTGTTTGCTCATATCCAAGTATTGAGATCCTTTAAGTAAAAGTACTCATACCAGAAATACTGCATTACAAGTCCTGCACTGAAGATGTTATTTAAGTAACAGAAGTATTATCAGGAAAATGGACTTCAAGTATCAAAACCAAAAGTACTCAATGCAGAGTGGTATACTATTATATATATCATTACTCATATGCTAATGTGTAATTTTCTTTTATTTCTTTGATCTGTCTAGGACTACAACTAATAATAATTTTCTTGATTAGTTGTTTGGTTTGTTCAAATTTGCTGGAACGTGAAATATTTGGCATTTTTACATGAGAAATTACTTAAATGAGATGATCAAATTAATCTCATGTCAATGAAGAATTGTACTAATCAACCAGTTAGCCTGTGCATATTCTCATTTGTCCAGGTCATGGTATCCTAAAGGAGTTTTAAATCAAAACGCAACTGGACTTGATTATTTGTCTGGGAAGACGTTTCACTGGCAGACAGACCAGTCCCAGCCTGGTCAGATGCGTACACGAACTGATGAAGCCTCTTGGATGAGAGGTGAAACGTCTTCCCAGACAAATAATCAAGTCCAGTTGCGTTTTGATTTAAAACTCCTTTAGGATAATCAACCAGTTGTTTCAGCTCTGCTTGTATACAATGTCTATATTTTATAAGCATAAATTCTGCATGCAAAATCTTAATTTGTAAAGTGATTAAAGGTGTCAAACAGTGCAGTAAAAAGTAGAATATGTTCTGTTTATTTTTGTTTAATAATAATAATAATTTGAATTGTTGCGAGGTAGAGTATAAAGTAGCATGAGAAGAAAACACTCAAGTAGAGTACTCACTGTAGTCGACTAAATGTTACATTCAGCTGCTACTGGCATCATAATTAATCTACACTACATGTTGACACAGTTTTTGCTGCTCAAAGGTCTGTGTTGAGTATATATGTAAAATGAAAAAAGTTCTCATTTAGACCAACAATTTAGACAAATTTAATGTCACCATGAAGTTGTCTCACAATCAAACAAACTGACATTTGCATCTCTTTCTTTACCTAGAATAAAACAAGAAGGAACAGTGACCTACACCAAGTACAGTATATAAAAATAAATGACTTTTAAGCCATACATGATTAAAGACTTGACAAATAGGTAGAGACTTTTGATTCTGATAGTATAAAACTACCACAGTTTGCTGAAGTAATCAAACTCCATCACATACTATTTGGCCGTTTAGTATTTTTAACTGTAATATATTACAACCATATAAAATTGCACAAAAGAGCACAGGACATGGTTACAGCAGAGTTAAAATAAGATATACTTAATGTTCTTTTTTACAAACAATGATGGAGGAATGTGCTGTCAGCTCCTGGTGCAACTGGAGGTTTGCATATGTAAATGATGGTAATGATGAAAAGCAGTGATGATAAACTGCAGTTTAATGTCACTGCAGGGTCACAACAGTTCAAGCTAACTGCAACACAGGTCTGAGTTTTCTCTTGGATATTCAAATACAATCCAGGCATAATTATAACCAATAATCATTCAACATCAATCACTACTCACATGATTCACACACTGTGTACATCATTTTCTTTAATGTCACATCTCAAAGTTGAACAGTGAGAAGTCAATACCATAAAGCTGGGGTAGTGGATTTTCTGAGGTTTATTTTGCTTCCCTTTGCTAAGTATGAACAGTGGCTGTGGATCACATTGTGTGTTGGATCTAACAACACGTCACTATCATAAAACTTGAGCACCAGAATAAAGAAGGGCCATTAGTTCTTCTTGTTGGGGGTTAGGAAACAGCACAGTTTTTATCTTTGTCCTTTGCACCAAGACTGTGAGCTCTGCTCCGCCTCATGCTGCCTCTCAGCCCCCAGTCTCTCTGCACCTCCCTCTCCTTCTCTCCCTCCCTGTCTTTACCCTCCTCAGGCTGCTGTTTTCTGAGCTGTGGGGGCAGAGGTATTGGCTGTCCAAGGAAGTAGCCTTCCTCCTCAGAGTCTGAGGACGAGGAACATGTAGAACAGTCTTCGTGTTTGTAGTGACCCGGCTGGAGGGTCAGTGAGGAGGCGCTGGAGGAGCCCCGGCTGTCCCTTTCTTTCTCGCCTCTCCATTCCAGGGTGTCCAGACGGGGTCGGTCAGGCCGCGAGTGTCTGTATCGCCTCTCTGCGCCCGGATGGAGAGACGGGTCAGAGGGGATACGGCAGCGACCCCACCCTCGCCTCAGACTCCGCTGATGGTAAGAGGATCCGTCTGGTTGAAAAAGAAGTGCGACAAAAAACTAAATTAACTTGATTTCCAAATTTAAAATGAGTAAATATTTAACTCTCTGAAGGCCGTACTCACCCAGTAGATCCATCTGCGGTGGGATTCCTTTCTGTAGATTTAACCTGCTTCCGAAACCTCCCTCCACCTCATCTTCGGCCTGCTGGTTTTCCTCACCCTCTTGCAGCTTCTCTTCATTCTCTTCTTCATCCTCATCCTCATCCTCATCAACAGAGTAGCTGCTGCTGATTGGTTCTCTGAAGCTGACTCTAGCTGTGCCACTGCGAGTCAGTGGAGGCGGAGAATCTGAGGGTCTGTCCTCTAGCTGGGGGGGGTTTGGTGGGGGTGACTCCCGGGGTATCAAGTCACGAGTCTTGACGGGCAGAGGAGGAGGGAGGATGGATGGGTTATTGGGAGAGAGGTGAGATGAGTCAGGTGAAACCAGGTGTGTCACGTGTGAGTTTTTCTGGGGAGGAAACACTGAGGACAAAAACATCAGAGGACACATATAGTTAGTAATTATAAATATTCAGAACTTAAAGTGTGTGAAGTAGCAGTGCCTTATGATACCTTGCAGAACCTGATTCGTCCTTTCCACCCAGTTCCTACAGTCTTTAGCAGTCGAGGTTCCTCTTGAATTAACACCAGTTAGTCCAGTATTTTCATTTAGCTCTCCCTTGAACTGAAGACCACTGACTGCAGGTTTGATCCCACAGTCCCCTGGCAATAAACTGTAATGTGGAACGTCACTGGGCCAAGATGGACCTAAGCCATTTCCTAGATGAATGTGAGGAAGAGGTGAATAGGAGCCTCTTGAATGAGGATGACCGCTGGGTGCAGGAGCTCCGTTTTGAACTGGAGCAGTGCAGTGGACGCCTGAGAGAAGCAGAGCAAATAAATGTGTTGTTAGAGCAAAGGGAAAATAAAAGTTTATTGTAGTTCACTTGGTATTTTTTGGTTCATTGCTCAACATATATAACATCTGAGTATCACACCCATGTACCACATTCACCTTTGTTTTCCACTGCAGTATGAATGCAGTCTTTTGCAGTTATAGTGATGCCCTCTAGTGGCTTCAGTGGAGAACCACACTGTTGCTGCTGCTGTTTCTCTGCTGTCCCGCAGCGTTTATTATGCTGAGGTGGTCTGCTCTGCAGTGCTGAGTCACAGGAGTCTGAGTTATTGGGATCTTCGCCCAGCGAGCAGGGCCTGGAGCAGAAGATGAGCCCCCCTCGAGGGAGGAAGGGACGCCCCAGCAGAGGCAGTTGACAGCGGGCGCAGCAGAAACATGACTCCACGGCGTGCCAGTGCTGACCCTCGTATGTCATCTGGCCCTGGTCGATACCTGACAGGACATGATTTTGTGATTACACATATCATTTGTGTCAGCTGCAGAATCGGAAAATCTATCTCTGTTATCTCAGTGTGGGTGTACACTCAGTATTTCTTCAATATGATGATCTCATCTGTATTTAAACTCTGTGACTAATTTAAATTAGAGTATGAGCAACTCATTAATTCTAAGAACAATATTGCTGAGAGAAATAATATTTATCTGTGATATTCAATCCCTTTTCAGACATGGAATACTTAACATTGCAGGCTTCTTACAATGAATTACCTCATTAATGTTTTCATTAATTTTCAGAATTTCTCTGCCTATAAGACAAGAAGTTATGTTTGGACTCTCGTCTGTTCACATGCTGCATATGAAGTGCTTTGCTGGTTATTCATAATCTCATGTAGGCAGCGTGCATGAATGAAAATTTTACAAACAAATCAAATATTAATGTGTTATTGTTAGAGGGTTTTATTTAGCCTCTAACACATGCATTTTATTTCTCCCTGTGTGTTTGACCTTCGAACCTTTACAGTAATCTGACAGCATTCTGTTCAGACATGTGCCGTGTTGGAAGTTTCACAGAAATGTTACAGGCAACTCACTTCATCCAACCTAATAAGATTACTGTCATGACTTTTTATTTAAAAGTGAGTCAGGCACTTAATCAGGCAAGAGACCAACATGTTAAATTGCCATCCAATTTATGTAACGAGTTGCATGTCTGAAAGAGGCCCTATTTACATTCATCACTTACTACTGATTAAAATGAAATATCATGTGGTTTCTTAAGAGGAAATGGTAACACTCTAAGTCCCCCTATTTAGCCTTTATAAGCAGTATACAAACTCTTATTAAATGGTTTACAACAGACCATACTGTAGCTGAAAGCAGATCTTAGTGTTTATTAATGTATTTGTCAAAACTACACACTGGTGTATAAATAGATAATCAATGACAATATAGTAAAACCTTATTGTAAAAATATATGTCCTCATCTGAGAAGTTACAACTGTAGACAAATTTTACATTAATAAACAATAATAAATATATAAATTAAAATAAAAATATATATAAATATTACTTACACTTAAAATGTCCTTATATCTGCTTACATCTAGATTAAAGTGTGTTACAAACCATTTATTAAATGTTTGCATACTCTTTATAAATGCTAAATAGAGATTGAGATTGAGAATGGCTGCAAGCTGTGTTGAAAGGCCCATCAATTCGTGTCTTAAGACTTAATTCAGTACCTATGTGTTCTCCGCAGGTATCGCAGTACTCTGCATACAGGGACTCGTAGCAGGAGCAGCAGTACGGTCGACTCTCTCTCATGATGTAACGCTGACCGCCTAGCGCAGCCTCACACTCAAAACAACAGAAGTGCTTCATGTGCCAGTATCTTCCTTCTGCCTCTGTACATTCATCTGCTAGAATAATCTAAGATTAAGAGACAACAGTGAAAGACAGACAGAGACAGAGAGGTCAGTCAGCACAGCACAGATGATTTCATGGGTACAGAAATAAACACATTCCAGTTGTAAAAATACTGCGAAATACTGAGGATTTGGGTTAACAAGACAGAAAAAAAAAAGATGCCAACGTTGCCCTCCTGTTGCAGGCTTAGCCATCCTCTGGGTCTAAAGAACTCTTGGTCAGTTGTGCCAGATCCATTAGTCAGATAAATCAACTAATCTCTTAAGTCACAGTGAGAGGCCATTCAAAACAAGAAGAGTCTGAGAGAAAAGCTTCAACTAACCCTCTACTGTGCACCAACCAAACGAAATGATGAAATACACCAATAGTAAAGCACCTGACAGGGCCTGATGATTAATTCGGGGATAAATTACAGGATCTTTCTTCACAGATTAGCTTGAACAAAAACATTCTCTCTCCTCTTACACAAGTGACTCACAGCGGTTCTCGCTTTTTTTTTTTTTTTTAAATGTTGCAGTTCACAGTAGAGAGACAGAAGGGAAGCCAGGGGGCAAAAGTATGGGCAAAATGAAGCTAAGTATGCCTCTCACACCAGTTTTTTGCTTTGTGACTCGCACTACACTTTGCTTTAAGAGACCTAATGTTAATGAGAGTTTATCAGACAGGTTGGGGATCTTGGTGACAGTCACCTCGTCGCAGGCTTGGCAGCGGGGCTTGAGCCTTTCAGCGTGGTGCCGGCCGCAGTAGATCTGCCCATCCTGGTAGAAGTAGATCAGATCAACCAGCAGCTCACTGCAGGAGGCACACTGGAAACACTGAGGGTGCCAACAGCTGCCGTGTCCGGCCCGACTGGCAAACACCGCTATGTCTCCACCGCAGATCTGTCTGCCACACTGGAAAAATAGATTTGGTTGGGTGGGTGAGGGTGTGGCTCAGAGGGAAAGAAGTTAGATCCTTTAACAAATGGTGAACGTTCAAGGTCGCAGTACAGCTTGCCCTGTAATCATTAAATCCCAGTGTGCTGTGTCCCTTAAGCTATGCCTGCACCTACTTGCACCTGAACTTGCTCCAGTCTTATAAAAAGAAATTCTTCTTCTGCCTGCCTCTGATGTATTTTAAGAGGCATTCACATTCAAGCATTAATGTTACATAAGGATCCTGTTGTTTTGACCTGTCTCATGAGGAAATCTATTATAAATAATCATAAAATAAAAATGCTGCTTTACCTGCTGGCATATGGCTCCCATCATAGTTACTGGGAAGAGTCTGACAACGCCTCTGCCCAAGTTTTCTCTTTTCCTCTGCTGACTGAACAGACGCAACTCCTTCTTCTCCTCCTCGTCCAAAGAGTTACAGTACTGTGGCTGCAAGAAACACAGAGAAATTCATGGTGACAAGTGCATTCGAAAATGATTTCTGAACTTTGTTTGGTTCAGTAAAATGGATTATATCTGATGATAATTTGGAACAGGTATGTTGTTTACAGGATAAACCTCGACAGATGCATCATCTAATTTACAGGATGGTCCTGACATTTTACCAACTATTAGGGCTGCATACAAAAAACATACACAGAAACAACACGATGAAGTAGAAAAAACATACAAACAATAACACTACATATTAATTCAGAATTGCGAAAGCGAAACTGTCTGTGAACCATGAGACAAAACTGATCCAAGTCTTAATAAATACAATGACATATATGGCTTCAAATGAACTAGGGAGAAGCATTATGCAAATGAAGCATGAAGCAAATTAATATAAACCTATGAAATTTTAAAGACGGCAAATTAAGCCTCATATGTATCACAATGATCGGTATAAAAATGGATATTTCAAAATAAATTTTAAATACTGCAAATAATATATGAAAGGTAAAAGACAGGAGAGCATAACCCAAAATAGGTAGAAACAATTGTAAGACATATGAAGTTTTTGTATGAAGTTTGTTCCTGTCATAAAAAAAACAAAGCTCAGAATCAATAATAATGAGAAGGTTTGCTGTATCGTGATTTAGTAAGCCTACTAGATGGAGGGATTGTATGTATTTGGCATGTTACAACACTGTTACAGTGCACCAGGAGTGATGCCAAAGACTAGAAAATCTGAAGTCACAGAGATGTTACCTCACTGTCGTGGGCTGGCAGCTGGTGCAGCAGTTGTTTGATTCGGTATCTCTCCCCCGGACTGTTCACATAAGGCACCCTGTCCTCTGGTAAGCAGCTAAAATACTGGTACACCTGTATGAAGAGACAAGTGTGTTCACATAAAGGCATAAATGACAGAATAAAGACAGCAATTTATTCAATTACAGAGCAATTTATTCAACGACCATGCAATTTTTTCAATTGCTGTCATAAATCAAAAAACTGAATATTTTTTCCCCATCATTATCAAATTGTTTGAGTGTCTGTATGGACATGTCTAAGTGAAAGCATGCATTGTGCGTTCTTATGTTGCATTAATTTATGTCTTGACTCTGTGTCTGCTCTGCACCCTGGCTGTTACCTGTTCGGGCTTGAGCCCAGGTGGGACCCATGCGTATTCCTCAGAGGCGCAGCCCGAGTCGTCGTCGGAGATGGAGTGTCTCTGGAAGTCTGATACCAGCTTCGTCATCATCTTTTCCAGCTGGCCCGGCACAGAGCGCACGGCATGCTCCTCTCGCACACACTTGCAGTGCACACAGATTTTCCTGTGGAGACATGGACAGCGTTGGGCTTCACCCCTGGGGACTTTTTTTTTTTGGACTGATTTACAGCACAAGCTACAACTGATCAAATGTCAAATCTTTCAATGAATACAGTATGACAGGTGGGTTCTCCTGGTGTGTCCGGTACTAAGGTGCAAAACATAGTGTTAATCTTTGAACATGACTCATCCCCTCTTTTCCTCTGCTATATGGCGTATATTAACACCACAATCACACGAGCACCCCTACAGTTTAACTATACTATTTATGCACACTTTGCGTTGGAGACGACACGTCTCAAACGAGCACACACACATTCTTGATGTTGACTCAACTAGACTTCCTGCTGTCAACAATTACTAATACAACAGTTGTCACAACAAAGAAACACAATCTCCAGATCGCTTAAAACAATCTCAGATGCATTCATGCCCTCATTACACCAACATCTCACTAGATCTGCATCAGGACCAGCACATCCCAAACATTTTCTACCAAACAAGCAGGAAATGAGGTCACTGATATAAGCCTGGCTGCCAATCCCACGGCGGTTAAGAGAGGGAGGTGAAGATGGGAGCAATAATCTCCCTCAGCCTCGTATTACAACCCATCTTGTCCTCTGTCTCCTCGCCACATTCAATCTGCCGGTGGGCGTGCCTACGTGTGGGACCGGTGGAGTCAGAATAAAGTGCCCCCGGGGTGACAGTGAGGTGTGGGTGTCACGTATTTGAATGGATGTGACACTATGGCCATATGCAGTGTGCATTGCATGTGTACATCTCTGTTGTGATTGCATAACAGCCTGCCAGCTGGCACTTGTGGCTCAAGTTCACAAGGCACAAAGCTGCTTTATTCCAGCACCCAACCCCCACACAACCAAAAAGCTAGCAGACAAACACACACAACTGCTCGTAAACTGCATGAAAGCTCCTCTTTTAATCGATAGTCTCCTAAAGTCTTTGAAATGTTAGTGACAGCGGGTAATAACTGCGTGTCATGTGAATGTGCTCTTCTCTCTTTACTCAACACAAGTTAATTGTCAATGAGTTGACAAAACAGAGAAAAGAAATGATACTATGTGATCCCAATATCCCTTCTCAGGCCCAGGACAATAAATCCTTGTAATATGTAAGCTGTCCCAGGTTGGCACCTTGTAAAGCCATGGTCGTCAAGCAGGTTGAACCAATATAAATAATAGTAAACACTGCAACTCAGCTAAGCCTAAACCATGTTGGCACAAATCTGGTCCCAGCTGTATTTGTGTGTGTGTGCGTGCCTTTGAAAGTGTGTGCCTGTGTTAACAAAAAAAAAAAAAAAAAAAAAAGGGGGGGGGGGGGGGGGGGCCTCCACGTACATTCCTATGTAAGTGGGTAGGAGAACACAGTCGGAGACCTGGCATGATGGGACAGATGGCAGATGCACCACGCCTCACCCAGTCTCTAACCCCACCAGTACCACCCCCACCAGCCTCCACATGATAAAAGCGTCTGTAACAAGGATATAATCACCAGCGGGTGCCAACCCTCACAGCACCCTACAGTAATTGAGAGATGACAAAGTGCCAGTTTGGATGGATTTGGGATATGAAAGTATGTAGGAGAGGCTCAAATCATGTCTCTTTTTGTGCTGATTGTTTCTCAGACATCTTGACATTAAAGCCGAGTTCAAACAAAGCCTGGTGGTTTGTGTACATGCCAAAACATTTAAATATACTTATGCTGCATAAATATAAACCAAAGGGACTCACTACATGAACAAGAGACAAATTGCTGGACACACAAGTGAGCAAATCAGCAACTGCAAGCAGCATCCCTATATTAGAGTGTACTATATGGTTTTTAATATGCAGGGGAATCTCTTTTGCTAGTAGGTGGTAATTTAATCATGACTTCACTAAACTTAAAAGCAGTACATTTCTGAAGGGTATTCACACTGCAATTTACTGCTTAGCTGAGCCCTGTACTGTTCAATTACTGGAGCCATAAGCCTCTGATGTAATACCACAAGGCTTTGTCCCCCCAGGACACTGACCACATTTGGTACTAATAAGTTGAAAAAATTATTATTCAAGTTCAAAATTTGATAAAAATATTCAATCAAGTCATCAAATGACTTCAAGCTGTAATGGCAGCTGCCAATTGGGTTTATAATTTTGTAAATGGTAAAATCTAACAATCACCAAACTGCTGATTAGTCAAATAATAAACTTAACTATTAATTAAGTATAGTCATTAGTTGCAGGCCTTGTCAAAATCAGACCAGGAGTGTGCGAGATATTGCTTGTGAGGAAACACATCAACTTGTAGTTCCCACGTCACTATGGGAAAATATCCATGAGTCTGAGTGAAGGGGTGAAAATAAAAGTGCACGGACAAATGTAATTAATTAAGGAATATTAGATTTCTCTACAACATCTGTGTATATCCGACCTGTGCTGTCTACAAAATTAAAAAACAAGAAATACAAGGTAATTGTACTACACTGAATCCATAACCAGCCATATGTGTTATTAACCAAGAGACACAGCAGATGCTGCTTTGGACAGGAATCCACAATCTGCTGCTAAATTTGCTTTGTGGGACCAAAACATTGTTACTGAGACTGCTGGTACAGCTGCTGCTGCTGCTACTGTTGTTCATGATGTATCTTTTGTTTGTTTGCTGGCTATAGATAGTAGGGATTATTTTCTTTATTTTATTTTATTACTAATGATTATTTTCAATATAGATTTATCAGCAGTCTTTGCAATGTTTAAAAATAGTGAGGAAATGACTGTCACAGTTTCTTAAAGCGCATGGTAATGTCTTCAATTTGCTAACACTTTCAATTTACTGTCTTTGTCATACATGAAACATCATCACAATAGAGAAGCTGGAACAAGAGAATGTTTCATATTTTTGCTTGAAAAATCACTGATATGATTAATTGATTATCAAAATGGTTGCCCATTAAATTTCTGTCCAATGACTAATTGATTACCTCTAATAAATGGAACAATAATAAGTTAAATAATTACAACAAAATAATAATGAATTAAACTTTAGATAATAAAGTAGGGTGATAGAGGACATAAAGGGTAGGAAAGTATTTGTCTATGTGAGTACTGCTCTGTCATGCTGATGGAGTACATTTTCACAGTAAATACTGACACTATATGGAACTGAAATAAACTCATTTGAACTTGTGGAAATCCAACAGCTTTAATTAGCTTTAGCTGTGGGGATTTGAAATCATTTTAATTTTGTTTAACGCAAAGATTAAGGCTTGTTCGCCCCTCCCTGATTCCCAAACTGACCTGAGTTTGGCCAGTAATACATTAGCCTTTACTTTCAGATTTTTTTTTTTCTGAATCTTTAAATAAAATAACATCTCCACAAATATACCATACAGTTTTTCTTGTAAAGATGCATTATAGGCAGCAAACTGTGTGAAAGGGAGGTGAGTAGCAACACTACCTGCACATGACGTCATGCTCTGCACCTGAAGTCCATACAGATATGTGTGCAAAGCAACATGAAGTCAGACAATCACACAAAAGAAGAATTATCTTCTAAACACACACAACAAAACCTATAGTTTACTTGCACTCCCAACTTAATGACTGTTTGTGTTTCTAGCCCCTCTAATCCTATTAGACAGTAAAATATGATGTCTTCATTACCTGCTGTAATCATGACAAATTAGCCCAGGTTGGCCCGTTGAAGTTGTCCCATCCAGACTTATCTTCCACTGAAACTATAAAGGTTTGCATCCAATAGGCGCCCACTGCTGCCTGCCTGTCAGCCTGTCTGTTAGTAAGAGCAGGATATTCTATGGCAGCTCTTTTCCATGTGGTAATTTCTTGGTCTGAGCGGCTCTTTTCAATGTCGCTGCCACCCCCATCTCCCACCCTCCTCCGTGCTGATAGTGGGCTCAAACAAAAGGCGTCACTGAACACAACCATACACAATATACAAACACAGCTCTCAAGGTACACACATGCTCATGTAATTCTTAAATAAGATAAGCTAAAGTACACACACAGTGGACATTTATTTTACCCATTTCAATTACGCCCGACAATTTACTCACTCTGCCTTTGAAGATATGAAACATCAGAGTCCAAGCGACAATCATGAAGAGTAAACTCGCAGTGTCTTTTCTCCTCTGGCCAGACTGCTCTGACTGATTCATAACAGATGGACGATTGTTGCTTTGATGCAGTTATTAATCATAGAAATAAGTGGAGCAGATTTTGAGCCTGTGAGCAATGCTGTGCTGTGAAGGATTTGTCATATTATGTGATCAAGATGGCCATGCATGACAACAAAGTGTCTCTGGTGAAATATCAAGCAGACAGCATGACTTTCAGTCTTACTGAAGTCACGACACATCTCTGAAATCATTCTAGCTCATCTGACTTCGGTGAGTCACTGAGGATGAATGTCAGTATGTGTCTGCTGGAGACGAGGCAGTATGCTTCGATCCTTCATTATTCACGTATCTTTCTTTTATTAATATTTCTTTTTTTTCCAAGTTGCTTTATCCAACTGCAGGATCAGAGCAAGTAATGCTACTTTGTTGCGATAGCCACATTTTAGAGCTGCAATAAATAATTAATTTATCCATTAGTCAATCGACGAAAAAATAAAAAGCCACTTTTTTTATATAGTT
Source organism: Seriola dumerili (assembly GCF_002260705.1). Taxonomy (NCBI): domain Eukaryota; kingdom Metazoa; phylum Chordata; class Actinopteri; order Carangiformes; family Carangidae; genus Seriola; species Seriola dumerili. The sequence goes on along the minus strand of NW_019174723.1, from coordinate 876,096 downwards.
TCAGATCTGTTTGTTTTGAAATGTTGGCCAGATAAAACAAGTAATCTCAATTTCACCTTCACTTTTTTCATTGTTCTCTTTCACATTTTACTGACAAGACGATAATCAGCAGATTAATTGATAAAAAAACTATTTTTAGTTACCTAACAATAGCCCTACCGCAATGCAATTCTTAGACAGCTAACTTTCAAACAAACAGAGTTTGTGTAGCAAGTGTAGCAGCCATAAAATAGTCCTCTGCATTAAATGTGTGCCGCTGGTGTGATAATCTATAACTGAAGCTGACTTCAGTGGGGTATAGTGAACCCTCTTTAGATCTGGTTCTAAGAAACAGATGGGCCTTGTCCTATAACTCTCTGCCACTAATTAGTGACTGAGTAATTGCCACATGGCCACCCAGACTAATAGTGATGGCGACTTTGAACACTTTTGAAGCGTGGCGGGGACCTGTGGGTCAGAAGTAACTCAATTCACTCGCTGCTGGGCAGCGGAAGCACCATCTGCCCCCCACCTCAGTTTAAGCTCTGTCTGAGAAAGCTCAGGATGAAGATGGATCACTTCCCTCTCAGCGAGCATCAGCAGCTGAGCCTGTGGTCACTTGGCTGATTTTCTCCATCATGGAAGGTGTGACTCTAAATTGGTTATTAAGGAAGATGCAATTAGCACCAGACTCTGGGGTCTTAAGAACTGACCCCCATAAATCTCAATCATTTAATCACGTTCATGTTCTTCATTCTCCTGCATCAGCTAAGACTTGAAATGTCTTGACAAGACATTTCCCTTTGTCACCTCACCTAAAAGTCATTTCTGATTTGTCCTTCAGCCAAACACATAACTGAGCAGCTTCAATACTAAGCTTCAATGTTAATACTACACTGATTAAACATACTGTATACAGATCGATGTGTACAGGGGCCACACTTGCACCAAAGTGTGGCTGTAGGTAAAGCACCGCGCACATGTTTTAGATTACATCCTAACTTCTACGCTTTTGTCTTGACTTGAATAGAAGGAACAGAACTGAACAAGCTAAAAGATACAATTACAGTCTTTTGGTTACATGAAGTACGCATTCCTGTGCCTGTTGTTTTATTCTCTCCACCACCAAGCCACGGCTGCCCTCAGCCATGCCCATCTGGAATTGTGAATAGGGAATAAATTTCCTCCTTTCTTCATTCATTTAGCTGTGTGGTAAACCTGGTGATTGTTCTCTAGAGCCTTAAAGTCTGGAACGTCAAAACACAACACAGTGTATCATACAGCTTCCTTCTATGTGATCGACTCTTCACTTCCTCTACATTCATATCTAATCAGGTGTAATTTTCTATACTTTAGTGTTGCATAACACTTTGACATAACAATGTCTAGAACTAAAACTTCCATTTTCTGTTATTTTCTACACTAAACCTTAATGAAATACGACAGTCACATCTGAAAAACAAAAGCCGCAGTGAAATGGAGAAAGGGGGAGACAGCGAGGCAAACTGAGGGAGGTATGAAGTGGTCCAGAGGGTTACTATCACAGCAGTAAAGCCTAATCTTATTAACGTGATTGACAGGATTAGACTAACCAAGAGACCCAACCAGCTGGATATACACTAAAGGAATAGAAAAGACAGAGAAAAGAAAAGGGGGCTCAAATAAAAGCCTGTGAGAACTGAGAACCCGCTTAAGAGAAGAAAATAAATTGTTGTTCAGGAGGTCCTTTGATAATGGTTAACAACTCCTGAACAAATAGGTGTAAGAGGTACATAGGCTGACATTTCAAGTGGCTTGTGCCAGAGTTTAAAAAGCAGGAATTACAGGAATTGAAAGCCCCTTTGTTGCAAAGACTCCTGCAGTTACAAAAACTCTCTAAACACTCAAAAACACAATACAGACATCGTACGAAACACTTATCTTTCTGCTGAGTAGCAAATCTCATTTGATTTGTACAAAAGAAAATGAACTGTAATATCAAGCGCACAATGCTTTTCACCTTAAAAGTCCCTCATGACCACAGACCATATGGTCCTGTTTTTGGTATAATAAATGACAAATGCTACAATGACTTAGGTCTTAGTTTAAATCGCTGGAGCTCAGACATACAGCAACATGTTGCAGGGTAACTATTGGTAATCCTGCTGCCCTGTTGTGCTTCTGTTGTCCCATGAAGATGATGTCAACTCAAACTAAATGCAGCTGCTGCTGTTGTGGATGTCAGGGCTTAATGGCACTCATGACTCTATAGCCCTGATTCTTTACCACCACGGAGTCAGTAGGATTGATCGGCTCCCTGAATATCATGTGGTGCCCTGACTGGGTCATGTTTGTTGTCTTTTAATGTATATCTGCACTCATCGTGTACACAGATCACAGTTAAGCTGATTTTCTTTGGTAGTAAAGTTGCTGTCCTTCCTAAGAGATGTGCAAATACACACAGACACACAGTTTAACTCCTGAACTACCAATGCCTACATATGCTGACTTCACTTTTAAGTACCCAGAAATCTAGTGAATAAATCAGAAACAAATTTAGTCCTTGCTGATAGCCACACACTCTATCAGTCAGCATGATAGATTGACTGGCAGTCTGCTCCACTTTCTCCCAACAAAGCTGAGACATCTTTGGTAGAATTTACCTCCTGTTTGTCTGCTGCCTAGACGTTAACTGGCCCCATGTTATCAGAAACACACTAAATGCAATAGCTGGTTTTTAAAAGAAAATTAAAACTCAACCAAGAGAATCTGTTTTTGTGAGTCTACACATTGCAATTGGTTATCTGTACACACAGCAGGAGTTCCTGTACACAAAATGCTGTTAAAATAATCACAGTTTTCTTTTTCTGTGAAATACTTTTTTGAAGTTAAACTGGCAGGTACTTTTGCGAATTACCCAGCCTCAGAAAAGCTGATATCAGACAATGGTTTTAAGCAGCTAATTCTTAACAATGGTTGCACAGAATCCAAAAAGCAGCAGGAGAGACTGAGACTGTACCAAAGGTGAAAACAGAGTACAAGAAAAACATTTCCTGCAAAGGTAACAGGCAGTGCTGGTAATGTTTAAGAGTCCTACAGTTCATACCTCCAGCCATGGACACGGAAGCCGGGGCACTGGTCTCCACAGCGCATACAGGGCTGGCCTCTGTCTGGGTCCTCTTCCTCCTGCTGAAAACAAAACACAAACTCACTTCAGCCCAAATCATGGAGTACAATGGAGTATCATATCCTTTGACACAAGACCATCAAGTTAAAAGATATAGTTAACACATACAGTGATTGCTACACATGGTCGTAGAAACATCAACATCATACTGAGTGGGTGAGTGTTGTTTCCACTTAAGCCACAAGCAGAATGCACTTAGAGACAATCGCTTCAGCCTTTAGTTTAGCGGCATTTGGGGTGGATTATGGGTTGTCTATATATGACTTAATGACGTCATGTGTAGAGTCACTTTATGAATATCCCTACATTACATCAAAACCATAAATTACTATTATACAGAATGTATTCTTGAACTGGAAGAGATATAAACAATTAGGAATAATATGCATGTGTAACATCTGTATAGATAAGTCGTATTTGACACTGGTGGTTAGTCTGAATACACTTCTGTGCCCAAACGTTTTCATGCTTATACATGACATGATTTTTGTTGCTGGATTCTGGCTTGACACCAAACACTGCAGCTCCTGTTGAGCGTGTAAAATCACTAATTAATGGGGTAAAAGAATGAGAACTACATTTTGCAGTGGGTGTTAACCTTGACATAAGTAGCCCCTTGGTAAACTTGTTTGAGACCTGTCCTCACATTGAGCTACACAATTAGATTCAACTGTGAATCTGAGTGCTGCTGTATTGAGTGTTTTGAATTGATAATGGAGGGATATATAGCACATGGAGCAAAATCGCAGAAATGCCTTTTGCCAAAAGTGCTGAGCAGTGCATCTGACAAAGCCAACAGCAACTGAACAGCTTTGCACTAAACCAGCTACCTCATATTTCGCTTCTATTCCTGCAGCATAGTGTGTGTCTATGTGTGTGTGCAGACCGTACACTGCAGACACAGGCCTCTTTTTAGAGATGAGAGGAAGGAAGCAGACACAGGATGAGAGCTGCACCCTTTCCCTCTCCATGCAGTCTCTACTTTCCTTTTCTTTAGCGCCTTAACTCTACTGTATCTCTCCTGTCTTTTGTGTGAAGAGCTCATCTGTGATTGGGAATTTTATCTTCTTTGTTGATTATTAGCTCTTTCCAGATCTGTTAAACACTGTGTTTTTTCCCCCCTCTCATGGGACCCTGACGCTATTGTTTTCAACTCCACTACTCGGAGAAGGACAAAGTATGTGCCTCATCTGTTCTATACTTAAAAAAAGCGAGATAAATGTAGAAAACTGAACTTAAAACTTACTTTTAAACATAAAAACAACACTTGCTCTTCACCTCAAACACATGAACGAATTTCACCATGCATAATACTCACATGCGCACAGAAGCTAACAGAGTTTAATTAGGAAAGCAATAAAATTCAGATATGTGATACAAGGTACCTGTGCATACCTGCTCAGCTGTGTTTTGATCTTTCTTTTTACAACCACACACACAGCTGCCCTAACCACTAAAACATCAGTATTCATGTCAAGCCTGATTTCTCATGCAGAGTTTATTAGTAACATTTTCACACAGTGCAATATATTGCTTTGATTAGGGCAACACTGGGTTTGTTTTGCTTATCTTGCTGATATCTGTGGGTTGTAAGGGCTGTTGCATGGGTTTTAAGTGCTTTACTAATGCACTGAGAGATGACAGATAGATGAACTGGGAGCTATTAGCAGTTTGCTTTCATGTGCTTTTGAACAATTACTTTTTATGTGTTTTTTCAATTAGAAATTTTTCTGTTTGAGAAGTTTTATAAATGCTTACAGGGTGGAGATGTATGATTATGTGCACTGATAACTATATCCAGTTTCATAGGAACATGAACTAGTTAGTCCAGAATTGTTCCACGTGTCAGCGAACAATAATTTACATGCCATTTTTAATGCCTCATAGTGTGCGACACAAGGCAACACACACACGCACACACACACACAAACACACACACACACACACACACACACACACACACACACACACACACACACACACACACACACACACAGGGATCTGACCTGCACCATGCTGCCTTATTAATCAACACTCTGATTGTTGTTAACAGAACCAGGTATGAAAGGTGACAAGATGGGCTAAATGAAGCGTACAGGTGATTTCTGGGTGACTGAACCTTTCAGCTGTTATTTCCTTAGAAAGGAGCTCCTGAACTGTCACACACTGACATGGTGACTGGGCCTGGCAGGCACACACACGTGGTGCACGGCTACACTCCTAAATATTACATTTATTATTAAAGTTACAGAGAATGAAAGTAAATAGCTGCAGGATAAAAACACTTTGGGAAACTGTAGCTGACCTGAGACGACTACACTTCAGGATACTAGGGTGTTACTGACTCTCCATTCATAGAGGGAAGAAATGAAATGACACTTTATATGTTCATGTTTGCACTGACATTTTTCTCCACACGTGTACTCTTTGACCTGTTTATTTAAGTGAAGCCTAGTTCATTTGCCAGTGCACAACATTTCAGAGCAGATCACAAACAAGTCATCATAACTGGACAATTTTAGGGAGTGAGAACAGTATTAACTTATTTTCTTCATAACTTATGAAGTGAACTATGATCATTTATGAACAGAAAAAATTTCAGAAAATTATGATTTCATTGTCCCTCTTTCATTTGGAAAGAGATACCATGGTGGCTTATGTTGAAGGCTCTTTGCCTCTGAACTTGGAGGTGCTCTTTGAGAGCCCACCTCTGGCTATCTAGGATTATTTCTACTGGAAACAAAGACGTCCTTCTGAGTGTAATATTATTTGTCTAATGTAAAATGACAAATACTGTGTCTCTGTTTTCTGGTTGATTGTCTCCAGAGCTCTAGGAGGTTGCTGAGATGGAGGTCTGCCTACATTAGATTAAGCTCAGCATGATGATCTGGTTTGGAATAATGATCTGGTTTTGGTCTGTTTACACTTGTAGTTTGATGATGCTTCCATAATCTCCACAAGACCACAAACAACTAACCACCAACTAAACCAGCAAGATTTTCACTCACTCGAGGACAGATAGAAATTAAGAGTTAAGGTACAATTGTGACATAATGAATAATGAAGGATTAGGCATCCTGAGAAAAGCCTTAAATTTACTTGAAATAGTCCCGTATTGTGCTAACAGACAACATGGGACCACCACAGATAGTTTTCACAATATTCAATATAAGTTTGACAACGTTAAACTTTGTCCATTAAGGCTAATTTTACTTATGAAAAAATAAAGATATGATCTTATCCAATCTGTCAACTCGGTTCTAATTAGAACCAAATGTTTATAAAGTCAAACATTGTGAGATGGAAACAACATAAACTGAGAGGGCTTTCATCACCATCCTGGGTCCTCACAGCTGTTGTTTTCTCCTAGTTAAAATCAAAGGTTAATATAAATGTGTAGAAACCTTTAATTTACTTCTGTGTTGTGACTGTGTTTTGGTGAAAAAATAAAAGGACCACCTTTCAGCCTTGAACATTACCAGCTTCCAGTTAGTTTTACATTTCCTTGAATGTTTCCTTATCATGATGGCAGTGTCCTACATGTCAAAGCTACACAGAGACTTGAGGGTTTCATGTGTGTTTCCTTTCAGTTTTCCACAAAAAGATAATGTGTCAAGTTTGTGACCCAACAATGAGGTTTGCCTGTTGTGCTGCGCATGAAGGATGTGATGGGAGTGGTGGTAGGAAGTTTCTTCTAAACTAAGTGTGCTAAGTTCACATGAGCTCTCATGCTCACACTTAGACCAGCGTCAGACTCTTCATATCAGCTACTTTTTACCAAGTGTGTTTAATCACATGGTGCTGCCTCAGTTTGCTTGAGCTCTCTGTTGCTACCAAGTAACCGTGTAACCAGGTAATGGACGCGCTGAAAGCCTGCCAGCTCTGTTATCTTACATCAGAAGGCAATCACATTGGCTCAGCTGATTACTTGCAATAATATGACAGAATGAAAAAGTAATACACACTTCATTAGGCACCTATTAAGAGAGTGGTACTCCTCAGGTAGGAGAAAAGCACTCACAACTACCCACCCTCACTACCCAAATAAAAGAAATGGCTCAGTGTCATTAAGGTTTTGCTCCTCTCCTCAATGTTGTGGTGTGGGAGGGGTTAAACATTAACAGGAGAGGTCAGAGGTCAGGGGCCTTTGCTGCCTCGGCATGCCGAGCAGATGCATTTCTTATAGTAAATTTGTAGAGACTTTTTTCCACAGCAGTAGACATATTCATTTGTCATAGAAGGAAAAAACACAGGTGTTACTAATAACATTAACGATGGCTCCGTTCCATGACAGTGTGAGTGTGAGCCGGCATGCACATTACCAGGACCATGAAACTGAAGCAGCTGAACTGAGTTCAGCCAATCAATTAACTCTATTATTTACACCTGTGCTTTTCCTAGTGTGACATGTGAAAATGTCTTCAAACAAAAAGGACTATTGCTAGATATTCAGCAAGTCACTATCTAAAAGGTATTTATTGCTAAAAAACAATAACCAAACTTGATATTCATCCAGACGCAGCAGACAGCCCAGAACACTGGCTCCAACACATATTCCAGGTTAAGTGGACATTGTCATGCAACAAAAACTTCTAAGACACAAAACAATCACAAAATGATTGTAAAAAGAACGCATAAAGTTTGGTCATGCTATATTTTGACTGCATGTTTCTGTTATGGGATCTGGCTGTACATCCACCTTATCAATCACTGTGAAACAAATGTTTCAACACCTTGAGTCCTGCATATTTTGGCTCTATACCTCTCACATAGCAACATCAATAAGAAATTACTCTGCCTCCTATTAATCTACTAGCTGAAACAGTCAGAGATTAGTTGATCAACAGAAAACAATCAGTAATTACTTTAAATTACTTAATCTTATTGATGTTTTATAAACTACACAATGAATTGATTATCAATTTGCCTTCTAGTAATGTTCTTTTCTATTTTATTTAGTACTATTACATTGTGTCTTTATTTGCTTTATCTTTCATTGTGGAGCACTTTGTGACATTTGATCTATAGGTGCTATATAAATAAACTTTACTTACTTAATGGAAGAAATTGTGAGTTACATCCCTATTATCTACAAATAATTGTATGTTTGTTTAAAGTTTTTAAGATACACTTTGCTCTGCTAAATATTTTTGTTGCAAAAAACATTCATAATTCACTTTTTTCTAGTGCTGATGTAGTGTGTTGCTGTGTGTAGAGTGTTGCATAAAATATTCATGGGTTCATTAATACTTGAGTGTAGTTATTGTATGTATAAGGTGAGACCAGGTGTCCTGAGTGTTTAAACACTGTTAAAGCACTTACCCAAAGGATATACTGCAGGTAAATTACAAGCTCTCAATTAAATACCAACAATTTTATGTACAAACTCACTAAAAGAGTTAAGCCAAGTTAAGAAATATGGTTTGCCATTATATTATATTATATCAAGTTCACTTTGTATGTGAATTGTACACAAAGTAGTGTGGTATAATTATAGTTGGATTAACAGTCACTGTCTGGATATATTCCAAGTGTGCTGCAGAGCCAGATGTTTCATGGCCACAGCTGTTAGCCTGGTCTGAAAACAAGCTTCATTTGGTCTGTAACCTGACCATATCGGCTGTGTTTTGGGCAAAACTCCAACTGGAACACAATTTAACACAGCATTAATTGCTGTGATGACGAAAACCTGACAAAGGTAATAAACATGTTCAAGTTACAGCTACTACATCCCAACCTGCTCAGGTAAGAGATCTATGACGTAGTCTGACCCCTCCTGACTATTACCTGGGGCGCCCGAAATGACTCAAGAAACAAAGAATGCAGGGCTTTCTGGTACTCCCTATTATAAAATAACTTAACATACGTACTATCTTCAGTATAGGAAAGGAGTGGGACGCTTTATACAAAAAAGAATTCACCGACACAAACGCCAGGTGAAGGTGGGACAAAGTTCCGCTCGGGCTGTTTTCTGTGTTGGACTTCAATACCCCACAAGTTCATTTCAAGCTTACTACTGAAGAGAAGCAGAAAATGGCCTCAATACCGTAAAAATAACCATTTGGTTTGTTTCGTGCTAAAATAAGACAGTATGAGAGATTATCCAAAGCGTTTACTGAGTTGTGAAAGTCATTAAGAAATAAATGTGTGGCGAAAAATAAGACACCTACCGAGCGGTTCGACCGTCGCTTTTTAGACCCACGCAGGAACATGATGTCGTTTGGACGTTAAAAACACAGTTTCCAGGTGAAGAAACGGAGGGAAGGAAAACAGAATTCAGGATATTTAAAGTAACACAGACTGAGTTAAACTACATGATGTTCCCTTCACACTGTCCCGCACTCCTCATTCCGCCTTAGCTAACTACTTTGGCAACTTAACCGACAAGCTACTTTAACTGAAAAATGTGACTTCCGGCTAAGCTTTCAAATTAAAACACTTATTAATCCCTATGTATGACATTTCTTCAGCATTGGCAAAACTAAAACCAAATTAAGAAATAAATGTTAAGTAAATCCACATAACACCACTCTATTAGACAACATATTCACAAACAAACTCTTTTGAGTCAAACTGAAACAGTTTCCACTTTTATCTTGAAGGTGCGGTCGCTTAACAGCCATCCTGGCAGGACCTGTGTAACTTGACGAAGCTTCAACTTTACCTCCTGTCCCAGACTTGAACACAAGCAGCAAACTGACCCAAAGTTATGGATTTTACTTCACCTTGGCTACAAGGAAGTTGACCGCCTACACACAAAACCCTCTCAATTGACTGCTTTAAAAATCTGACCTACACATTTTGATTCATACCAAAATTAGTCTTTATTTATCCATATGCAGAGTCTGGTTCATCGTGGAAACATTGAGCATGGGAGGGGTCGGCGACTGTAGTTTTTTTTAAACTTATGAATAAATAGATAATAAATAAATGAATAAGTAAACAGTTTGACAAGGGAATAAGAACAAACCAATACAAATTTGTTTGGGAGAGAGTTATTACTGAACCCGGTCTGCTTCAGCAGCAGCAACATGGGGAATTAGTTTGATGACAGTCAGTATGACCCCAAACAAAGGATTATGGTTCCACTGTAGGTCTTTAAAATGGGTAATACAGTGGTTATTGCAAATGAAAGGCAGCAGCGCCATGGCGGAAAACAAAGTAGGAGAGGATTTTTTTTAAAACGCAATGTAATCTCAAATTGAATAGAGGGGAACAGCGTGTATAACTGCGAGAGAATTTTTTCAGATGAGATTAGAGAGCAGAGATGCATGCAGCACAAGGTCAGTGAAGATCCTGGCAGGGATTGTGTGAAAACGTAGTAATTCCTGATCAAATCTGAACACCAACAGCCTGATGAGAGACTGAAGCCAACGCCCTAATAACAATGTTGATATTTTTCACTGTTAATTCCCCCAGTAACTGATGAGGCAGGGGCTTTTAACAAGCAAGTCATTTCATTTAATGAATGGCAGTCTGCCTCCATCTAGTGGCAATCTGATAGAAGACAAGTTAGGCCAAACATCCAGAAACATGCAAGCAAAGGAAGTTGTTGCTGTAAAGCTGTTGTTTAACACTAGGATTGTGCAGTGTGGGAGATTAGTGTACAATTTAAGCCACAAAACAGATTTTCTTTGCAGTAACAATGGCTTTTATTTCCCAAAGCATGGCTGCTTTGAATATTGAAATTACAAACTTGTAAAGCCTGTTAGAAAAAAATAAAATAAAATAAGGCAATGTTTTAGTTGGACAAATAACCACCAGGAACAGTTACACAACATATTAAAACTGTGATATTCATATAATAAAATTTCAAATGTGATTTTTCTTTAGAAATTATTTTTTTTCTTGATCTGCCATATGCATTCAAAAAATATTATAATAAAACTGGACTTTACTACTGGACTGTAAAAAGTGACAGCAGAGAAACATTCTGCACCTTAACAATGTGTTACAAATGTACAAAAAAAAAACAACCTGAGCAAGAATCAAAGTAGACAGGTAAAAGTGGAGGATGACACTAACTCAAATAATGAACATGTGGTTGATGGTTAATGGATGTCTACAGTTCCTAATGATCCTGATCAATGAAAGAAGGCTCCTTGAAATGTTTAGGATTCAGGAATAAAAGATGAATAGGATGAAGGAACTGGTTACTGTGAATGAGACTTAAAGGAACTGTGTCACACAGGAAGCACTCTAAAGCTCAATGATTAAATAACAGAGAGGGAAATCTTTAAGCCGCTGAGAAACCTCAGTGAAAATACAGAAATTAAACTCAGGAAGAGCACAATTATGATGTTAAACAATTCCTAAAGCACCCATTCATGTGTCAGTTACTTCTTCGGTCCAAATTACAGTTACTACTTAATACAGCAGTGCATTAACAGTCGATGTGTATTAGACAAGCTACTTTACAACATCAACCAAAGTTTTATATTACTGGTTATTTACAGATTTCCCTTTGTAATGAGTGGTACATCGAGGGTGGACTAAACGTTTCTGAGGGGGTGTTTCATTGTGTATAGTATGGCACGCAGGCACAGATGTACAGTACCACTCACTTTGGCTATGTCACCCTCCTCTCAGGTGCGGCTCTAAAACAAATCTCTTCACACCATACAGTGGCATTGATTAAACTGTGACCTGTTCATTTTACTGTCCATCGTCCTCTCTGCTCCACCCTTCTGTTAACTTCTGCACAAATGTCCTTTTTTGTTCTTCTGCTGCATTCTTGACAGAGGTACGTGTGTCTTGGAGTGTTTAAACTCTGTCATCTGCAAAAAAAAAAAAAAAAAAAGATTTTTTTTTTTTAAATCAGACTTTTGAGAAAGAAAGTTGTTCTACATAGGAAATAAAGCAGATTACTGTCATCAGCAGCATATTTTGAGAGTATCACGAAAGTGAATGCGTGTCGCTCTCACCGGTGGAAGCTGCTGTGTGCTGCCTGGTGCTCTTGATTTGCAGGAAGATGATGTAGGTATCATAGGCAAACAACAGACCAGCGATCAAACCAAATACCTAAGAAACAACAACTCAGGATCAGAATCACAATGATAGTCCCATTCACTGGTCACATAAAACACCACTTTTGTGATTAATGCAAACATTCAAATGGCAATATGTGAAAATCCTGTAACACAGTTAAATACCACAATAAATCTCTCATACGTTACACAGTTAAGCAAAGTGAAGACTACAAGACTTTCAAAATGTCAGAACTTCTGTCCCATTCACACCTCTGTCATCTGAGAGTGCACAAACTACAAAACTGTCTCAGATGTGGTGTACCGATTACTATGACATCACACTTTGAGAAATCCCCAACTGGAGAAATGACTGTGATATTAAAAAAAAAAAAAAAAGGAATGTGAGAAATTACTATGGGGCAAAGTTGCATCAGTTGTTCATGTGTAGACATGATGCGCTCAGTCTCAAGTACATGTGGAGTATGCATAAACAAAAGAACAGGCATAAAATTAGCTCATTTACACAAGCCACAAGGAATGTTGTGGTGGGAAAAGAGACGTGAAATTTACCTTTAATCACCACAACTCTCTCTGACATCCCACACCACACAATTAAAACTGAATAAACTAATTGTAATAAATACGACAAAAAATAGAAAGAATAAGAACAATACTATTGAATATCATGAATTAACCATTCAATAAACAACAAAATATGGATGGATGCTTGTATGATTCAAGCCACTGTGTTCTTCATTTTTTCCAGCCTGTTTTTGGCTACGATAAAATCAAACACATTTGAAAACTGTCATAGCGTCTGGGACAGCTCCTGCTTGAACTAGAGGACGTGTGGTGATTTATTGTGGTTATTTATTATGAATTATTGTCTCAGTTGGGAAGAAATCTATCTGCAACAGGCAAACTGTTAACACTTGACTTAAACAGGAAGGAAGCGTGAGATAGAGTTACGTTGATATGCTTCTTATGAACCATGGTTGTCAAAACAAACAATGAAACTTGCATGATTATAAAGTTTCAGAATTCAGTTAAAAACTCAGGCTGAGTCACAAAGGCTTAACTGACCCCGCCTGCGATACGAGCGCCATCCTGGGATCCTCCGATGATACAAATCAGAGAAGTGATGATGTAAAGTACAGCACCAATACCAGCACGGAAAAGATCCTGCACAAAAGAAGGAAGCGGACGATGAAGCATTGTGCAACTAGTGTACATGTGTTTGTGCATGTCAGTTGCAAGAAACATGAATACTCACACTCCAGACCCAGTTGACCACTTGGATCTGCTTGTCCAACTCCATCATGAAGATCCCGAAGAAGACAATAGCGAAGATCATCTCACAGATGGCCACAGCGGAGTAGCCTCCATACGTAGATGCAGCATAGCAGATGAGGACGATTAAACTGAGAACCTAAGGGTGATAAGAGGGAAAGCGGGAGGTGGGAAAAACAATAAAGAGAGAATGTTGATTTTGATGTCAGAATGATGAAAATATCCCAGAAAGCTTCAGAAAACTAACAGATTCTGCCTAAATTCCTCCTGTGTGTTAGACATTGACACTTCAATGACACTTCAATGACTTGATTAAAACAGTTTGCAAATCAGCTGCAATTAACCTGACAGAGGACTGGTCATCTCAATGCCCAGTAACAGTAAAAGATCTGTGTCCACTAAATAGCCGAGGCCAGTCAGACAGTAAATCACTCCGACAAAGCCAGCATTGTTTCATTTACTCCAGCCAGTTCACAATTCAACAACCACATAATGTTAACCATTTTTGCCAAGAAAAAATATTTTCTACGCAAATAAACAAAGTGAGACAACTGTACGGATCATATTGCACTCCGCCAATCGCACGCTGCTTTCTTGTTAGATTTACAGTGAGCGTTTGCTCCATCTAGGTCGTATCGTTCCATATGAGGGTAAAAAAAAAAGCAGTGAGCATTTTTCTCAGTAAATTCCACTGAAATTCTGCCAATGTGGAAAAATCATAAACTTATGCAGCCTACGGCTCAGAGGCTTGTTGTTGTCAAACTGTGTGGGTAGATGCTCTCACACAACAGTGACATACCCTCACTGGACACTTCATTAGGAGCACCACACTAATACTGGGTAGGGCCTCCATTTTGCTCTCAAAATAGCCTCAGTTCTTTGTGGCATGGATTCCACAAGATGTGGGAAACTTTCTTTTGAGAGTCTTCTGCAGATTTGGCAGCTGTGAATCTCCTGCTCTACCACATCCCAAAGGTGCTCTACTGGATTCAGATCTCATGACTTGGGAGGCCACTGAAGTACACCGTGGCATGGTGCACTGTCATGCTGGAAGTAGCCATTAGAAAATGGAAAATCTTGGCCATAAAGTGAAGCACATGGCAAGCAGCAAAACTCATATAGATGGTGGCATTTAACCATGATTGAACGGTATTAAGGGGCCCAAAATGTGCCAAGAAAACATTCCCCACACCATTACACCACCACAAGGCTGGACTGTTGACACAAGGCAGGTTGGGTCCATGGATTCATGCTGTTGACACCAAATTCTGTTCCTACCATCTGCTGCCTCAGCAGTTATCCAGACTCATCAGACCAAACCACACTTTTCCAGTCTTCAACTGTCCAGTTTTGATGATCCTGTGTCCACTGTAGCCTCAGATTTCTGTTCTAGGCTGACAGGAGTGGAGCCAGACGTGGTCTTCTGCTGTTGTAGCTCATCTACCTCAAGGTTCTACATGTTGTGCATTGGGAGAAGCTTTTCTGCTCACCACAGTTGTAAACAGTGGTCAACTAAGTTGCAATAACCTTTCTGTCAGCTGCAACCAGTCTTGCCACTCTCCTCATCTGGCACCAGCAATCATGTCAGTAAAGCTCCTAACTTGTATCTGCATGACTTTATGCATTGCACTGCTGCCATCTGATTGGCTGATTGCATAAATGCATGGATAAGCAGGTGCACAGGTGTTCTAATACAGTGAGTGTATGCCAGCTGCGAAAGAGTAGAAACTTAGTCCTAAAGCCTTTTTAAGTCTAACAATATCATGTACTATAAGACACTAAAGAGCATTTACTTTGTCATTTTAAAACAATTTCTACACCACAGACAAATATTCAATTGACTACAATGTAAAACGAGGAAAATCCACAAAGTCTCACATTTGAGAAGCTGGAACCATTAAATGTCTCACATTTTTGTTCGAAAAGTGACGTTAATGATTATTGTAATTGCTGATTAATTTTGTTGATCAACTGCCTGACTAACTGATTAATCAACTAATTGTTGCAGCTCTAATACAGCATATTAATAGTTACATTACATATATTTCTCATTTGTATCTTTGACCTTTTATTATTTTTTTTATTCTGCATTTCTTTTTCTTATTCAAATTATTCTTTTTTGCACAATATCCTTTTTGGCAAAGAGTATGTCACCCTGAATTTCACTGCACATATTATATCAGCTTGTGACCTTTTGTAAAATATGTAATTATATCATCTGTAATTACATATAACCCATTTATCTGCATTGCTTTCTTGTGATATAGTTTATTCTTGTAACGCTTACTAAATAAAACAGCTCTGATTCTGATGTGCGTTTAAAAAAAGCACACTTTGCACATTGCAGTGTTTTATTCTCAGACACACACAACTCAGTGGCAAGTGTCAAATCACTGCAGTCTATATGATACACACATGATCTAACTGACTCGACACCAGCCCTGCATCTGTCAATGCTGCCTCCCCTCCCCTCACCCGCAACTGTTACACAAACGCACAGCGAGCTAGATGCATCAGTAGTTCATGTGTTCTCGAGACTGGCACAAACTGCCTCTGTAGAGTAGCGGGGTGGCCGAGCCCAAGGTCCTACACAAAGAAGGCTCTATTTAGGCCGGAGCAGGCTGCTCTGAGGGCAGCAGCCGTCACACAGAGAAACACCCACTACACGAGTCCCTGAGAACAAGAAAGGCTCTGAGATGTCGACACCTTTATGTTTTCCACACAGCGGCGGATCTGTTTGCATGGCTCAGCTTTAAAAGATCCCAACTAGGATCTATTCACATCAGTATAATGAGCTGCTCTTTTAACCTGACCGGAGAGAAATTGTTGTGAACTGTTGGCTAATTATAGTCAGCAGCAACATGAGAGCCAAGAGGTAGTCCGTTGTGCAGAGGCAAACCAAACAGCAACAGTTGCTAAGGAAGTCACTTACATTTTGAGGCGGTTTTTTGCGCTTGCTGTGGCTCACTAAAGTGTGTATCATGTGTGTTCACGGGAAAACGGAAAGTTTGGTTCCATTTCATCACTCCTCTTGCTCAATGTCTACTCATTTCACTCTTTCCCTCTATTTCCCTCAACTTATTTCTCTTTGGCCCTTTCTTCTGATTAAGAATTTTCTAAAAGGTGAAAACCAAACAGGAAATGGTTTCCAGTCCTGAGACAGTGTGATCTCTTCATATTCATAAAACTAACAGTAAGGTGGAAGATTAACTCAGTGCATGACTCATCCCCCACTTATCACTACTGGCTTAGCGGTGCTCCATGACAAACAGAAAATTGCACTACATGGGTGTGACTGTGACCTGTATGCTGTTCTCCAGCTTCAAATGTTCAAGTACGGTCATGCCTCTGACAGGGAGAGTAAAAGAACGGAGAATAACTTTAGATGTAACCTGGCGAGGCACGGAAAAACCTTGCTGTCAAAACTTGCTGAGAGTGCATGAAGTCAAAAATTACATTTTTCCATTAGGCATTTGGTTCACTAGCTGGAAGATTTAAACATCAGTATTCCTGGTTTCCTGGGGGTTAAATATCCTATTTCCTGCTATATTGGACATAATGAGCAGTAATGACATTTGACTTCCTGTTTCGCTCCCACAGCCCTCTCCCTGCACTGTAAACTATTTCAGACATCCAACATCACAGATGACTTCCTTTAGAGTGGAGTCCTGAGTGGGAGAGGAAACAACAAACTATCGAGTGTGTCCAGTGAAGCACGAAGATATCCTTGAATGGCACACCAGAGATGTGTGCTAAGCAATTCACACATTCTTTGCTCCCGGGGCCAAACTTCACACAAGGCCTGGAATTTCCATTACATCCAAAAAAAAAAAAAAAACTTGGGTGGACCACTGACCACGAACATCTGAGAGCCTGCTTTATAATGAGCTCGCTGAGTTATGAGGGCAGAGCTTTTCATCACTGATACAAAGTGCTTTCCTCAGTTTTGGAAACTTGGTGAGTAATAATGCTGTTGAACAGTAACATTTTCAGTGCTTTGTAGGATACTGTGAGATATGTGATAATACGCCACTGCATGTGCACGCTGAGAACCTGAAGAAGTATTCAAATCATTTACTTAGGTTAAAGAAGCAATATAGGAAACTATAAAATGACTCAATTACAACTAAAAGTACTGCATTATTATTGAGGTGTTGATATGCAAGTGGTACTGAAATGTTGTCGTTGATGAAGGTGGAGCTAATTTTTACTCTTTCATGTACTGTTTTGCGGTTTAATTTGTAACAATGCATCATATTTTAGAACTGGATCATATATTTTGTGTGTAAAAATCTAAAAGCACAACATTTGCCATTGAAATGTTGTGTAGAAAAAGTACAAAGGTGCAGAGTAAAGTACGAGTACCTCCAAGCTGTAGGCTACTTAAGAAAGTTACTTCGGTAAGTGTATGTAAAGAATTTAAGGTCAAAGTGACTCGTGTTAAGAGAGCACACCACTGTGAAATGCAAACAAAGGCAATCATGTGAAAATGCTGGTCAAGGACAGTATAAATAAAGAAGTATTCCCAGAAAGAATGTGGTAATACTTTCCCGCAAACCTATTTATCAACAGGACTAAGGCGTTGCTTTGGTGTTTCTACTCCTCTTGTGTGCAAGATGTGCAATGATGTTATGTTGGGGGGTGGGGGGGTGTGTCACTTTATGAGCTTTTATACTAATAGGAATGTAATATCCATTGCAGTTGCATTTTCTCCTCCCCATATTTGGGCTACTACCTCTCTGCCTACAAATAGTATACAGCCTGTGGTAATGAGGAGAACAGCGAGATGCCTGACAACAGTCACTGGGCTGAGTTAACCCATATAACCTTTCATCTGCCGTTAGCACTCAGCATTTGGCTCTTTGGTGCCAAAATGAGGAAACAGTGGAGCACATGTGACAGGTGGGATTCCTTAACCTCTGTTCATGATCCCTCAACCCCCACGCCACATGCTTTTCATTCCCTACTAACCAAACTGCCTTTGAAAATTAGACACTTTTGAAGAAGAAAGCATTTGTGACAGAAATTAAATCAATAACAACCACCGAGGCTACATTAACCCACTTTATAAAATACTGATTAGCTGCAGGCTAGTTAAGCAAACGTTACACACACCAATTATAACCATTCATTTAAAAAACAAAAAAAGCTGCACAGTAGCTCAAAGTTACGTTAGCTGCTCAGGTCAGTGAACTTACTATTTCTGCTGCGAGGATAAACCCTTTCTGGGTCCTCAAGTAACTTTTCAGCTTCTCCAGGCAGTTGGCACCAGAACTGGACGCGTTTGTATCAGCCATTCTTTAATAACTAACTTATTATACCAGCTGTGTGTCGTTTAAGAGCCTTATCGCCAACCGACGAACAGCTTCTGGTATAAAAACTTTCGTTTCGAAAGCAAAAGTCCCAGTTGTTGTTGACCGCTGCTGCTCCCGCTAAAGCTAGCTGAACGTTGTTGTTTTTTTTTCTCCCCAGTCCGATGAATCAACTTCTCCAATGAAAAGTCCGGGTGTAAAGCCCTGGTTGATCTTAGTCACTGCCACAGCAGCTCTGTGGAAACTCTGCTTTCTCTCTGAGGAGGGAGGGCGGAGCTCAGGAACTGACAGAGGGGCGTTGGCTCCCATTGGTCTCAGGAGGAGCCGCTGCTGTTCCGGGCACCATCGAGCTGAGCTGCCCTCTTGCCTTCAGGGGCTACTCGGAAACTCCACAACTCTTAAGATCTGTGGCAAAAAGTGACGTTTTGTGGATGTTCTGAGTACTTGTTGCCCCACTGGTGTTACAGTGGCGGGGCAAGTTTTCATAGTTCTCATTGAGGTGGCACAACAAGAGTTTCTTCTCTACACTGAGGTTAGATTATGATGAGTGTCTGTGGCCAAACTGTGTGTATGTAGAATAAACCCCTGATGGTTTGTGGATGTGCAGGAAATAAGGGAGGAACAGCACCATTTTATTTTTTATCTATTAGCATTATTTTGTATCAATAATAATAATAATAATAATAATAATAATAATAATAATAATTTGTTAAAGGCACATCTGGTCCATGGATCAAGCAATTCACAAACAGAAACACAGCAAGATAAAATAAACAATATTTTATATGAAATGTGGAAGTATTATTAAGACAGTAGTATTTTTAGATTGTTATATTGGTAAGAAAAAATAAGTAAATGATCTCAGCATTTCTTCCCCCACTAGTATAAAGTACTAGCAGAAAATGTACTTAAAGTATCACAAGAAAAATCAGTCATTATGCAGTGTTATATCATTTTATAAATTATATTATTCAAATATTATTGTTGATACATTAATGTGTAAGTGACATTTTAATGTTGTAGCTGGTCAAAGAAAAACCCTTTTTAACTGATTTTTATACTGATAGGTAGTTTATTCTATAACAACATATATTTTATACGCTGATTATGATTTTGTATATAGAATCAGTAAAGTAAAAACTACAGACCAAATAAATGTAGTGTAATGTGCGTACACTATATGCCTCTAATTTATATGCAAAGTGAAGTAAATGTACAGTTATATTATTTTCAACTGTGTGGATTTACAGTCTGTCTGAGACAGCTACTGATGTAAGTGAAGTGAAGTGGGTTGTAAATTTGAATAGACAGTGAGACGTCTTTACGAGAAACTTATTTTGGAAAGGCAACCGTATCTGCTTTGGCAACAACAGCAACAAACTGATAAGACCGGCACACTGATAACATAGGCGTCTACCTCTTTGCATGCACGTATTAACCCAGTATGACATAAAATTATAATATATGATCATCATTAATTGCTATGGGTTTATTATATCCAGTGACGTCTTTGTAGAAACATTAGCCACTGTATAATAGAATATTTTAACTATATTTAACACCTTAATTCAATTACCAATAGGAAGTACCAGAGTCCTCACCAAATTGGGCCAAACCATAGACTGACAAAGTTTAAGGGCTATTTTTAGAGTTTTGATCGAGCTAACTTACATATTGATCCACAGCCTGCCTGAAATGGTGTTTAAAGGGCTGTTGCACTAACAAATATAGGCCAGTCAAGTAAAATACCTGAACACCTTTAGCATGTTAGAACCTTCTAATTATCTGAAGACTATATAGCACATTTTATTGTAAAAAAACAAAAAACAAAACAACAATTGGTGTTTACTTTTACGATAATCTTTTTTACAGCATATTAATGAAACTGATTAACATTTCAAAATACACTTTTAGTGAACTCAACTCAACCAAGAAAAAAAAAATGGACAATCAACTCCTATGAACAGAAGTGCACATTTTAACCTTCAACAGAATAATTTCAAGTTTATTTCATTTTGTTTCACATGGATCCCATATAATAAGAATACAGCAGAATTCTGGAGAGTCTTGGATATTTTTTTTCTCTGACTTATCATTATCATAAATACTAATATGTATACATCATACACAATAAACACAGCACTATCCAAAGGCGTAGAGAGTATCACAAGACATCATTCACCACTAACAACAGAGTATATTTCATTTCAGCATATTTATAAGAGCTACAATGAAAGAGGAAGAGAAAAAAACAGAGGTGGGGCGGACTAGAGGAAGAGAGAAAGTCAGGTGCTTCTACACTGCCTGACTCAAAGAACCCTGATTTAAAAAAAAAACATACAAGTGAACCAAGGTTGTGCAATGGATTGATATACTGGAGATGGACGATACTCATTCTGATGAAGACTGTGGAAGCAAAAACTACCAATCAAGACACATCTCTTACCATTTGGCAAACACGATCTTGTATATCCAAACGGAGGACCGGCGGTAGGAAGGGTGTATTTATATCTGGAAAGAAGTAATTATTGCAGCACTTGTGTGCTTTGAGTGGAATATAGCAGAGCTGCTGTATGTGCTGTGCAGTATCTACTGAGATGGATCAAACATACCACAGTATCACTGTTTAGTCTAATGCTTTCCTGCAGCTTTGAGCCTCGGCCTCTCAAACATGTTTAGGGATGCTTTAGGATATAAGGTGTAAGATGCGTGCAGTGAATTGGCTTGCCTTCAGAAAGAGAAGAGATAAAGAAGGATTGAGGATGGAGAAGTATTTATGGAGACATACTGTTCAGACCGCCTCGTGATAACGTATGTTTACCATGGCATAGCCAAGGTCTTTAAAGTGTAAATATACTTTATTCTCATTTTACCTATGGTTCATGTTAATGTGAGTTATGTAAGTCACTGATTACAGTGTGATAGAAACGCCAGTTAAAAAACTATATGACTCTGTCTTACAACTTTCTGGACCACAGTAAAAGGCGATCAAAAAAAACATGAAGAGGTTCACTGACAAAATCTGTTGGATGCCTTTACATAAATCTGAACAAATAAACAAACACACGCCGCTAAAACTGTTGTTCTCTGCCCCGACTCACGATATTCATACTGACAGCACACTATAGAGCACAGCAAATATGGGATGCAACCATGCTCACTAATTTTCTTAACCTTATATGCTAGTTTTGATTTTGTATGTCAGGATTCAAAATTTTCTGTGTATCACAAGAGTTCACCCTCTCTCGACATTGATATTTGATGGAAAAATACATATAAAAACATAAATAAAGTTGAAACAACCTACTTATAACCTTCTGGTATCATATATTCACTGCTACTACTATATATTACTCTTTTTCTGCTCACTTATATATCAATAATTCTCTTCTGTTTTCCCTTCAACATTTGCAATCACATGAGAAAAAAAAAGAAAAAAAGATTTTCACAGATTCTGAGATGAATGCATAAAACCATCATTGTGGCATGAATAATCTAAGGGAATTTAAGGGCAAAGGCTAAACTATGTGAGCTCCTAAACAGAACCAAAGTAATTGCAATTGAATAACTCTGTGCTCAACATTTGTTGTATAACAACTAATATGGAGTGCACAATTATTCAACTGTGTACATATAATCATACGTATATATCAGCATGTTGATATTTACACAGCACAGACAAATACATTCTCTCAAGTTAAATATTACTACAATATTTTTTTTCTTCATAAATGTCTTTTCCATTACAAGATTTCTCTTAAATGTTCGTCAACGAATGTTTTGGTATTTGTATTCAAGTTTTTCTCGTATAACCAAACAGACAATCCTCTGTTGTCTTCTACAGTTAAATACATCACGAGAATAAACATCATGTTACAGCAAAGACCCATTTCCCACTTTTTTTTACCCCCCCCCCCAACCCCCTCCAGATCCTGCTCCCCAGTGGTGCTCCCTTCCCCAGGACCCACCAGTTTCTGCCCTCCATGCCTGCCTCCCTCCGCCTGTCAACTCACAGATACACAAACAGACAAACTGAGGAGTGTGGAAATGCAGGTGGTGGTCAACAGCCACACTCCGAAATCACAAGGTCACCCTGGGAAGAAGGGAAAAAGAGTAGACAGGCAAGAGACAGAGGGGAAGACAATATTAAAGAGACGAGATATCACATAATTACTGTTAAATGATACTATAGCACACGATTCATAATATGAGATATATAAAGCTGATATTAGAAATATAATTTTGAGTAGATAATTGTGTGTATTTGACAAATGTTATATCATCGTAGCAGATGACACTGTTATATACTCATGTATTAGTGAGTTAGAGTTTAGGCAGTTTATACACATAGTTTAGAAGTGTCAAATTGTTGATTTTATAGTTTAATGATAATGTGTTGATAACTTAACTAGATGGTAAATGATTAAAGGGTAAAGATACAGAAGTTCAGAGCTGAGGACATAAAACATGAAGAAGAGGCTCGCCATGAAAAATTAATTCTGAAAAACATCCTTAGTTATAGGATATTCAAACATCCTCAGTGCCTACTGGACTGCACAACATAAGCAAGCCCCACCTGCATTTGTTAAAATGGCGCTAATCTTACTTGGGTGCGTGGAAATACATGAAACAAAACATGTATTTTTTTTTATTTTATTTTTTTTTTTATTTACCCCATTGAGCACCTCGCCACTATCAAACAGTTCGCAGAAGAGACACACGAGATACAGAAATAAGTGAGAACAACCAATGCTATTGTAAAAAAATTAAAAAAAAAAAAAAAAAATGGCTAGATAAAAAAAAAAAAAAACACACACACACAAAAAAAAAAAAATACAAAAAATGGGGAAAAAAACTACATAAAAAAAAATAACCAAAAAAAAAGAAAAAAAAAAAAATAAAAAAAAAAAAAATAAAAAAACAACCACCCAAGAAACAAAAAAAAAAAAAAAAAAGAAAAAAGAGAAAAAAAAAAAACTGAGATCATAGAACTAAAATAAAAAAAAAAAAAAATAAAAAAAAAAAAAAATATAAAAAAAATAAAAAAGAAAAAAAAAAGATAAAAACAAAAAAAAAATAATAAAAACAAAAAAAAATAAAGAAGACCATGGAAAAGAATAAAAAAAGACTAAAAACAAGAATAAAAAAAAAAAAAAAAATAAAAAAAAAAAAAAAAATAAAAAGATAAAAAAAGAAAAAAGATAAAAAAAGAAGATTATAAAAAAAAAAATAAAACAAAAAAAAGATAAGAAAGGAAAAAAAAAAAAAAAGAAAGAAATGAAAAATTAAAATAAAAAAAAAAAAAAAAAAAAATTTAATAGCATAAAAATAGAAAAAATTAAAAAAATATTAAAAAAGAATTAAAAAAAAAGAGAAAACAAAAATAAAAAAAAAAAAATAAGAATAAAAAAAAAAAAAATAAATAAAAAAAAAAGAAAGAAAAAGAAAAAAAAAAAAAAGAAATAAATGAAAAAGAGCAGTAAAAAAAAAATTAAAAAAAAAATAAAACTAGAAAAAAAATTATGAAAAAAAAAAAGAAATATAGTAAATACAAAAACAATTAAAAGAAAGAAACGAAAAAAGAAAAAAAAAAAGAGCAAATAAATAAAAAAAAAAAAAAAAAAAAAAATAATATAAAAAAAAAATAACAAAAAAAAAAAAATAATAAAAAAAAAAAAAACAAAAAAAAAAAAAAAAGATAAAAAAAAAAAAAAAAACAAAGAAACAAAAGAAAATTAAAAAAAAAGTGTGGAGATCAAATAGAAATAAAAACAAAGTAGAAAAAAACAACAAAAAAATAAAAGATAAAAAAGAAAAAAAAAAAAGACATAAAAAACAAAAAAAAAAAAAAAAAAAAAAAATTAAAAAAAAAGATAAAAACATAAATAAAAAAAAAAAAAAAAAATAAATATAAATAAAAAAAACAAAAAAAATAAAATTAAAGAAAGAAAACACTAAATAACAAATAAGAATACGTGTTGCTTAGGGAATTCGAGAGAGACCCTTTTATAGGAAATAAGAAGCATTATAAAATGTACTAATGCCCTGATCTAGGCCCTATCTGTTAGCTGAAAACCACATACATTTTACCAACAAATGTTCTCCATTTATATGTCAACATCATCAAAATCAGCATTAATATAAGACAAAATAAAAACACAAGGCCATAAAAGCAAAAAAAATAGCAAAAAAGGGGAAGAAAAAAAAAAGACGTGTGAAAAATAATGATGTTGACATAAATTGGGAGAGAGTGTGTGTGTTTATAAAGATGTTATGTGTTTCAGCTAACAGATAGCTAGGGATAAAGTGTCCATTAGTTTACAATAATAATTTTGACGCCTGTCCCTGGTAACACTGATGGTGTTTTGAATACAATTGCGCAAATAAACATATTTCTAAAAAGATGTTTTTTAAAATGACTCGTGTTAGAAGGATTGACTTAATTTTTCAGTGAGACCTTACAATTGCTGTTTATCAGCTCATTTTTGTTCATTTGACACAAATTAGCACAGCACGCCGTCTGAGAAATAATATTTCAAGTCTAGTGCAAAACATTTGCTCGATCCAATTCAGATATTTCTAACAGAGAATTTAAAATTGGCGCAAATATTGCAGGGCAATTATAATTAACAGGCGTTTCATAAACTTTAATAAATTCAACGTTGCAGGCTCTCATTGAAGTGTAATGCTCTGGCTTTTCTTTTGATCATCCTAAATTCTACAGTTAATAGGCCTATTTTAAATCTTAGATTTGAGTGTTAGGAGGTAGTTACTTATTTTTCTATAGTTCCCAAGAGGAGGAGGGCTTGAAAACTGAGTTTGAGGGCAATAATTTGGAAAGTCATGTACAGCAATCCCGCGAGGTCTGAGTGCCGCTCTTGGAAAAAAATTGTCCCGGAAGACGGAGTTGGTCGTTGCGCGCGTCCTCTGCCCTGGACTAAAAAGTGTGCGGCAACATGGTATTTGAATGCGAGTAAAGTAGCTGGCCTGTCCCGGAAATCATGTTAAAAGAGCACGGATGCCGACAGCGCAGTGTGCACGCAAGGGATGGATGTGGAGAAAAGCGTGCAGGCAGTGCCAATCTGATGGCGGCGGATTGCCGCGGCAGCTGACTCCCGATGTAAGACATCTCCTGGTGCGGTCCTGCACGAACCGGTCGGCGTTCTGCAGCACTTGCAGCACTCAGCCGGGACCGCTGCGAAACAACCGATGTGGCGTGGTTTGGAGAAGCGGGGATGAGGCGCTCAGATAAGTCCCTGCGCCAAGGTGGGTCGCACTGGTGTTTGCAAGGGGCAGAAACGGCGGCACCGGCCAGTAAAACGAACCCCTGCGGCCAAAGGTCACACGTGAGGTCGGTGCAGTGCCGGAGGACAATCAGACGGACGCCCTGCCTCTTTTCAGAGCGAGTTTGGCCCTGGAGCTAGGATGCGGCCCTGCGCCGGAGTTCCCTGAATGTGCGCACTATGAAGACATCCTCACTGCAGGGGTCCAAGCATCCAGTAGTTTTGCTTTTTTGCCCGGGTCATCATAGTGGCGCGGCACTTTAACGAAAACACTTATTAAGATCTCAGGTTGTGGCTGATTGAATTTTGCCATCCTTGTCTGTTCTGTCGGTAGTATGGGAAGTGTCCATGAATGAACTCATAGATGCCGTTGAGTGTGAGCGCGTCGCTCTGGCTCTGGCGGATCGCATCATGATGAGCGCGTTGTAACGAAAGGAGGTTTTTCGGTTTAACACTTCCTTCTGCTCCCCCGCTGTTCCTTGGAATCTCCTTTGGAGGTTTCCTTCTCGTTTCCACTCGCAGTCACCGGTTTACTACATAGCGCACTGTTTTGGTTTCTAAGAAGTTCTTTTCGTTGTCTAACTTTTCCTCTTTCAACTGGAATTTCTCTGGATGTGCGGAGCGCAGTTTCTGGGACGAGAGGAGACATCCTGTCACTCGACACCCCTCTGTCTGCACAAGCAGGCTGCTGATGCTGAATGAGGACTTTGTGTTAACAATCGCTCTGAAGTTTTCAATCCTCATCTCAAAGGTTTAGGGCGGCCCTCAAATCCTAAATCCTCATTAAGTTGTTACGGTGTTCAGAGCAGAGATGAGGTCACTGAAACATCACAGGATGCAAAGGATGGCGCTGATTCAAAGGTGGTGAAGGAAGCCAAAGACTCACGCTGGCCAGACAGCGCGACACACAAATGCGCATGATCACCAGCCGGGCAGGGCTCGTTACTTACAAAAAGTAGTGATATTTTACTTTGATATGGGATTTATATAAAGGATCTAAAAGTTGAAACATGAGTGTGGATGTATCTTGTACACGTTTCCAGTACTTAGTAGCTGATGTAGATAACTAATTGGTACCTCTACAGATATTTAATCATTTTTCTCCATTAAATCAAGAAGTTAGCCAAAACGGAACTAAAATGGATTACTTGCATTGGATACTTCTTGACCCTAATTTAAATAAAAAACATGCAAAAAACTCAATTTAGTCTGGCAGAGACCTTAAAAAATCGTGAGAAACGGGTGTGCTGTCAATGCTGTGTGACTGATCTAGTGAACTCTTAGGTTCAAATTATATACACTTCCGTGACTTTATGAAACTCTAACTCTCACACACGCGCCTTTGCCCCTCTGGGCTGGCCTCATCTGTTTCTCTCTGCGCGCTGCTTTTGCTGAACCACTTGAATCTTTCAAAATAGGCATTCCGATCAAAGAAGAAAGAAGTAGGTGAGCCTCACCGATGCTGTCGATAATAGGCCTAAACAAAACACACAGTAAAACGCAATGGACTAGATGCATTAAGATGTGTAAAACTTCAGCAAAATAGGCACAAAAAATTCCACTGTATTTCTAAACCTGCTATTACAAGATTTTAAACAAATGCCAATTATGGTAAGACGTGGCAAAGGAAAGCACAATACTGACCAGACAGAAAACAGGCCTGGGTCCAACATCCCCCCATAGTGGGCCATACTGCACATGAGCTCTGCTGCTTTCCTCTTAGTGCCATGTTGCTTTATGGTAATTCTGATCCAAAATACCATAATTTGAGCTACAGACTATTAATAAATCTGTAGATAATCAAGAAGTAACAGCGAGTAGTGATGTGTGTTTGTGCTAGATACTTGAATGTAAAAATTCTTTTGACATCTTGAATATAGCAACCAACTACATTTTGCTGACTCAAAATCAAATGTGTTTTTTACTGTTGTGGTAATTGGCTTTCCTAGACGACCGCAATTACATCCTTCAGTGTGAATGAAGCATGTTCAGACAATGAGCTTTATGCATGTTTTATTAGTCAATCTGGAGGCACACGTGACTAAAAATGGAAAAAAACTTTGCACTGTTATGGACTGCAGTACAAAACATACACTCAGGTAGTCTGTGGTGTTTGCTGAGAGTCAAACAGTACAGGACACTTCCACCTATTTGCTGCAGACTGTTTCTCAATAAGGATCCAGCCAGAAGAGAGCGAAACATGTCCTATTGGGGGCGTCGAGTCATGAGTCTTGTGTTAATGTTTTAACACCTGTGACACTATCGGTTCAAAGGCCACCACACACCCTTATTTTGTATTTGTATTAGCCTTATGAGTTATGTTAGTTGCCCAGTCAAAAGATATTGGAATAAAATCACTGACAAAAAGTCAGGGCATTGATATCTTTGATGCTCAAGTTGACAAATGAATAGCTAAAACAATAGCAGGTAAAAAGCCAGAACAGGCTTTCTGAAAGGGGCAGGGGCAAAGAGTGGAGATTTTTTTTTGGTAAATTTGCAAAAAATAGGCAGTGATCACACATTAAAAAAAAAAAATACCAATATAGATTGGATGCATTTCTGACCACTGGCATAGAGCCTGAAGCACCACAGACAAGAGGCCACACCTTACTGGCCACTTATAATGTCAACTGTGGGGGTTACTTTTAACCAATAGCTGTAAACCAACTTAGGTTAATTTTTCAGTCATTGGTTACCAATCAAATCAACTGTTATATTGGCAGTTTTATAGGTCCATATACAGTCATCAGGCATGAAACAACCGGAACTACACAACATGTACGCTGTTAACTACTTAATTTTGTTGTCAATTTGATAGGAGCCTCCCTCCATAATGCCTAGGTCCACATCAGTGAGCGTTGTTGGGATGTCTTCTGGCACTGCAGAAACGCATGCACTTGTTTGACTCGAATACACTTGTAATCCCCGTTGGGATGATCTTTCTCCGTATCTTCTCCAAAGAAAGACCCATAGGCCTATACAAAATATAGTTTTATTGCTGTTTTGAATTAGTTCTGTTTGGAGGATCCCTGCTCAAGTGTGCCGTGGACCGCCAGACGGTGAAATCCAAGCAGCAGATGCTAATCTTGGTGGCAGACTCTGACCTTCTTGGTAAGAAGGCAAGCAATGGTCCTTACTAAATGAAAAACTAAATAATAGTGATAATATTTGCTGAGATAATTAGTGTTTATGTTTCCAAAAAGACACGTAGCATAACATTAGAACAGGTTAAATCCATGTGAATGGTTTATTTTACACCATGGTGCACTACATAACAATATCAAACAGAGTATTTGACTAAGGAAAATGTGATTGGCACACCATAATTAGAATATTGCACCTAGACTCAAATTAAACTTAAAAAATAAGATGACAAACTAAAAGAAAGTGTGAGCCACTCTGACATGTATCTCATTGACAACTCGCGCCTGTAGGTCCATCCCATGTGAGGGCTTCCCTCTGCTGCAAGAGAGATGGGCTGTGAAACTATGTGGTTGAACTTTGTGTTTTTCAAGACCCATAATCAAATTGAAAAGAAAAGAAACAGATTGGAGAGTATAGTGTTTTATCTCTGAAGCTGTGTTACCCTTGTTTATACAAAGGCTGAGGCTATGTGCCAAAAGGATAAGAAATTTTCATCACAATTGCAGCAGGCTCTTTTATGTGCTACCCTTCAGTTGTGGTAGCACAAGCATAAATGCTTTTTCTCGCTGGACAGTTCTGTCTCTGCCGAGATCTCTGTTGCCCAAACACAGGAAACTTCTTTAGAATATAAAAGCCCTGGGAAAGTCCAGACTGCAGCAGCGGTGTTTCACTGACAATAATTGCCTCTTTGCTTGGTGTTTCAGTCTGAAAATCAGAAAGACGTTTATACATTAATGCATGCAGAACTTTACCATTCTATGCTGTAATGCATATTGGTGCATAAGAAAAGGATGTCTCCAGAATAGTATGATCACTGCCTTCATAGTAAACTATAGCTCTTTCCCTCTCAATAGACAGTATGTGTTTTCAATTTGCTGCCACAATACAAAGTAAATAATGTACGCTAATGTTGAATATTGCCCATGAAGGAGGTCCCCACTGAGTGCATGAGATTTTGCACTTTGGTTGTGTGCCCCTAACCGAACAACCCCAGCCCGGCACCTCGAACACTGTACCATCTTTCCTCCGATGAGAAAACTGAAACATATACAAAGTATTGTTGAGCATACCTTTTAGCATTGAAAAAAACCCAGTTTTGTCCATGTTTGCACAACTGCAAAACACTAAATTTGCCAGGACAAATAATCATTTTATTCCTTGTGACATCTAAGAGGCAACAAAGTTGACTCACTTCAATATGCCAATGTCATCAAAGCTCTGTCTGTATATGGCCTTCTCTGAATGCTGAGAAATGCGGCCCTTACACTCTGTCAGCCTTTGCAGCTTGGAGGGCAAGTGTGGTGTCAATAGATGGACTCTTTGGGGCCGCGGCTTTTCAGTTTCTCCTTCATGTTTGGGGGCAGGCTGGCTCCCCACTGCGCTCCTCGGACACAATGTTCACTGAAAAGCAATTTGAAGACAAATCAAAAGCACATTCAAATAAAAAAGACCGGCTTATGTCATTATGAAGACGTAATCAGCAACATCATTGGCAAACAAGACTGCTCGAGTGAAACATCTCTAGTGTAATGCAGTTTTTGTCAGTAGCCTATTTTGGGTGCATCATTCTGTGCACAGATTGCCTTTGGTTGTGATGATGAACAGCAGCAGACTGTGCAGCTGCCTTTCAAAGAACCGTGTGGTCAGGGGTGTGGTCATGGGAAGTAACAGGCGTTGTTGTTCTTGTTGCAATGTGGATGCATGCACTGGTCATGGGAAAGATGAGTTATTTGCTTTTGAGTGGGTCCACGTTGCTTTTGAAGTAATAGTCGCGACAGTGTACGCAAAACGTCTTGGTTTGGAAGTATATATTTTGAGAGAAAGAGGAAGTAGGACTGTAAATATTCATCATTCCACATGTAACAGCAACAACGGTGGGAAGTTTTTTTGTTTCCCCAAATCAGGGATGACTTGCTCTCAAAGATGAAATCTGTAGTAACGCCTTTTTTTTTTGGCCAAAATCAAACCAAACGCATTCATGCTTTTTACAGTAAGAGGAAATAATGCACGGGTTATGAACCCGCGATAACTACTGTAGAGGACAACTCTTCTTTGCTGACTAAAGGGCATGGGTTTTTCCAGCGCTAATGCGAATAATCTATAAAGGCATTATGTTAAGCATGTTGAGTATGAATATCTTGTAATATTTTATGTTTCAGTAAAATACTCAGAGAGCATCTGAAACAACTGATTCTTTAATCGTAACAAAACACATTTTAGAAAAGGAAGACTGTTAAAAAACTATTGATACATTATATTAGCACTGAATGGTGTCTGACAAGCCGCATGTCATAAAAGAAGATCTTCGAGGGTCTGACCAACATCAGTACCTGCAAATTGTACAGTAAGATATGTATATCATATTCATTATTACCAATATGTGTAGAATTACTGACTGTATAGTTAGATCATAAAACATATCTATTTGAACGTTCTGCAGCTCGGTGAAGTGAGCATTTTTTTGTGTGAATGGCAGTACTGTTAAGATGCCAAATGTAGACCCTCTTCATCAAATCACCATGCGGTTACTCTGGTCCATCTATGTCACAAGTGAGGAGCCGTGCAGACGTAGTAGCAGTCTCATAGCTCCTGTTAGGAGAAACGGTAGATCAAAGATGTGTGGCACAGGAACAAAAGTATTTCCTCAAACTGAGTTTTTTGAGTCACTGATTTTGGTAGGAGGGTGGGATATAGGTGGTGGATTGACATGGAAGTTTGGGTACAGATTTTGCCCACTAACTGTTAGATATTTCAATCATGGGTATGCTGCTGGCCACAGAAAGATGGTAATGTAATTCATATAACATAACAATATAAAGGCCTAAAGTTCTGCATACTGTTTTTAATTCGCAAGTGGATGGTTACCCTCGAGGGCCTCATATTATGAGGTACGATTGCGTCACGTTGCTACAACCATCATGTAGAAGGCGATTTAGTCGGCTTAGTTCATACTGTGAGACTGGAAGAACACTGCCTCCTTTGTGACCACCACTCTGGGAAGAGAGGGTATATGCACAGGTGTTAAGGAAAATACTTTAGTTTAAACAACGCTACACTCAATGGCAGCAGATGTTCTCATTTCACAATCCAGTCCCAAAAGAGCTATGGCGCTCCCTATTGTATGAAGTGTTTATGATATGTGGCCATAAATAAACGAGATCTGGGCTTTATGTATGGTCGAACAGAATTAGTGTCGATGTAGTGTAACAGCGACGCCTCTGATATAATTGGACAGTCAGTTTGATTGTTGTTGTAAAACACACTGATGACTTTGTGGTGAAGATAGTTGCCAGATTATTAGAGTTTTTTAACATGTGACCACAACCTCTCAGATTACAGCAAAAATTCCAGCCCCATCGTAAAACTTTTATAAGACGAGAAGATAAACAAGTGGCATATGTGAAGAAACTCTGTGGCAAGAAATTTTAGATAACTGAATAATGATGATGATAAATGGGTAGAGACTTCAATATAAAAAAAAATGACAATGTTTCGTGTTAAGTCAGCAAGGCGTGCGGCTGTGTTTTGGTTCTCGTGCGCTGCTGGTGACTAGCCACCATGAAACGTCTCAAATTTGGCTGTAGAGTTGATTGCTAGATGGACTACAGAGCAAGTGTGATCGCTAATGGTTTTAGTTTTGTGTTTTTCTCCTGAAGTATTGATGTTCAGCTGCACACGCTGGTCTGTAATTGGAACTCAACAACTCTCGAGAAGTGAATGTATTTCTGCCCTACAATACATTATTTAACACGTAGTCATTTCTGGGAGCAGAATTTAAAGCTATGGTCAAGCACAAGACATTTGTATGACTACTATGTGAAATCAAACACTTGTATATCTGGGAAGAAGCTGGTTACAAGAAACAGGTCCAGCTCATTAAGAATCAACCTCCAATCTGTAGGTTAATACATCTTTCAGCTGCTTTCTGCCAATTCGTTTGACAGCGTTTTTGCTTCCTCATATAGTCAGAGCCACTCCAAACTCACCTTTCCCATATTAAAATCATGAGTACACAAACCGATCCATCACTGCTCATGCCAGTTCAAAATAGAACAGAAGTAATCGGACATTCCAGTCAAACTGAAGACACACCATTGATTTCTTCAATGAGCGTCCTAGGCCCAAATAACGGGCATTTAAATTCCCAATATAGTTTATCTGGCTTGACATTGATTAGTACTGTGAGAAAGCGAAGATCTCAATATTAGTATTACTATTTTGTTACAGCTCAAATGTGTAACCTCGCTGATGTATGTATAGAGATATTAGAGACCTGAGTGAGTTGTTAAGGAAGTCAACTTTCATAGTTCCATACTGGTGGTTCACTAGATTGTGTTATTGCTCTGCATTTGACCGTTCTGAACAATAGGAACCAGAAGGAGTTCCGTGTTTTCGCTCGGGAGGGCTCGACCGGCGGCAATTGACATCAATCTCTACCTACCTGTCTGTGATATTTTAGTTATGTGCCTAGGTCGTTTAAACTAACAGAAAGCAAGATTGGTTGTTAGTGAGCTCGGGCATGTATACAGATACAATATAAGGGCTGGCCCACAAAGAGAAAGTGAGTTGGCCTGGCCAGACAATGATTAATATAAGAAAATAACTTTACATTGGTGAAAAGGGAGAATGGTAACTACTGGTCCTCTGCGTACGTAAGATGTTTTTCTAGAGACTCTTTGAGATTTATTGGGCATTCTAGACGATGAATGCTCCGTCAGCGTCACTGGAGACAAGATTCATATGTATATAATATTATATATTGTGGGTCGAAGACAATAGTTTGCCTCAACATTACGTAGAAACTCTACTACGCGTTATTAATACTGCAAAACGCGATGCAGTATTATTTTTGTGTTGATAGGTCCGTTATGTTGGCACGGAGGTTACAACAGGTGTGGGATTATATCTTGTTACTAAATTTCCTCACCGTTAATAAATCCTTATCTTAAGTGACAGGTAGTCAGATTGAACGACACAGTAAACTT
Source organism: Seriola dumerili (assembly GCF_002260705.1). Taxonomy (NCBI): domain Eukaryota; kingdom Metazoa; phylum Chordata; class Actinopteri; order Carangiformes; family Carangidae; genus Seriola; species Seriola dumerili. Next base: position 841,968 of record NW_019174723.1, on the reverse strand, counting down.
AACACACAGTGTCCTAGGATACATTTACACCTGATTCATAAATATGAGGCTCACCCTTTGGTAGGACACAATTGTTTTGATCTGCTTCAAAGCCATTATAGTTGTTATTGCTAAGAGAAGGCTAGAGATATAAGATAAATTAAAAGCAGAGCGTGGATTGGAAAGGAGCAACAGTGCGTCTAAATTATGTCCAGTGTACATTAAAAATCAGCCATCTTTGTGGTAATGAATGGTTTGATTATGATTCACTATGGGTGTGTCTTTGTACTCACGTTTGTCATCGTCGTGGTTGGGTTGGATCTCTATGTCGACCCACTAAGAATGTTCAGTCTGTTGTCTGCTTCTTTGTTGGTAGTCAGCAAGTTTTTCGTAGAACTTTGTGTTGGTTGTTTAGAATAATTGCGTTAAAAAGACAATATATATACTAAAAATAACCAATTGAGGGCAGCTCTCACAGAAAAAGGGAGGGTCATTCAGCAAAGGGATTACAGAGGTGAGTACGCTATTGTGTCAGGGTCAGCGGTTCTTCTCCTTGGTGGTTTCAGAGACAAGGCTCAGATAGTGCATCATTAGCTTCTTTGTGTGTCTAGATATTGAGAGATATGAGCCAGTGTAAGGACGGAAGTGTGATCAGTAATGGTCATTGGTTCATAGTCTTTTGAGTAGGTGTGGTGTGGAGTCATGTGGAAGTTAGGGTGGGTTGTCGGAGTGCGGCGTGGTAATGATTAATATTGACTTCCATTCTATTCAGAATTGGAGCTGACGTCAGTAGGGCACACGATTCACGATGAGTAACTGGGTAAATAAAGAGGAGAGTGTCTTTTTTACCTCTAACCCACTTGGAGCTTAGAATATAATGTGTGACAATGCACATCTCTTCACTTGTTTATAACTCTTCAAACTTGTACAAAACAGCTGAGCAGTGAAAAGATGATCTCGTAGCTGTTCAGTGGAAGAGTTCTTCAGATATTTATTAATTAATACATACTGAAATCATTTATCATATCTAATGTTTCCATGCGGAGATCGCCGACTACCATCTTGTTATTTAACTGTGGGTGAATTATCCTTAATACATGATAAAGAGGGACCCGCGTACTTTAATTATTCAACTGTAGCTTGATTAAGAGAGCACAAGTGGTGGTGCGAGCAGGTGAGTTTTTATAACAATAGTGTTAAGTGTTTTGTGAAAGACCATTTCACCCGTATCTGCCCTTCTGTGGAATATTTAGCGCCCAGTGGTTTCTATAACCTTTACATGACAATCCTATGAGTTGCATACTATTTATTTACAAGGCCTGTATGTGGAAAACTGCTATTCAATATACTTAGTTTCATGATAATCATTACACCATTACGGAGGTTCCTGCGCTCCTCCATAGATGAGTTCGCCATGTTCACCCTAAGTCTCGGACATAACGCGCTGATTCATTATGTTGGAAGAACTGCCTGGTTGGCTACAATTGCACTTAAGGATATATTGTGTTATATGAGGTCTTCGTTGTACAAATTGGATGTGGTCGGTCATGATGATAGATGTTTTTATTTAAATCTTTAATATCTCTATGTGTTATTTAATTCTTTCCGTTGCACCCATCTTTTATAGGTGTGCAATTTTATTCGGTTTGTTACAATATTTTGATTTGAGATTAAGATACAGTAGTGATTTTGTATTAGGTGTTAAATAAACAAAATTCAGTAATGATTTATAATTTCAAAGTGGTTAACATTCGCATGTTGTTGCAATTGGTTTTCGAAGTGACCCTACTTCTTACCTGCGACACGCAAGACATACAGTAATGACGAACTGTGGTGAACATAATACTTCCAAAGATTTTTACATTGATAAATTAATGACTCCATTGACTTGACATTTTAGCTCTATTTCAATGAGTATCTTGTTATAGCGCCACTGCTCATAGGACATATTAAATAACACATTCGGTTTGTGGATTTTATCGTTTGCTTTCAGGTTAAAGCTAAAGAGAGAGCATCCTCCGTAGGTGGTTTTTTGGGAGTGGGAGTATTGGTGACAGAGGGACCGCACTTGAGAGAAAGGGATTATACGCAAGGTATAGACGTGGCTTGAGCAAGTAGTATTATTCCAGGTGAAACGTCGGGTCTCACGAAATTTAAGTTTAAACACAGGCCAGAGAGATGGGTAGAGGAGGGTCCACCTTACCTCGTTCGATATAAAGCCACGGCACACGGTTCTACTGGTGTGTTTATTTAGGAGTAGCAATGTTGTTACTGGAAAATCAGGGGAGGCGTGTTAGTGGCTTCTGAGGTTTTCAATGAATTTCATAAGAATAAGACGAAGCCTAGCCATTCGTTAAGACAACGTTAGGGGTTAACAAGGCGTGTAGCTAGCCGGCTAGGTTTAACGTGTATCTAACTTCTGCCGCGATACAGACTCCCATTCCTGACAAAGACCGTAATCCAACAAAATCCTGGCATCGTATGTCCCGCTATCTAAATATATATCCATTGGAGAACTAGTGCTGGAGAGATAAAGCTTGACAAATGACACAAATGTTTGATGCTCAGGTCAACTTACGCTGCTCTATCGCGTCCTGCGTTTGAAACGACGCGTATCGTGCGCATTGTGTGAACATTTCTGAATACTGTGATGATTTTAGAGACAGCGCTCCTAGGTGTTGGAAGACAGAAAAAACATTATTTGTTTCCATTAAAGCCTTATACATATTGCAATATATTATCTTAAATTATTTATTGGCTTATTGTTAATTGAAAAACACAGTTTATCAGATGCAAAAGTGCCAAATTTATTGATCGCAGAAGACTAAAGCTATTCGGGGCTTTCTGAGTTTGGTTTTGTCTAAGAACCCTACAATCATAACACAACTTTTTCAGCATATTCACAAGAAAGGAGGTCGTACTAAAACACAAACAAAAAGATTCAAACGCAATGGTAAATTAATGTAAGAAAGTCTAAATCGCAATATCACGCTTGACTTAATTGGACAGTGTGTTGAACAGCAGAGTTTTTTTTGTTTTATTGTTTAATTTTTTTTAACTCAAACAAAGCTCCCAACAAGAGACAGTGTTCATTTACTCGTTCAGTTGCAAAGATATCGTTTCTGCCAAGGCCGCCGACGAGACATTCCACAACAGACTGTGTCCTTAGCCTCAGACAGTTTCACGCACACTGCTAACATGCCACCTTGGCTACATTTGAAATCAAGGGAGGGAGAGTGGTGATCAGAGAACACTACTGTCTGCTGTCATGTCTTGTATATAAGCACACTGCCCTCCCCGCCCATATCACAGACACATCGCACAGTGGAAGTGAATAGAAGCCATCCACAGGGCAGGTGAAGATGCCTGTGTAGGACTGTAGCGCTCCTCCGCTCGTTGAACGCAGCACAGTGGCAAACTTCAGGACTCCGAGTAGTTTTTGGGTATGCTGTCACAGATGTCCAGCTTGGCTGTGAAAGGCCACAGTGCTGGACGTGGGTGACATGGTACAGAGTAAGGACTTTGTTACAGCCAAACCAAATTCAGTTAAAGAGAGTATGAATTAATTCGGGATGGGGAGGGGGGCTGGAACATTAACTGTTTCACTCTTTTAAAAATCATATTCAATAGGTGGTCATAGTTAGGATTCAAAGTTACTTCATAATCGTTATGAGGGACAGTTTTACCAAGAATGTTAGTAATTCAAAATGTAGTTCTATGAATTGGCTGGAAAACACTGTTGGGTTACATAGGGAGTATATAATGAATGTTAAAAATGCTTTCTTGTTTTTTTACCAGTGGTGGAAATGGCTGTCTCCGCGCCAAGGGACATAAGCCATGACTAAAAGCTTCTAGACTTGTAAGGACAAAATTGAATGGTAAGTGTATACATCATAGATTACACAATGACATGCTAAGCGCAGATGTTTCCAAGTATACCACACAATGGACTGAGTAGCCTACTAATCTTCCTCTCTCTATCTTGATTTCACTGCATTTCTCTAATCAAAATGCAACAACAAGACCATACTAAACTTCCAGGGCAAGCCCTTATACGAGATTATTTGCAAGTCCGTTTTAAAAGTGTTTTTTTTTTTTATACTAATTCTTTTGGACAGAAATTAAACAAATGTATACTTTTGGAGCAAAGCGGTTCTTACCTGTTGCTGTCTTGCAAGAGAATGCTCAAAAGGTTAGACAGACAAGCAGAGGCGTGGGCTGAATGTTGTATAGTTCTGGTTATAGGTTGTGATGAGTTTTTGTTGACTTTTGTTTTGGGTCCGGCTGAGGTATCTCTACTGGTAATTTAAGATTTTGTCTGTAAGGTGTTTCCTTTTTTTCTTTTTTAAATTTTTAAAAATTTTTTAAGGTATTTTGGTCAATCTCAACCAGAGGATCAAGTTTAATCACATGTGCATTACACTGAACTGTAACTTAAAACGCACAAGAAACTGGAAGAGTGAAAATTGACAGCTATAGTGTAAACAGTTCAGGAACCTTCATATTGAGATTATTCATTCGCTTGTTCTCTTTTATGGGTTGCATTAATGGACACGTATCTATGTTTTATCCCCATTTAAAATTTTTTGATCATGATTGGTCTTGGGTAAACTGTATTCATTCTTCTGCTTCCGTATCAGTGCTACAACATTTTCACACTTGCCACAGAGGGGCAGTAATAAGACAGATTTAAAGAGAGTAGAGCCTAGAAGAGCAGAGCCGAAGTAAAGACAATAAGAAAACGCTCCACAAACTGGTAATCGAGTGTGATGCCTTTGCTCTGGCTTTTTACGTGTTGTCCTGGCTTCATTTGGTAGCAAAACAGAGAGTTGTTCTTGACAAGTAAGCAGGTGTTTTTCAATTCACTATTGGATAATTCCACAACACAGTGTATTTTTGTTCTCCTTGCATAATAAACGCAAAATTGTGAGATCACTGAGTTGCAATGTTTGCACACAGGTATTGTGGTGGACTGAATATGGCAGTGTAGTAACGGTTAAAAGCGCAGCACGCAACTTGAATGCTGGCTGAATGACCAACATATTATGAAAGCAGACATGAACTTATAGAGTGAAGCACTGTCGGCTGGATCAGGCAACGAGTGGTGTAAAGAATCTCTCACAATCCAAAGCTCTGCAGACATGAGGGATCGCCCTTGCATGTTGCACTGGATCCTTCACTACGCGGTTGTGCCATAATATAGGCTTATGATTAAAGCCCACAAGAGGGGATTAACACCACTGCTGGTTAACCCTACCTGTGACTCATGTGGAGGGAGCGCATGCTTCACCAATATTGTGGAGAAGGAGGTCAGGGGTCTAATGACGATCTGTGTGTGTGGATGGTCTTAGACACAAACATAGCATGCACACTTGCAAGAAATAAGAGAGGCTTTTCCAAGGCTGATTCCCCTATGACAGTGCACTACACACCTGCATCCATTCGCACTTGATAAACATTGGTTGTTAGATAGGCAATGTGGGAAACGTTCCATGTGAGACTTGACTTTGACTATATATCACGTAAACTTGGAATATAACACACCAATTAATATAATAAATAGCAAAAGCACTGGTGTAACTTGTAAACATTGAGGCTGACTGGCGTTTCTGTTGGCTCGTTTAGTGTTCTGTTACACTGTCTTGTGTTTTTCTACTAATGTTGTCCAGCCTTTAATCTGATGTTCACATGCCTGTTGAAGTTTGTCCTCAGGGGGTGAATCTGATTTTGTCCCTTTATCACAGACACCAGTTTTGACATGTCACAATAGGAAAATTGTAGCTGTTTTTATGTTGCTCGGTCCTGGTATTGTGTCATGATGGCTCGCTGTCACACTGTCATGCCATTACTGCCATGCTGAT
>NW_019174723.1:34324-183851 GCF_002260705.1 Seriola dumerili | reverse complement strand
ACACACACACACACACGCACACACGCACACACACACAAAATCACACACACACAAGCTTTGTGCTTTGATCATTCCCCTGAATATGACTGGTACAATATTTAATAGTCATATGCACTTACAGGGGTACGGTGTTTGTATAGAAATATGTGCTCAAAATGGTGTCTACCATGCATAATGAAGCAGATGCCGAAGATTATATAGTTTGGCACACAATTTGAATATGCATAGATTATCTCCTATTTGATTTAGCAGCTGGTGTCTGGGTGGGGATGTGTACAGTACATCACTTATGAATACTGGGACCTCCGCATTCTTGAATTTTGTTTCAGTGTAGTTTATCATATTTCCCTGTGTGGAACAGACATCGTATTCTGTCTTTGGCTGGAGAGGGCTTAATACACGGCAGGCCTGCCAGCTCTTTCGCTCCGTAAGAGATATGAGAAGAAGGAGATTAGCTCAGCTACCCATCCATGACCTTGATATTACGATGAAGACGGATAAGAGCTTTCTTTTTCCACCTGCCCAAAGCCTGCAAGGCTGTTTAAACAGCAGGCCAGGCAGTCATCATCCATTCAAAACAAATGTCTTCTACTGGGGTTCAATTTTTCAGCCATTCTATTCGGTAGCCTAAGTCAATTAATGATGTCATACGCTAGCAGAATAAAACAAATGCTTGCCATGTAGTGGAGCCTCCAGAGAGAAGCCTATGATAGTGGCTGTACAAGTCTTTGTAATTAAAACTTAATAATTTTCATGTAGCTAAACTGCCTTTAAAAGCTTGCCATAATAAAAGCGTAGTAAAAAAAACAAAAAAAGTTCCACTGTTTACTAAAAGGTTTCACTATTTACCCTCTCTGTGACAAACAAATTGTTAATTCCTTGCTAACAATGTCATGAGATTACTAGAGTCTGCTTTACAGAAAGCACATTATCTGAACCTAAAAAAAGACCTTCAAGCAAGTGTTTGAAATAATGAGCTGGGCAGAAGTGATCCGCACTCCATCCTAACCTAACAAAGAGATTAAAAATGCAATGTGGAGCTCAAGCACCCCTACAATCGCTGACTGTACTAAAAGAGGCTGGTTAAGTTGCTGCTTCCCTAAACAGGCACAAACTTTATCTTCTCTTCTTAGACCACATCCAAACAGAGATGATTTATCTTTATTGAATGTTTCGGAGGATTTATTCCAATTTACAGAAAAAATACTCGATATTCCAAATTAGCACTCTGTTCATAATGAGAAATAAATTGCCTATTGATAATAAATAGCAGTAAAAGGATAATCTCATATTCTGTGTTTTTTTAAGTAACTAAAAAAGGCTTTGTTCTGCCATTGAAAGTCTCAAAGTAAATATATGATTGTATATTTTCTGCATAATCTACTTTTACACAGAACATACAGTATATACTGTAAAACCTACTACTAGAGTAAGAGTATGGACCCACCACCTGGATTCACGTAATAATGATGTCTTTAAAATAGTACAGCTACATGTTTCCATTGCTGTGACACTGCTTGTCATTTTAGCACTCATTGGTTATTCAGCCTGGATTGCATGTCTACAACTTCCTCATTAGTGAGTCTCACTAAAAGCACCTGCAGTTGTCCACTGTGAGCTAGCACGTCATGGAGGAAACGCTGAGAGGGCATACCTTTCTTTTAGTAGAATGCACCGAGAGTATTAAAGAGATGGCATTAGGACATAATGAGTAAAAAATGTCTCTCATACACCGGGCCAAGACGCTGATGGGATTTTCATGCTAGACTAAATCTCAAATGCATTCGGCAGACAGACACCACTCAGGACATATTTGTTTTTTCACCGATGCAGTAGTTAGTTAACAGCTGTTGCTGTATTTTGAAATACAGTAAATACTGAGAATTTTTTTATTTATGTTTTCTGGTGCCAGGACGCATGTTAGAAAGATACAAATGTGAAACCATGGCTAAAGAATAGAAAACATTCTAATATTTGTTTTTTAAAAATTGAAGATAACAGTGCATGACTATCATTTAATAAAACAATGTGTTTCCTCAATCTAATTGGTTTCAAAGTCAAATATATTAAATATGATTTTTATTTGTTTGTTTGTTGCTTATGTGTTAATTTATTCCTCCAAAAAAAAATATTATAATGATTCTAATTGGCATGTCAATGATTGAGCTTTTCTGTTTGTACAACACACATAGACAGTGAGCTGTTTCGACTTCAAAAGGAGAGGGAATTTCTAGATACAAATAAAGGCTCTTCACACAGGTATAATAAGTAATTTAAAATAGTTAGAGAGAAGACTGTGCTGTGTCCCTCACTAGACCTGCTTATTTAAGTCCCTGGATTTGGCTAATGAAGCTGAAAATGCCCTTTGACCATTAAGTGAACTGATCTTATTTTCAGAGAAAGACTGGTGATTCATACAGTATGCAGGTTGAAATGCACTAGAGGCTAAAAAGGGGAAAAAAAGCTTTGTAGGAAGAGAAAAGGGAAAAGATAAGAGAGAGGAAAGTGAGGGCAAAAAAGGGAGAGTTGGCACAGTAGAAACGGAGGAGAGGTATAGATGGAAAACAGGACGTGATGGAGGTGGTGTTGTGCCAAAGTTATCCACTGATCCATACTGAAACAGATGCATTTGATCACAGCAAATCTCAGGCTTAGAGCATAAATACATAATAAACAAAAATTAATGGAGGCGAGCGTCATGCATGTGTTTCATCGGCCTGTGAGTTACCACTACAGTGACTGGAGCAGGGCAGAGGCATCCATATGGATGCTGCTTAGAGAGCGGACTTGTTAACATATCTCCTTCACTGCTCCTAGCAAAGCGTTACAGAGATGGAATACATATCAGCCACATCTAATAACAACAATGCGAGTCTATGTGGGAGGGATTTTTAAAAACAAAAAAATATGATACAGCAAAAATTTTGCTGCCAAGCATGATGTTCATGCCAAATTGGATCAATATCTCTTGGGCAACTGCACTTATTGTAATGTGCTGTACAGGCTATATACAGTAAGTACTCAATAGCTCGTAATGAAGCAGTGATATAGAGAGAAATACTTCAACATTCTGAGCAACACAAACACTCACACATAATTTGACAGTCTAGCAGATGTCAAAGGCCTTGTATTATCCAGTAACAACTGATCACGACTAATTCTGCAAGTGTTCGGAGCAGACTGGTGGAGAAGCAATGAGCAGGACTCAGAGCTTACATCTGAATTCCATGGCTCGCAATTAGAACAACCATTTTTTCCCACTAGTGCAGCAGAAAACACGAAGAAGTCAAGGATGATGAATTAGTCTAATGATTCCACAGTAATATCGCTCAGAGACAGAGCTGGAGGAAATTGCTGTTCCCAAGCGAAGGGCCTAAAATTACCCCTTAAGATACGGCTGAACTTTTGCCATTGCATTCTCTGTTGCCATCATTATTCAGTGAACCCTCTTGTTTGTGTTGGTATCTATTGGATCCTCGCTACCTCCTATGGCCATCATGGCAACGTTCTCTCATTCCCTCTTTCACCTTCTCACTCTTTTGCCCTCTCCTGTCTGTGTGATCACATGCTATAACAAGCACACAAAGCCCAGTGGGATGCTAATGCTCAGTGCCACCTCCCTCCCCCTCTATCTCCTTCTCTTTTCCCTCTGTCTGCTTGTCACCTATGACTGCCCCATCTGAGTCAAGTCTGGGGCATGATACAGGAGGTATGTATTGTATAGGCAGTCTCAGATGGCTGGCCTCTGCAGCGGAAGAGAAAGGGCAGGGGCAAACATTATAGAAAACACAACACACACAAATGTAATGCCATGAAGCCTCAGGGGTGAAGGGCACAGGAGTCAACCCAGCAGTTCAGTGGTGAACGCTAATTAGCGCACAGCTCTGACCTTGACAAGCCATCCTTTCTCCTCCGTCAAGAGGCAGTTGTTGCCACAATGCAACACAGACTGAAAGAAAATCCTCAGCTGAATGAGATCTATTGATGGCAGGGTGAGCAGTGAAGAGGCAAGGAGACAGGAATAAAAACATCGCCACAACGCTTGACGTACTCCCTCAGCAGCTTGCTGTGACTTTGGCTTGTTGCACCCTCATTTGAATGCATTACACAACCTCAGAATACAAAAACACAAACCTCAATAAATAAGGCCTGTGTGTTTCAGGCTGCACCAGTCTGCACTGATCTGGGCCTTTCAGCCCACTCTGCATGATTAACAGAGGTAGCAGCGTTTTGCTTGAATAAATTAGAAACTCCAGTGGCCTATCCACTTTTAAGGGTGAGGCAGAGGGAGATACACAACCGATACGTCTTTGTTTGCAGAATCTCCAAAGGCTCCAGTAATTGAATTTGCACAAAATTTCCATGTTTACGCCACAACAAAAGAAATTAGATAAAGCACGGGGAAGAAGCAGAAATGAAATGTGGCTGTCACAAAAATAACTCAATGCAAAGCCCCTCAAAGTTAATGCATTAAAAACTGTCTTTCACTCCTGATACACAGTCAGCAACACCGAAATTACCAAAAACTATAGGCTTCACGGGGCTTCTTGTCTTTTACTTTTAATTCTCATCAGAAAATGTCTCAATAGTAAAAACAATACATTGCTTCTGTCTCTTTTAACATCTAGCAAATCCAGTCCAATCCAATCTAATCCAAAACCACACCCAAGAAAACAGTCAGTGCAGGTCAGACCAGACTGCTCCCTTTATCATGTCGGAAAAAACTTACTCTGATGAAATCTACACCACCATCACTGAAAAACAGGGAGGACCTCTGACTGAACTGATGTACCACACTTCTGGCCAACAAAAGCATTAAATATGTGATGGAGTGGGCGTGTTGCTACAGGTACAGTTGAAAAAGATGAGAAATGAACCGGTCCACTTTCAAGGTTTATTAAATGCAGAAACAATGCACAGTGGTTCATACTGCTTTGAGACATTTTTACATCTCTTATTGACACTGCAATGTTAAATAAAATACTGTATGTCCAGACGGTGCACGTAAGGTATTGCAAAAACAGGCCAGAAATATTTTGTTTGTATTGAGGAGGAAAGGATTTTCTCTCAGTATATTGCTGACTAAGATGCAACAATTTGTTGTGACCAATGGCTGCAAATATAGTATAGTACAATATAATACATAATGTTGTAGGCCAACAGTCTAAAATAGTAGCTACTGTATAGCATATAAAGCAGAGACCTTGGTGGTATAGAACAGTAGCATTCATAAATAGAGCAGATATAAGATTGTCTGTAATTAATCCATGAGCCTTTTTCCTGGATAGATTCTCGCATTTATGACTTTTTCATAAGGGGTTTCATGTATAATGGAGGCCGGAGGGAATGGGGAAGAATGTAAATTAAGAGTCAAGCTTGTTAGAAGGCCAGTTTGACTGTTTACATGCTTGACTTGCCCTGGGTCGACCCTAGTTAACAATTCATGGTGGAAGTTTTTCAATCTTTCAGCCAGACCTCGGCACAAAATGCATCTGGAGCCAAGAGGTGTTCAGCCTGTCTCGGTTCACTCAGTCAACCCCCTTTTAAGCTGTCTGTTCCTGTTGTCCTCTTCATCTTCTCTTTCTTGTGTGTCTGCCTTCTATTGGAGACCTGCAGGTCAAGGACCCAGTGCCACAGATGTGGAACACTGAGTTTTCAGGCCAAAGCTCTCCCCTAAGCATCGGAACAAGTCAAGTGGCCCAACAAGGAAGACTTTGAAGAACAACTGGTATTTATATGACGATGAACGTGTTTGGAATGTGTTTTTTTTTTATCTATAAAACTATCATCAGAAAATACTGAGCAGATGTACACTAAGTAACCATTAAGCACGTCACTTTATGAGCTTCTTGAGCAGAAAACTTCATGAGATTAACTGCTGTGTGATTAATCACTTCACAAAAGAGTTAAAATCTTTTAACAACAGCGACAACCAATGCCCTTGGCAGTTAATGGGTGTCTATGTAGAGTATGAGTGTGGAGTGTTGTGTGAAGAGTGTTGTGTGAGTAGGCAGTCATAAGGGAACTGAGCCACGTCTGTGTGCTCAGCAGAGTACATCAGGACTGAAAGGGACATCAAAGAGTGACGACAAAGGATTATGCTGAGCATGAGGTGTGTGTGTAGGTGTTGGGGTTACTCTCCAGTCACAGTGTTAATGACTAGCGGGATGGGGGAGGCCATCTCACTCTCCTTCTGGCCATCCATAGCGTTGCATTTCCCTGTCAGCGGAGCAGAGTCTGGGAAGGGGGTGTTCAGTCCAACGGATAATGGGTATGAACACAAGAATAAAATTTATCATGCATATTAAACCACAAGGCTGGCCTCAGAATATACAGAGTGCATAAAAGGATGCACAGAACGTGGTAGGAAAACAAAAAGAGGGGAATAAACCATAAGGAGAGGAAAGCCCGGGCCTGAGCCAACCCTCCCCCTGCTGGGAGATAAAGATGACTGATACCTGCTCCATTTCCAGCCCAATCTCTTTAATGCTAAGAGGAGCCAAGGATAGGAGCTAAGAGAAAGGAGAGGGGAATTGGGCACAAGGTACAGCAACTCTTTCTCCCTCGACCAAGTTTATCTCAGTTGAATTGCAGACATCGCACTCTCTTCATCACTTTACCCCGCCTCGCTTCCCTGTCTCCTCCTATATCTCTGACTAACACACTCATGTTTGTGGTGGCAGACAAACACCAACATCAGGTCCCTGGGCAGATGTGCTTCCCAGTGTTCCGCATAGAAAACGGATTGTTCAAATGCTGAATAATTACCATGATAATCATCTCCATCCCACAAGGGTCTGAAAATGCATACCTGACATCTGACATTTGGTACCCATGGCTCCTCTCTCAATCTGCATAATCACATTCCTACCTAATTTCCATGCATATGTTTGGGGAAAAAAAAAACTGAGGTAGATTTGTTTGCATTGTGGTGGGGGCTTGGTCGGACTAATATACCGCAACACAGGGTTTTCACATTAGAGCCAAAACAACAGGTTGATGAGTCGAAAAACATTTGCAACTATTTTGATGATCAGTTAATCATGTCAGTCATTTTTCAAACAAATATAGTGGAAAAATACCAAATATTCTCTGGAGCTTCTCAAATTAGAAACTTTGCTGCCTGTCCATGTTTTCTGTAATTGTAAACTGGTCTTTGGGGTTTTGGACATCTGAAGACGTTAGCTGGGAAACTGTTGGGTATCTTTAAATCAAAGATAGAATCAGCAGATTGACTGATAATAAAAATAACCATCATTTGCAGCGCTTATACACAACCTATAGTGGCAATACTTGCTTCATACTGTACTGAACACCAATGGTAGCAAGGACTGTGTCAACACCTTCAAGGCATTGTACAATACTGTAATACTCTAATATCTGTCACCTCTGAAGTACAAAGCCAGTTAAGTATTACCCATAAAGGGGCACTGAGAGTGTCAGTAATTGCTTCACCACACTGACTGTTCATAGACCCGACTGGGATGGTACAGCAAAACAATTATTTTCATTTTCAAAAGGCACTCATGTACTAAGATCAGCCACAGCAATGGGCAACAATAGAGCAGTTCCTTTATAGGGGACTTTCTGAAAGGACAAACATTTTCAATACTATGGATCATGTTCTGGCCATTATTAAGTTGTACAAATGTGTTTATAGTACAGTCCAGTCCATAAACATTGTTTTGGCTCTGTAAAATAAAACACTGGATTTGAAATGAAACAATGACAGTGGCTTTTTTTTTTACTTCTAAATTATATGACAATATCACAGGAAAATGATCCAAATGATCCAGTTTTTGTGACTTGGTTATTCTAGGTGTTCTATAATCTGGATGATTAAGAATCCTCACGGAAAAAACAACAAAGTGTAACTGTCCCACCACTTATGGACTGAAGTGAAGCGATGTAATGCCATGTTTTCATTATTTTTGATTCCACTATATATAGTACATGTTTCATTAAATTCTAATTATAGTAATATGATATCCAAATTTCCAGTGTTTGATAGAGTGAACGTGTGTGATGAATAAGTATATCTTTGTATTTTAGAGTGTAAAAAAGACTGGGATAGTGTTTATCTCATACTGCTTATATAACACCAAATCCAATCACCAATCCAAATTTATTCAGGCTAGAAGAATAGTATACATATATATATATATATATATATATACTATACATGAAAGAAAGAAAGAAAGAAAGAAAGAAAGAAAGAAAGAAAGAAAGAAAGAAAGAAAGAAAGAAGTAAGACTATTATAACTATTGCACTAAAACTATAAGATTGTTGTATCATGATATATTTCGATAACACTAATTGCACAGACAAGGATGTTAATGGCAATAGTCAGGTTTTTGCCCAAATTACAACTAAATTCCCAGCAAATAAGTAATGTACATAATGTAAGTTCATGTACATTATGATTTATTTGCTAAGTCTGTTTCCATTACGCCTTTTGTTTTTATCGATACATCATTTTCCACATCAGCAAGGCGTAAAACTTTTACTGTTCTGTTGAGCATTGAAATTGAAAACCTCCAGTGTGGAGGTTTTTATCAACATTATAATGAAAGGAATATGACTATGTCAGTGGCAACACTCTGTGTCTTAGGTATTACGCCTGTGCATCAAGAGCAGTTTGTATTCAATGTTCAAGAAGGCAGTGAAATATAATATCTAATAAAATCATAAAAAACTATTTATAAGGATTTTATATCAATGTTTATCTCTGAGTTTCATAGTTTGAACATCTTTGCTGCACTCAAACACTTGCACTGGATCTGCTACACTGAGACAGCACAGTATATCAATTACACCAGTAGTGCGTATGCTACTGCAATGCACACCAAGCTTTTTCTTTTTCTTTTTCACACATTCAAGACTTTTATAAGACATTAGGAGATAACAAGTTAGAAACGGTGAGAAATGATTAGGCAGAGCACTCGACAGATATGAGAGACTCAGTTAGTCCCTGTTTAGCACCTGTACAGTATGTCTCAGTCTGATGGTTGGGCAAGCGGGGGCTCCCCCCCCCCTCTCTCCACTATCCTCACCACAACACAAGGCCCACTCACATATTCACAGCTCTGCAGAGCAGCTTGGCTTCAGCGTGAGCTCCAATCCCTCTCACTCTGAATCACGCTGTGATGGGACAGCAGTCCAGCCTCTCATATTTCCTCAAAAGCACAGTCACTGATACAAAGCTTGACTGGCAGCCAGATCCATCTCTGTAGCTTTTTGTTGCCTCCACCTGAGAGAAAAGCCCTTAAACTGTGATGGCCACTCATTCCCCTGAAAGCGTATTGTGGGTTTTATGACAGAGTGTGTCGCCCCACAGAGGATCATCTGATGTGGTCTACCATGGGGTGCCTATGTTTCATGTATTACACACTGCAGACCCAACAATGCAGGCCCTTCCCATGTCTCTCCCTTCCTTTGTTTCTCATTATTGAGCTAAATGGAATTAAGAGCTTTTCTATTGGGATCCTTTTTTCTGCACTCGCCCTTTTGAACAACCTGAGGGGGATTTTAACATGCTATTACCCTTTGACACAGTGCCGGTATTGGAAGTAGGAGAGTTGTGAGGTATTTAGCCGGGGCTCCAGACAGTGAAATGGAAGGCAGGAAAAGACTGGCGCTCTCCTGCGAAAAGAGATGGAGAGGGAGCCTGGGGGCAGCAGGGGTGGAAGGCCCCAGCCTGGGCCCTGTCCACTGCAACCTGCCAGACACAGCCTGAATCCCATTTATTCCTGGTGACCTTAAATAAAATGCTGGCTACCCCTGTGGGCCCCATGTGAGGCCAAAACCAAATGGGCTGTGTTCTCCTCTCTTTCTACCCCACTGCTAGAGAAAATGAGCTTTATCTGTGGGGGAACTCGAGGCCATGTGACTAAATGCCCCTTTCTCGGCATGAGTTTCCCCACAAACTCTATTCCGCAGTTAATCTGCAAAGCTGTCGCCTTTTAATTACTGGCTTTTGGTATTGAAGTGCCTTAATATGGAAACCTTTTGATTCATTTTGCAAAGTTTCAGCTTGTATATCATTAGGGCAGCTAGACGGTTTGCTATTTGAGACATTAAAATTCCTTATCATGAAAATGTACATGTACTCTCATCACACACATGGTCCCCAAGGTGACATGGGGGCTGCCTGACAAATGTGTTGGTTAATTACTGCAAAGGAACTGATAAAAGAAATATGCGATCATAGTTGATTAAGTTAGGTTGTCAACGCACTGGGCAGTGACAAGTATTACAGAGGTGAGAAATTGTTAGATGAAACTCAGTGTGTGTCTTTCTGACTGTTTAGGACTCACAGCGCATAACACAATGTATCACAGATTCATATTAAGTGCTTTGATATTTGAAGCCAGTTAAAACAGGTATCTGTAATGTTTTAATTAATAAATCATTCAACTCGAGACTGAGCCGGTGGACTGGAAGCGACGATTTCACACCATGTTTGTATTTTTATGCATCAAAATCAAGCATAAGCTCGGTTGTATCACACTTCGCTAGCTGCCACATTTGCCATGCTTTGCATTGGTTGATTCACATAAACAGCAGGTGTCCACAGCCGTCAGCAACAGCTTCATCACATTGATTGAGACAGCCTGCTGCTGCCAGCAATGTGAAGAAATGTATGTATTTCACCTTTAATTCATTGATCTATTGTTAGTTGGTTGGTTTATTTTTCATTTCCGTAATGTCTTCCCCTTATTTCTTCATCCATCTATTTCCTTGGGATTGTTTTGAATATTCGAAATCTCCAATCCAAACTAAGAAAGTTGCCTATCTATCAAAAGGGCACCTCTTTGTCACAAGAACCCACGCAGTGTACTGGTGGTTTTCAAGTGCCCACTACACGTCAATGCACAACCAAAGTCTGCATGAGCAACTCTAATTAAAGTGGAGTTAATCACAAATAGCTGGATAGGGCCACAATTGAGGCATATGTTAAGAATGAATTGCTAATTAGAGCAGCAAGCAGTGAGACAAGTCCCAGACTGCTTGAGAAGTCTTGGCACGTTACTAATATATGAAAAGGTATAAACAAACAGCAATCTGGTTGTTTAGCTCCTCCATCCCACTTACAAGGATCCAATTATGGCAGATCCCTGGAGCCGCCAATACAATCAGGCAAGAGTGAGTCGGCGTTATGATTAACTGTGAAGGCCACATACTCTCTATGGCTGCTCCAGCCAGCCAGTAGGCCTCCTCTGACGGCGGTGGTTATGTGGCTCAGTGAACCCCACGGCTCCACTCCCAGAACAGGCCAATGGAGAGCCCAACACAACAGAACACAACAATAAAACACAGCCCCGGCCTCAGATACTGCATTCAGCCTGTGTTGTAATATGTACAAGCTAATTCGCTGGATGGCTTGCTTTTATAGGGCGCCCCCTAGGGTGTGGTATAACATACAATTAACACTGTGAATTCCTTGAACAATACCTATGGCGCTGATGTTTTGAGGGAAAACCTGTTTCTCTCTTATGACTTAAAGCAAGAATGGAGGCCCTTACATACACCACACCAAGAAGACGAAAATGCAGCTGAAGCTTCCCATCAGCCCACAAAGAGAAGATTACAGAAGCTGCTAATCTTCGTTGACAGCATTTTGTCCAATCAGCTGGTAGGCTTTTAGTCCTGTACCCCCGCCTGTGAACACCAAAAGCACAGGTAGCTTCTGTAAGCAGAATAGCTGTTTAACAGGATAATTCTATATCAAGGCCTCTCCAGTGCAGTCGCATCCATACATCCGACTGTGCTTTTCACCACACTTTCAGCAGGAATTTCAGTGTGCAGCCGAGAGGTAAGCTTGGCAATGGATGAAATGTGCTTTTTTTTGCCATTTGTCATTCAGTGCTGGAGGTCGTGTACAGTTAGCCATCTGGATCCTGGGGAACTGTAAAACGTTCTCCCTGATACCAGACTGCAAGGAGCAGTAGAGCCAGAGACAGAAGCAAACATATCATGTGCCTGTACAGATGCAGCCCTGCCACACAAGTAATAAAATAACATGGTCTTAAGTCAAGTCATATAACAACTGTAAATGCAGCTTGTGCAATGTCTTGATCTCATGATATAGTAGGTAAATGAAATGTTGCCGTTCTTCTTTTTCTCCCCACAGGCAGGATGTGGTACACGTCTGTAAACTCAAAGTCGAGAGGGGATCACTCAGATCATCACCAGCCATCCGGCGCTAACAAGAAAGACACCTACAGACACGCCACTGGAGGTGAACAGCATGATATAGTCAGTCCTGCACACAGACAGATGTAGACACACACACGCACTAACAGGGCACTCTGCAGGTGGGAAACAGTGTGATCCAGCCCTAACTTTAACCTGTGTGGTGCTGCCTAAGATACTCAGAAAAAACACAGCGCACCTCCTATGTCTTGTTTCCTTTACTCTGAGCCAAGAATGCCAAGTGTTCAAAAAGGCCCCCCCACTCCACTTCAATTAGAGACGCTGATTGGTACCAGTCCTAATTCCAGCAGGAAGCTACTCAGCCTTCAGCTCAATCCAACTTTTTACACCTTGATCCAATCTGGATCTCCCTCCTGCCCTGCCTCTCATTCGTTCTTAGTCATAATGTGCCTGATGTGTGTGTGCGTGCATTTGTGTGTGTTTTACAGTGCACTCTGTTAGCACAGCAGCACTGGCCCGCCAAGTCTTCGCTTCTCTCCCCAATGATTAATATGCCGGCTTATGGCGGAGTTGCAGGGACAAGGGGGAGGTCGAGACTGGAGATTTGTCTGTGGTTTAATTAGTGCATTCCTGGCAAATTCTCCATCCATAATTATGGCCAGGGTTCTTTCTGACCTTTCCGGTATTTTCTGCATGTTTGGCTTTTATCTGATCATGTTTTATTCAGGATCTTTGTTGTGTACATTCTGTTCAGCCACTGTCTCTGCCGCTGCACAAAAAAAAAAGAAAAAAAAAACACTTTACAGGATGGCCAAACGGCATTTCTATCCTTTATCATTTCCCTTTGATTCTTTTCCTGTCCCTTCTCTCTGAAATTACAAGGCTCCACCATGAAGCGATGGGGGCCAACGTGGTACTGGCTGAGCAGCTCATCCAGAAGGCAGACATCCATTTTTATAAACATGTCATTCAGTTTGCTTTCATAAAATTCAATTTTGCACAGATGAGAAAAAAAAGGGCATTCTAACTACATGTGAATAGTTTGCCGGTGTCCACATCAGCCACCCAATGGACAGGACATGTTGTCTGAGATGTTATTTTGACATCAGGCAGGGGATAAAACGTATATTTCAACTGGAAAAGGACTAAAAAATGATGGGGAAAAATGAAGCTGTTGAGTTAGCATATCATTTATATCTTAATAACAAGCTTAAAGGTGGCTTACTAGAAGACGACTTTTGTCAAACTAGGGATATGTATGTCTGAAAACTTTCCACATATAAAGAAAAAAGAAACGACTCAAGATAGGAATGTGGTGCACACACTCTTTACTTTACAAGCTGTGTAAGCTGTGGCAGATGTAGCTTGTACTATCAACTACAGATGATAAAGAGTGATAAGATGATGGTCTACAGTATGCATGCACATAGGCATGTACACATACACACAAACACAACAGCACGAATATAAGAGCAGAGGCAGCGCTGGGGGGATTTGGGCTGCCAGGGCCCCTGTGGGGAAGCAATGGCTTCCTGTTTGCAAGCCTTTCTTTAGTGAAAATGCTTAAAACGGGCCAAACGAGAGCAGTGCTTATCCAGCAAAATTGCTGCTAGATGGAGCAGAAAGTGCACAAATTTTCTATGACACCCCAGTAATGAGGTTTTATATTGACCCAGGCACAGTGAGTGGAAGGGCTCGCTGCTCCTCTTCTCCTAAACTCAGTCAGCGCTCTTCACCCTCTATATGGGGCCCCACTACAAAAAAAAAAAAACCGTATGGGCTCAGACAGGTAGCAGAGCAAAAACACACACAACTAAACGAGGGGCACTTATCAAGTATTCATAAACCTCCATTATACTGCTGGTTTTTCCTTAAACTGTGAGAAAATAAATGATTTTCTTTCTCGCAGAGAAGGAACATCTTTTCTCTTCCTCATCACATCAGAGCTGTTTTGGCATGAAACTGTGCCTGTTTGTTTTTGTTTTTTTTACCAGGTCTTATCACAAGCGTAAGTGCAGACAGGGATTTCCATGGTGCAGGTGCGCACGTATAGACCGCCCTAGTATCATGTAAAACCTTTCATGTATGCTGTGATCTCTCACTTTGATTTTTTTTACCATTTTCATTTAGTATAGATTTAAAACTCATCAAAATACAACTTTTAATGTGATAAGGGAAGTGATATACAGGTCAAACACTGTGCTTTACTCAGTTCATTTAGAGGTGGAGCAATCGGTCAATTAATGGATTAAATGATCAATTGATTATTGAAATAGCTAACGATTATTTTTTCCCAGGTAATTAAGTAATCTTTTCCAGCAAAATGCTAGAAAAAATGATCCGGTTACAGCTTCTCCATTGTGAGAAATTGCTGCTGGACCTTTGCACTTTTGCAATCTGGATAGCTTTTGACTTTGGACAGTACTAGTGAATCAATAAATCAAGTCAATAACTGATAATCAATTTGTTAAATCTTCTGAACCAAAACCAGAATTTTAAAAAACAGATACACAACCTCCTGTGCTTCTCTTCACATCTTTTTCATGTTTCCTTTTCTTAAACAGTGAAATCAATTCAAGTGTGCTTTGCTTCTTCAAAAAACAGTTCAATAAAAACAGTATTTTATTCAACTATTTGTACACATCACTATCTTCTAAAGTAACATTAAGTCATTTGCAACAGCAGGTATATACATGTAAATGGATATAAAAAGTGAGAGTCTGCCCTTGAAAGCATGTTTAGGGGTTCTGTCGTATTCATATTTGCGTTTCGCTCTCGAGAGTGTGCACCTCCAGAGGAGGGCTGTTTCTCCCCAGAGGAGCCAGCCTGGACGCTCCTCCCTGCCCATTAAACTGTCTGCTGATTTTAATGGAAGGTGCGAGAACCTGATTTGATTGGCCATTACTGAAGCTTGCACCAATTCCACCTGCTGAGTATAATATATTCCTCTACAACCTCCTAATATGTATTATGTTCTCATTCTACCCAAACCTCTCCTACAGTTTGTGATAGTGTCTAGTTATTAAAAACTGCTAAATTTGTTGGTCACGCACAGGCCACAATCCACTCTTAAAAAACGGTAGACATAGATTTTGCTCATTTAAAAGACTGAATAGACATAATGTAGCATTCAAAACATTCTAAGCATATCATAAAAATATTTCTTTTTCTGATCCAATATGTGTAACTTTTATTGGCCACTGACAAAGATACTTAAGAAAGATAATGTGAAATAACATAGACTATAATTGTTGGCTTTTATACAAAACTGTACAAACAGAAGTGCAGATGCTTTGATAACAGTGCATGCTTTTCGTTTGATCAGAGTCTCCCTGAAGACATCTCTCTCCCAGAATCCTAAGTGCCTAAGGCAGTGGCCCATGATGCACGGCTCTATATCCTGGAGCTGGAGCAAGTAAAGGTCAGCGCTGGATGTTTGTGAAAACCAGGGGAGCTGCTGATCTCTGCACAGCTATTGTATCTATACAGTAGCATATGTGTAGCATCTAGCGCTGTGGCCTAACACTGACATTCAGAGTAGAAAGAAAGAAAGGCTTAAAAACATCTATCTATCCGCGGCGCCTGAGATACGAGTACGGCTGAATATCGGCATCTTGTGAGCGAAGGCGCAGCTCAACATAGGCCTGGCAATCTCATTAGCAATATTTTTGTATGTCCATCAGGATAGCATGCACCAAGCTATTTTAAGCAAATGCATCACCAGTGAGTTTTTGCAAAGTCTGCAGTCCTCTGATAAATTAAAAATGTATGCTTGGATGGAAATAATTTTGGTATACATCATAATTATTACCTTAAAGGGAAACTCATATCGTTGCAAGAGAGGGGGGTTATTTCTAAAAATTATCTTTCTAAAGAATTTTAATAGTTCAGTAACAGCGGTGTCTGCCTTGCAAACTTCTAGCCACTGCATCTTCAGCCATTTAGCCCTGTTTTCTATATAATCTGTCTGAGGTGCCAAGATACAGTCTGTGCTTTCTGACAAACGTAAGCCTCAAAGGCCACTCACAATGCATTAAGAATGTTTTCTTTTTGACAGACATCAAAATGTGACCTTTAAATGATTCTTGTTATCAGGGAAGCTGAACAAGAAAATCGATAGGATGCAGCTGGAGAAGAGGGATTAATGCAGGGCAAATTGATCATTCCATTTCATTTTCATCTTGATTTGATGTGCCAGCCATACACACCTAATCTGACCACAAACTGCTTTTAACACTTCACAGGAGAATCCTTGGAGCAGAAAAATACACGCTCAACAAGCTTCTCAGTTACAAAAACGATAGGGCAGGAGCATGAGCCTTTACTGACAGTTAACCTTAATAATAAAGAGACAGTTTTTTCCTTTTCTTTTCATCACTTCTCAGTGCTTTTTAGTGTGAGCCTCAGTGCTGTTGCCTCTGTTCCCCACAGGGAATACAAGATGGCAAAGCTCATTGTCTATTTCACACAGTTTACGGGTCCATCAAACAGCAAAAACAAATACATTAATCATCAGAAAACACTGATAGATCATTAATTATTGTACCTCACTGTAGATGTCACACGTTGTTGAATCCTTTCATGGATAATCAGAGCACTTCGGCAGAACTTTATTAAACAAACTGTTCATTTACAAAGTCATGTCTGGACGCGCAGGCACCGAGTCAGAGAGATAAAAGACAATATTTTCTTTTAAAGAATCTTTCAGTAAACATTAAAAGGAATATCTGCCATGGAAGAATTGCACTCTTTTCCCGCGCTGCTTCCCGTACGCAGCCGAGATTGGGAGCGTATTACCGCTGAAATGCCAGAGCTCGACAGATAACTGTGATAACAAAGATAGCAAATCTGGGAAATGAAAAATGGCACTTCTCTTCTACAAGGAGATACATCAGTGTTTATTAAATCAATGCCAGACAGAGGAATCTGAAGGTAAAATAATGAACCACTTATAAATGATCTTTGCTTCGCTGGGCCTTACCTGATCAGGGTGTTCAGGGACCACCAATGCGAGGCATATTAGGAGAGGTCTATTAATCCTAGTGCTTCTCATAGCTGACTATAAAATGGGTGAGTCCTCTGTGACTTACAAGGCACATCCTTTTTAATTTTTCAATGTTAAAAAAAAAAAAAAAGTCAGCCACACAGCTCTCATTGATTGGGTGTGAAAGTTTGGGTTGTCTGTGTATTTCTGCTGTAACAGTGTGGATATTTCATTATGGTGCTCTGGGACACACATTACGCAGCTCTGCTACCTTTCGCACGGCATCCATGGCAACTAGGGAGGCCGCTCTCCCCGCAGAAATGTGCTTTTAATTGAGTGACATCTAATCAGGCAGTGAAATACAGCAGTGGAGTTAACAAAACAGGTCAACAAGGAACAAGGACTACCAGCTGCAGTCGCCATCACAGCACAAGCGCTTCGTTGTGGTGTTGACCAAGCCATGTTAGTCTGGTTTTAATGAACAAAATTACAGGGTTGGAGGTATTCTTCACAAGATCCTTGGGTGAATGTGTGATTGGATATGATGAGCCCTTCTTAAGACTACACCAGCTTGGGGAGGAGGCATGTCTTTGATGTGCTGAAATTACTGGAGCTGAGAGGTCTCACAAGCTACGCCTTAACACATATTAAACAGGCTCTAAAGGATGAATTTTTCACCGTCATCTGTTTTTTTTTTTTATCTTTAGCTTGTTGCATGGAGTGCCAGGCTTGGCTGTCTGCTATTTTCTTCCTCAAATATAGCTTGTGGTTTTAACTGAAATAGCATTTCTTCCTTATTATCAGATGTTGAATCAGTGCACAGGGGGACACCATCAACTCCCCTCGACCTAAAATCATCTGTGCTGACAGCACTCTGTAGTGACACACATGGATAGAGGGGGTAAAGGCATAGTCTCAGGAAATCTCCTGCCTGCGCTTTGGGGAATCATTGGAATTCATGATCTTTTCTCAGTATGCTAACAATAATCTTCTGCTCGCTCTGTCTCGCACATCACCAGGCATAGCAAACACTTGTCTTCACCCAGTCTCAGGGAGCATCAGCTTCTCCTCACCATGCAAATTTCAGGGCCATGTCTCTCTTTGTATTACAACTATGTCCTCAACCTTTTCCAGTAGCTTCCTTTCATATGCCTGGATGATGAATCCAGGGCTCATGGGTGGCAAGCTTAACACACACCTACATTCTCATAGAAGATTTTACTTTGATATGCCCTTGAACTGCAAACAACAGGCAAATGGACTTCTGCCCCTCTTGTTGTAGATTACAATAATTCTCTTAGACACATTTTAAGGCCCCCTTAAATGTCTCCACTAAACAAATGCTCCACTCCAAGCGCAACGCTGCCCTCAATATAAAAAAGGCACAAGATGCTTTTGTTAAGCAGAATATAACAAATGTTTCTGCAGTGAAAATCTGCTGGATAAATAAAACTCAACTCAAGTGAAATTTGTCCGTGTTTGTACATTCCACTATGTGCAGGGCTGCAAAGACAGTTCTTAATTGGAGGCACCTTAGATGGATGTTACTGAGGGTGGAGCTTTCAGCCTTTAGTTCATGCTTTACTAACAACTGAACTGTTGTCATATGAATTTGAAGAAGATCACAGCAGTGAACTTAAATCCTAAGGAGGATTTGCCTCTTGTTATTAGTTTGTTGCATGTATCTATGACTGGGAAGCTCATCTGTTGTTTTAATAATGAAACAGGAACAAATTCTTTAACAGGGTGGTTTTAGCATTTTGATGTTGTGTGATGTGATATTATGTATTTTATTATGCTTTATTAGGGTTCTTACCCAATTTTTGCTTAGGTTTTTTGTTATCATTATTATTATCATCATTATTATTTGCTTTACAAAAAAAGCCTCTTGGACCATTAAAGTCCACTGTGATGGATTTTTTTACTAATTAGTATAATGTGGAAAAAAAAAAGTTAAATTAACAGACCTTTTTGAATTTTTACTTTAGCAAAGCCAAATTTGGAATGCAGCGTTTGGGGACTGAGACACACATTTGTCACACAATTGTATCTTATGTTTGTGTGCATTCTAAAAGGAATTTGCCTTTTGGCACAATACAACTGAAGCTGAAATAAATATTGGCACAACAGATGGTTCTGATAGAGTACACTTGCACCACACCACTAAAAGAGGTGATGAATGTATTATGAGCACTGGTGAAGATAAATAAAGATATAACCATACACTCAAGCCCATAAATTGATTTATGACATTTTAACTGCTCTTTGTCATTCTGTTTTGTTTCACACATGCCAAACATTTACGATTTAAAGGTGTAACACACGGCAAATGTAAACAAAAGACCATCACAAACATTGGTAGCAAACACATGAGGCAATTACATCTGTATCTTCACATTTCTTCATTAACATTAGGACAATAATCTGGTGACTATTTTATGATTGCAATCGCGTTTTAAAAATGTTTCTACGGCGCTGTGTCTTATCATACTCATGGTATTATAGAACTATTTCATCTGCCTCACCTCCAGCGTGAAGCTTTTGATGGTGTCAAGTGGAAGACGACAACCAATTAAAAGAAAATCAGTCAAACAACTGGGGGTCAGATCTCAAGATGCTCCCAATCACTCATAATTTCCTGTTGTTGTGCTGCATTTCCACTGCTGCTGATTGGAGTCTGATAAGTCAGTTTGCACAATGGTCAGTGTGTGGTATATGCAGTTTTATCTCATCAAAAATAAACCCCAGTGAGTACAGCAGCAAAGCACTCTCCTTATCCGTCTTGTCTTTGGATAAGGCAGGTGACCCTCACAGCTTAACCATGTTACCTTAAACAAACAAGGGCAGAGGTGAGAAGACTTGCAGCACCTTTAATAATACCTTTGCCCACAGCATTGCACGGGGTGGTCGCTCTCCGCTTGGTTTTAGGAATGCAAAGGCGGGGAGATGATAGGAATGGCATGTGTGGGATCTGGCAGGACAAGGCAGTAGTCCTGATAGTGTTTCTGTGCACGTCCTCCTCTGTTAGTCATTACTGTGTGCAGACGAGGGGTGATGTTTACTCTGCTGAGACAAGCAAGTCTACTGCTCTGGGTTGCAACCTTGTGACTCCCTTCTCCCTCCTGCTGCCAGCTCTCCTAACGTCTAGCCCTGGCCCTGCCACTCCAGGGGCTCACTGGCCTATTGCTGCTGCTGAATGCCTACCGTCTACCAGGACCAGGTTTTTTGGAATAAATCCGGCAAAAAAAGGATGATGCATTTCTGTTCATACTGTCTGCCGGGTGGGTGTTCGGTTGATATTTCAGGAAATAATAGCATAATGCACACAAGGGATGTGATACTGCAATACAATGCTGTGCCATTTTTTTCTGCTTCTGTCTTTAGTTTCCTTGTGTTGTCACTTTCAAACATTACCTCCACCCACACACACGAGAAAAAGAGAAAGTTAGAGAGAGATGGTGACAGAGACTTACTGCAGTACACATTGTATGAAACAGGGAGTTGCAATCCTTGGTAATAGATAGAAAAAAAAATCAATCAATGAAAACATAGTTGGATGGTTTATCATATAAAGATAATGAAAAGAAATGAGAGAATATAACAAAGAAATTAAAGATGTCAGCAAACAATGACAATTTGTTTGTGTTAAGCTAATGGCTCAAGGACAGGGGAAGTAACAGCACAGAGAGAGATGAGTGTGAAATAAAAATAAAAAAAGACAAATAAATAAACAGAATGCAACAGTTACAATGTTACAAACAGAAACAATTATAATGGTCATGGAAAATAAGATGAAGAGACAGAAGCAAAACAGTTGTGATAGATAATGGCAATGATTATGATACATGGCAAAAGGATAAAATCAATTATAATGCACCAAATAAAAAATGAAATGATTACCAAGCTTATGCAGGAGGTCAGGGGTCAGAGGTCAAGTTCAATATAAACACGGAAACCATAATGGCGTCTGCATGGATGTCTCTGGAAGAAATAAACAAGGAGTTGATGTAAGTACACTTCACTGTAAGTGCTGTTTAAATCCTACATCTACTTGACAATATGTAGCACTCAAATATTAATGTGACACAATGCTGTAGTAAGCACTGATTCACAGCAGTGCACAAACCAGAGAAGCTCAGTTTCCTTAAGTGGTGGTAGTGGGCTATTCCAGGGTTCAGTGAATCAGAGACACGCTTATTCCAGCCCTTTAAAACAATAGAAGGCATCTTTTTATCATCCCATAACAGCATCCAGACCATAAATTAAGTGTTTGCTCATTTCAAAACCTCTCAGCAAAATTAGGTAGACTAAGCAAGACACCAATGCAAAGCTAACACATCACTCATGCTTTATGTTTCAAGCCCGCCCCCTACTCCCATGCTTACGCACAGTGTAGATACTAGTACGACAAAGAGCGTGTTTGATTTTTTTTTGTTCACCCCCCCCAAAAAAAAACAAAACCAAAAACTAAAAAGACAATACAAAAAAGAATCCTATAGTAGCATAGAAAACAGTCTGTGAGGCTCCAGCACACCAAAGACAACAAAGGCATTACTCTTTTCCAAATAAAGAAAAACTACAAAAAATGGCTATGCAGTCAAAGCAGAAAGTATTCATCTATTTAAGTCTGCACATTTTTGTTATGCATAAAATGCTTCACATTTATTTATTTGATATTGTTTGTGTGAAGTGGATAAGAAATGCACCAAATAAAAAGTATTCTCTCAAATATTATTCAAATATGCTGCCCCAGAGTTTTCCACCATATCGAGCTTGAACAAAAATCTTTAGTCTCTAAAAGTTTTTCTACTGTTTTACTCTCACAACAATGTTCATATGATCTGTGTGCTTCCAGTGACCACAAGGTCACTGACACTGCATCTCCACTTGCAGCCTATGTGTTTCACTAGAGGATACAAAGACGATCCAGGTCCTGGCATTTTGAAAGGAATATACTGTCCATGCACAGTTAAATACCAGCATGCAAAAGATGTAATAACACAGAACACAGAAATTTTACAATGGAGCCCAATAAAACACCCACTAAAACACTATCACTTCTTCAGTAAAATGGGCTGATGACTCATTTTTTAATTGAAGACCAAGAAACTGTACTTTTCAGCTGTTAAAACCTAAACCTAAAGATCCACTGAGGAGGGTCTAAGGAGCCAGATGTCACATTTATCAGCGAGAAGGACACAACATAAATGGTTTTACAAAGAAGAAACATGTTGCCAGACCCTGCCGGAGCATGAAATCCAAACAGCATTAGATGTAAGACAATAGTCAGTACACATGAGACCCTAAGGCAACATATTAGCACTGGAACAAGAAGGAAAGTACCTTTCAAAACAATCCTGAGTTTTATTAGTGTCTCGCACTTCAAGGAGCTCATGCACAAACTCTCAAATAAATTCATTTTGAGATTCTTCTGTAGTGCAGTGAAATACAGAAAAAAGCCCAAGGGTTGGGGAGACACTTCGGAAGCTTCTGCATCTGTGTGTGATTAGTTCCACTACCTAAGATAAAGCATGCAGAGCAAATGTAACCTCATCATAATCTATGTGTCACAAAGGCAGGGGAACACTCAACCAGAAAACAACAACAACTGCTGTACGGTATAGCCTACCACTGTGACAGTGCCTAGCATAAACCATAGTCCTGCCAGTGTTTTCCACCCATCATTAATTGTCTGATCATTGTGGAACAGAAAACAGCACGGGTTTGAGCAGACAAGAGATCTCACAGGTATTAGCTGCTAATTGCCGTCAACCAAACAGGCAGCACTTTCTGGAGAAAACAATCTATATTAATTCTTTCTATTCTCCCCTGTGGAATGCACACTTCTTGGACACACAAGATAAATGCGTATACCATAATTACAACTAATTGTGCAAATAATTGCAAAGTTCTAGTGCCACCTATACCCACAATAAAACAAAAGCAATCTATGCAGCTCTTGGCTGTGAAATTGAAACAGTCCTATTTCTCTAGTCACTTTCTTCTACTCATTCATTATCTAGCATTTGTATCTGTGGTAAAAGCCAGATTTTGCAAAAGTGAGGGGAAGGGAGATGGAAGGAGGCTGATGACAGGGATTCATAGATGCTCTGAATACAGACATGCTGCTCCAGCGTCTCGCCTCTCCCAACAAAACATTTGAAAAGCTTCAAAGCCCAAAGCTTTACGCTTTGGAATATGTCTTTTGATTATATCCAAGTCTCCTCTTTTTAAAGGATGAAAAAAAGAAACAAACAAAACATCACCTGTAAATCGAGATAGCCTTTTGCAGAAGGTTTTTGCACCTAATCCCTTTCATTTCAGGTCAGTAAAATATTAGTGCTTTCTCACTGCTCTGATGGTCAAAGCACATTTCAAAGATTCTGTGTGCCTCTCCAGCAGAGGGAAGGAGAGGGAGAGAGAGACAGGGCAGTGGGGAGCTCAGGCAATCCCCCATCTATTACAGACGAACCAATCATCAAAGACAAATTACAGTACACTTCACTGGGATATGCTAATTCCAAATTAGATGCAAGTCATCAAAAGATCAGCATTGCAATATTTTGCATCTACAAATTGAAAATGTCTGCTTACAGAACAGGTTTTAATACCAATATAGGATGAAAAAAAAACATGAACCTCCATCCAGGGCCAGAGCATGCATGTACATTAGGACCAGGTTCAGTACAGCAAATTGCATGTGGTATTTTGCATAGTAACATTGTGGATGAGAGCGCAGAGTTGTGATATCCAACATGTGTTTTTAGTCTAACAAAAAAAAACAAAAAAAACACCACAGTGCTGGAAATAGGCCACAACATATGTGAAGGCCCAGTCACGTGTCTCC
The DNA here is from genome assembly GCF_002260705.1 of Seriola dumerili. Classification (NCBI taxonomy): domain Eukaryota; kingdom Metazoa; phylum Chordata; class Actinopteri; order Carangiformes; family Carangidae; genus Seriola; species Seriola dumerili. The sequence continues at coordinate 159,863 of NW_019174723.1, read as the reverse complement.
TCACAGGACACCTCCCAACTGTCGCACATCTATGTATCATTAGTTGTGAATTACTGTCTTAGGATGCATTAGTTTCACTCGTCTTGTTACTGTACCTGTGCCCTGACATGGTATCCCTCTAGCAAAAGAGAGAGAAAATATGTTGTCTATTGGAAACACTATCTGTAACAAATTTTAGTGTCACCCTTCACTGAAGCATAATGCTATGTATGTTCTTCGCTCCCTTTTTGTGTTCTCTGCGAGGCGAGACAAGAAAAAGAATCTTTCCTCTTTTGACTGTTTGTGTCGGTGAGCTCGGTATCCTCAGTGTGCACAGATAAGGCTCAATTTCTGCTTTGGACCTCAGTTTTATTGGAGGCTAAAAAGAGCTGCATTAATATTTCCTTTTTTCTTCTCCTGTTAAATGGAGTCATACACAAGTTAAAGTGGTTTGTTTCCCTTGGACATTTAAGTTTGGTAAATAAAACTGTGAATTTGCATTGAGGTCTCTTGTGCCTGACTTGCTGTTCCAGTTAAATTCATACTATAATTAGATTGTTGTGGTGGGATTGATTGCTGTGCAAAAGGTATTTCTACAACCATTTTAGTTAGAAATACCTATTCATATGAATATAATCTAGACTATTGTTAACCTGAGAAGTTTCAAATATTTTCATATCATTGTCATAGTGCACCTGATTCATTTTGTTTACTTTTTATAGTCTAGTCTTGGAGGAGTTTGTCATGTGATAACTATTTTTCTATACTCTGCACATACCCACCCACTCGAGAATAAACAAATCATTATAACATCTAAATTTAGTCGCTGCAAAACAGCATTTCCTGTTTCCTTTGTTCTGTAAAATGTTGATTACATATCAACAAACTGTTCTCTGCTTTGCAAAGCATCTAACAACTGATATCATAGTGCATATTTATAATGTAATTTCCGTTGAGATCATAAACACATCGATGCCTCATTTTGTGTTTTGTTGCGTTGTTTCCCTTGCTTGGTGATCTTTATTCAGCGCGGCCCGGACATTTATCATCATTTGTGGAATAGTGCTGTCAATAGGCAACATTAATTTCATCCTTTGCACATCAATTGCAACATCATCAGCAGCGTAATAAAAATGAACATATACAGAGAAAAGTTCCCTCTCTATATAGACAAATAAGTGTTTGAAGCAGACAGCAGCTTAATGTTGAAGGCTGCCCTGCATAACGTTCTCACACAATGTCCTCAGCTTAGCGTCCTCAGAAGTAGTCCCAAGCATAGCCCCATGTAAATCCTCAAAGTGCTTTTTTTATATTTCAGTTTTGTATACATTGAACAAAGGATACATTAATTGTTCATTTGTGCTGATAGGTAGATGTTGTTACCTTCAGTCAGAGCCAGGTTACCTGTTTCCCCCTGTTTCCAGTCTTTATGCTAAGCTAAGCTAACTATCTCCTGACTGTGACTTCATATTAGGTGTTTAGATGGATATACAGAGTAGAATAGATTTTCTCATCCAACTCGAAGCATGTAATCTAATAACAATATTTCCCAAAATGTCTAAATGTACCTTTAAAGGTAATTCTTTGTGATATTAACACAAAATACATCACAATGAGTACAACCACATTACAAATATTGATTCTTTCTTCCAATCCAAAAGTATAAAATGCACGCTGTATTTTTTTCTGCTTGAATTCTTATAAAAAATATTGAATCTAAATTTGTTTCAAGAGCAATGTAATGCAGATCAGAATATACACTGTTAAATGAAAAGATATTGATTTGTGAAGCTGCCTCATCTGATCAGTATGGATACCACTGTCTTCCATCATTGTTCTGCCGAGGTTTCCATGGCTGATTTGAGGAGGAAGACTGCCAAAATCCAGTTAGTTTAAACAATAGAAACACAGACAGACAATTACCCAGTCCTGAGGGAGTCACAGACTAAAGAGCTGGTCAATATTTCTGTGCAACATATGCATCAAAATGGCTGGGTCAGCTCCAGCATCTTGGTGCTCACTCTGTTCTCTCACTAAGTGCCTCTTTTCCCAATCTATGTCCAAGGGGAGCACAATTGCCACATCAGGCGAGGTGCGAATGCGTTGATGAATTTACCCTTTACGTGTGACACCTGATATGTAAAAGCACGGCTTATGTTCAGAAGCAATGAGCGGTGCTTTGACAATGTCAATATTTCTCTCCAACATGCAGAGTAGGCATACAGACTAATGACAGACAGAGTATATCAGCAAATGAGTGCACAACGGGAGCAGAGGACTGGGGGGAATTAATAGCTCCAGCAACAAATGACCTGACAGGACAACTGCAAACACACAGACAGACAAAGAGGCTCGAAAACATACACACACAAAGGTATTGGTACACACTCACATGCACACCCTGTCAACTGCAAAACCACAGGGTAATGTTTCCTTAAAAAATACATCAGAGGACTTTAAGATATACCCACAGCATAAATGTTCCCCCGCATGTCACTAGTGGTAACATGTGAAAGAGGAAGAAAATAACACTTGCAAGTATGCATGCTGCTGTGTTTCAAAGGTTCCTCCATTAACAGTATCTTGTTGTGGAACACAAACCAAACTCCTGTGTGACTTTCACCCATGGCAGCCTACTTTATTTAAGGCATTTGTGGTCAGGTAAACAGATTTTTATTTCTTTAGTTCTTCAATAGAAAAATTCCTTACTTACGCCTCATTTGATGGCCCCCCCGACACCCTCCACCCCTCAGTTCTCATACTCCCAACACCCCCATCCCCCCAGCATAAGGCTTATCACGAAAGCACAACAAGGATATATTGTCAAGAATTCTTTTAGGTAGCCCTGATTGAAGAGGCTGACTTTTATTCTCTCAAGTACACCCTTCCTCTTTTCCCTCTGCCATGGTACACAAGGGTACCATTATGGTGGCTGTGGACCTCATCCATTCATCATTCTTCTCACCTATGAAGCAAAACACACATATATCAAGTACAGCTGCCCTCCCTCTTCCCTAAATCACGCTTTGTTCTGCTGTGTGTAAAGAAAACTGCCTCAGCTTTGGACAGCAACACCCACTGAGCCAAAAGAGAGGGATGCAGGAGGAGAGCTTCAACATTTTGCACTGCACAGTTTGAAATGGACAAACGGAGGAAAATCAATTAAAATGAAATATTTGTTAAGATTTGAATATCTTTAACAATTAAAAATTACATCTTTTTTCATTGGTGTTGAGTCTATTTTACTTTTTTTTTTTTTTAAATCAAAAATGAGTTGGACAAAAGGTCAATTTTAGTTTAGATTTAGCATGTTTGAGCCAGGTCTGACATAAAACATTTAATGTCTATTAATCTGTGGTAATATTTTTTTTTCTGCCTCTGCTGAGGTTAAGTCTCATTTGGAAAGAAGCAATTCCCTCAATCCAGGAGGTTAATGATTGTGTTCAATGTAGATATTATCATAAGTGAGCCTATCCAAACAGCTTGCAGCTGGTTAACGCTCTGTTGTGTCCTTTATAGCTTTTAACAGGGTTTTAGCTTTAGGTATGTTCATACTTTAATGGTTCGTAGGAGATATCAGGATTCATTATAATAAATGTAGGCTATTACTGTGAAAATCACAGGCCACACACTCCACACAATTTCTGAAACCAGACAGGAAATATAAGTGTCTATGCTCTGTGCAGTATACCACACACATACATTTCTCTCACTGGTCTATTATTGGTAGTTGTCAACTAAGGAGAGTTGGTATGCATGATAGGAATGCTAATGATAATCCAAGTTTGTTACCATTCCACCAGTTTGGTAAGACAGACATCCGAGTTATTAGCATAAGATGCTAATGCCAAGTACACTGCCAGCCTCTCATTTACCTCCTGTAAGTACCTTGGGGTTTTGGGAGTAAAATGTTGGATAACTGTTGTGTGAGCTACAGTAATTACATCTACCAAAATCAGCATTCAAAGAAAAATATTTGGCACCAGGATATTTCTAGGGTTTTCGAGGTTTACTACCAATTTGCTATTTAATTCCTCAATATTACAAAATTCAATATTTTTTTTCTCCACTACCACCAAGGTTTGTTGTTTCCTAATAAATCTAAAAATACGGTGCCTCCGATTAAAACAGCATAGCATAGCACAAGGACATGTTCAATTCTTCTGAAAGGATACTTATGTATCAGTGCAAGGTTACTTTGGATTTACCTCTACTGAACACTGACTGGTTTGCATACTGTATGTAGGAGTGTTAATTGTGGTGGGATTATTTGCCATTTATTCATTACACAAGCAATTTCTCTTGCATTATTCATCTTCCAACAGGATCCGGGCATGTTTTAATCACACTGAATGCAGACTGACAGTGCTGTGTCACCACTACTTTTGACTGAAGCCAGCAGAAAGCCAGCCCATCTTTGTTCAGTGTCGCAAAATGTTCAAACTTGAACAGATTAAAAAACTGTCCATGTGCAAATATCACTGGCATTTTAATGGAAAGAGGATGTTTACATGTTTTTTTTGTATAGGGATTGCAAAATGCCAACAAAATGGGTAGCATAGCTTCTGAGGTATGTTAGAATGCTGTATATGTAGCTGAGATATGTTCATGTAACACAGTAGCGGGGGCTCTGTCCTTTTAATCTCTAATCCTTTCCTCGCTAAGGAGGAGGAGAGGGTGAAGATCAGGAGAGAGAAGGTATCCTCTCCCAGACACAGAGCCATGCCATGGCACTCCTCCTGTCCTGTACTGAAGCTGTCACTATTGGTGTCTGGGGCCATGAGGCAGGCAATTTTAGCGCTGTGGTGTGAATCGATACCCAATCACATCACGTTCGGAGGCAGCACATCACCTGAAGAGGCCGTAGCGCAATTTACAGCATATTGTCTTTGGCCCTGTGAGCAAACAGGCGCTAGGAGCAATAGAAGCATCATGGCAGAGCAAGACAAGGCCTTGTCATGGCCATAACAGCCTTATCTCTGGTCACAGAAGTACTCATATTAACCACTCGAGCCAAGGAGGGCTGAAAAACACAAAGAGTGCATAATGCAACTGCTGTTTAATTTCAACAGTGGAATCCAATATGGTGGTTTGCCTTAGTTTATTGCAGGAATTCTCATTTTAACAAAGACCACTTGAAAAACATCTGTCTACATCCAACTGTCTGGTACACCAATCTCAAATAATGTATATATATTGTGTATAAAGAGTATATATAGTTGTGCATTTCTTCTGTTTATCCATACGAGGAAAAAGATTTCATATGATGCAAATATGCCACAAAGTCAGACACCACAAACATACTTAAACAAGTTTAAAGTTATTACAGATATATAAATGTATATACAAATATTATTTAAATATAGTTATCAAGTAATATCTGAATATAACATCAGAATAAAAAGTGTGCCACTGAGACGATACATCAGTGCAGGTGGTTATTGAGGAATCAAACTCCAGGGATGTGACAGACTTATCATTCAGAATAAAAAAAACATGTTTGTTTGTTTGTTTGCAACTTGCGTCTTGTCATGCCAACAAGTGGTTTCCATACACACCTGCAATCATTACCTTCACACAGCGGGGTTGCCACAGTGGAACACACTGCCACGCTGTGAGCACAGTGTGTTGCATGGAATCGAGTCGAGCGCCACAAGGTATTCTCTAGGAAAACAAGAACTAAGTGGGTGAAGATCACATTTTATACCTAACCACAAAAATAAAGTATGCTATTGTGTAAGGATGTGTCCTATATCTACATACTGTATGGCTGAAATGCGGTCTTATCCTGAAAGCATTGTGAAATTGCAATCAGGCCGAACAACCAATAAAAGGTAATTAATTACATGCTTCAGCAAACGCAGTTGCTGTCCTTTTTTTATCAAATAGACAGAACAATATAATGTGTATGCCTTTTTATAAAAATAACTCCATTCAGAACAGGGGAAAGCAAAGTGGCCAATAATGTGTTGTGTGATATACAGCACATTACAGGTCTTGTGAACACTGCACAAGCATGTTTCTTTATGGTTCACATTACAGCGAGAGCAGGTGTTGAGGTGACTTTTATCAGTGTAGGCACTTGAGTGGCTTACATGGAGGCAGTCCACTCTTCTGTAGTGTTCAATTACTAATCTGATCTGGAAGGCACAACAGGAAACAGGGCCATTTAATGTAAAAATGAAAGACATCTCACTAGTGTTTGATTGATGTGGTTATTCCCCAGGGAGAATAAGCCACTACTTCACTTTCAGCATCTGTGGCTGACACAATACACTGTACCTGAGATGGTTGTTATGACTACGTAATTCCCTTAAATTATGCTTTTATTCAGTGTAGAACCAACTGAAGCAAGTCAAGGGCAAAACCGCTAAAGCATTTACCTGCACAGCTCAGACAAATATCAGCTTTGTGTTCTCTGACTTCTCTTTAAAAACGCAGTCATGATGAAGATGTTTGAGATTTGGTTTGAGATTTCTTTTATTCAATGGTGGATTGATTTGTGTTTTGCAATTAGGCAAAACGCTAAAACTTTTATTCTAGTTAAGGTGGGCATCGTAATTTGTTCATTTTATCTTGAGCTCTAACTAATCATTATTTTCATGATCGATTGAGCTGGCTATTTTTTTTATTTAGTTTGGTATATACAATGTCAGAAAATAGTGAAAAATACACATCACAATTCCTCAAAGTCCAAGGTCACGTCTTTAAATTGTGTCTTTATCTGACCTACAGTCTAAAGATATTAACTTTACCAACACATGAGACAAACAATTCCCTCTTACTTTTGGGAAGTTAGTTACTAATCATAAAAATAGTTGCTGATTAATTTTCAGCTGATTGACCAATTGATTAATCGAATAATCTTTTCAGCTCTATTTTTATGCCGGTTGAGAGTTACCAAAAGACCAACCCACACTATAAGTGACCACAAGGACAAATCGTTGTAAGTTTTCTCCTTTTGTTTATTATTCATTCAATAGTCAGTTCCCCTTTTGCTGTGGTCGCTGTCACTGCCTCCAGTCATTACATTTCCCAAGGAGGGTAGGAATTATACATCTGGAGGTCCACTCTACTCCCCCAAGATCCCAAGCTGCCCCACACAACCAGTTGGAGTCACACAAAGACATGATTGCACCTGCAAACACTGTTAATTGAGCTGACATGTGGTTCTCTGATCCAGAGCTCTGCAGTAGTGAGCATGTGCTTTTATTAATGTGCCTTCGAATACCTTTAAATTTTGACATGGTAGCTGTTAACTCACTAGGGACATCTGTCTTCCCATGTTGTCACACGCAAGTTTTAAAAAACTACAAACATATCAGGATTAATTACAATTAATGTTAAAGGCTGTTACTTTGATAGGAAATGAGTGCATGCAAGAAAAAAAGCTGAACTGTCTGGGAGACAAAAAAGCCTCTTTACTGAAACAAAGCTTCATGTAAGAAAATTACAGCAATATCAGAATATCAGACTCAGGATTGCACTAATAGAAAAATGTCACCAGAACTTAAACACACGCTTTAGCTTTGACTACAGTTTTTCAAATTTGAACAAATATACTTCACAATCATGTAAAATCCTGTGGAGCTCAAATCAAACATGAAATAATAGGACAAGAATATCTGCTCTGATTTAATTCCATTGTATTGCTTATTTTTGCATTATAATTATTTTTATTTTATTTTTAAGTCTGAAGTCTATGAAATGGAAACGGCACCCATACATTATGTACACAAAGTGTATTGAAATTACATATGAAATAAGAACATAGTTCATTTGTCATCACACTGCTATCCTGTAACAGAGTCGAACTCAGGAAGATGTGCTAACATTTTAGTTCAGAAAGGAACGGATCAGGGGCTGAATTCTGACATTTCCATTTACAGATAGCAAGAGCTAATATCTTTACACTGATTAGAAGCTGTCAGACCTCTATTTGAATTGCTATCAATATATTATGTACACTAGTGCACAGTGTACGTGACATTCCAGGACAAACCGCTAGTAAATGCAACTCATTTACCATTGCAGATGTTCTCCACACAGAGATCAGTGTTCATATAAGACATATAAATGTGAATTTTCATCATATCCTCACGCAGAGAAAATTAATCAGCACTGTATCCCCTGCCAACCAGGCCTCATCCATATTCCTGCAGGCTTATTGCAAGGGGAGCCGGTGTTGATAAAGCAGGATCGATATGCAGAGCTGGTAAAAACACAGCAAGTACAACAGCATGGCACAAAGGCAAAGACTGGAGAGGACAGGAGCGTGAGGGAAAGATGCCTGGTAAGCCCAGTTTCAAAATCATCCCCCACAGCATTTTACAAAGAGGAGAGAAAGCAAGGCGTCCTCATCTTCTGTTATAGTTGTAGGATGCATGAAATGTACATATGATACACTGTAGACTGAGGTACAGTATAAATACTATTGTAGTCATGGTGGAGCATATTTCCTCTACTTCTGTACCAGCTGTTTTGGGGGTACAAATATTCATTTTCAAGGAAGCTATAAAGGTAAGTAAGCAAAACCTTGCTACTTGAAATGCCAGAAGGCATTTTGAAAAATACAGCAATAGTAAGTTAACTCTTAAGGTACTGTATATTTCTTCTTTATATCCACACAGAGCAAAAAAAAACTGTTATACAGTTCATGGGTGCAAAGATTTTTTGACTGCACCAGTCTAGCTGTACTATAACTTGGGACACACTGCCTTTAAACCTTTTTGACAGGTAAACCTGGGAAGGCATCAAAGATTTTCTCTCATTGGCATATCTCAAAACTGCCACAGAAAATTGAGTGACAACTTTATTTCTCATCTGTTACATAAATCAAGGAAATACTGTGAAAGTCAGCTCCACAAACTAAGAAATTCCCTGTGCTTTCTAAGCTTCGAAGGATTTCTTTAACAAAGTTTCACACAGGAGCGAGAGAAAAAGTAATTTCTTTGACAGGCAGACATTATGTGATAGAGGAGACTTTTCACTGCATTAAAGAATGGGGCTCCAAACAACAAAGAGATAGTAGCTGTTTAAAAGGCCAATTTTCCAGTCCACATTGTCATTGTCACACTCTTAACTCCAAAGGCAGACATGCACTCTGGCATCAAAGGCCATTGATTTTCTAATCAAGAGCAAATGATGATTAAGGCATATCTGCCCCCTTATCTTTCCGTTTAAAATCCTCCTTTCTGGATTCAATTTGACTTTGGCTGTTTTGCTGCTGAGGGGAATCAGGACAGTCAAAGACAAAGACACCTTGTAAAGACAACGGGCGGTGTCATGAATGATTAAGGCTTGTGGAACAGAAAATGATCGCCCATCCTCCCTCTCCCTGGGTCAGCGGAGGCCTGCACTGCTACTATGCCTTTTTATCAATAGACATGGAAGCTAGTAATGTTGATCGATAAACTTCTCATTTGACAAACATTAAACTGAAAGTTTATTGCGATTGATAGGCCACATGTAGTGCCAGTGGCATGAGGCACAGCTATTCCTCATCTCTGACTCAAGCAGCTTTACAAAAACATAAAACATGGAGCTAAGCTAGTTCACCCACTAGTGCTATATGGACTCCCACCTCAATATTCTCTAAAATTCCCAGGCTGGGTAGCAATAAACAATGTTAAAAAGGTTGGGCAATGAAACCCCCATCTCTTTTACCTTGATAACATTAAGAAGTAATACCACAAAGCAGAGCTGACTCACCCTAAGGGTGCACATGCTCATTTCTTAGCCGACTTCAATTATCCAAACTTTCTCCCGTGGTTTTTCTTCCTATGTATATGTTTAGCCTTTGTGATACACCTGCCTGAGGATGAGGGATTAACTTCCACCCCTCTCTCTAAGCTTGGTTTGGACTTTAGGTTTAACCGTCCTTCAGGACCAGCCTGGAGCTCAGCTTAACAATGATGCCCAAACCCCTCATCTCTCTTGCAGTCCCTCTCTCTCACCCTCTGTTTCCTCATTCCAACTCAGACCATAAACATTTCACTGGGGGGTGGAGGGTGGGGGGTTAAGAATCAAAGACAGATGGACATCATCAGTCCCTGACCTTCAGGCAATGCCGATTCTACATTCAATGCGATGTTTTTCGTTGTTAAAAGTATAGTAACTCTGGTGGTGAAATAAACAGACCGACAGACACTACAGACAGACAGATAGATACACGTTATAAAACATGCAGGTCCCCATATCTTTGATGAATAGGGGTCATTGTGTTACAGCTGTTTATGCTAATTACTCCAGTTTAATGAGTTATTACTTCAGGTGTAATTCTCTCACACAGCCAAATAATAAGAAGCAAGGACACTAATTTCCAGATTCATCATTTCCAGCTAACAACTTCTAAGTGTTCATCAGAGCCAAACAAGACAGCCTTATTGCAATTGGAGTGTCATTCGTTGAGGATTTCATTCTCTCAGATGTATTCATCCAGTCTACTATTAGCACTGTTCCTTCAAGCCTCCAACTATGTGATGTCAATATACCCGAAGTGATTGTGAGTAGGGCATCGTGACGGAGATGAGAGAATTGTGGGACGTCTTCTGTTGCACAGCAAGAGCTGACTTGTCAGAAAGAGAAACTAGCGGGCCGCTGTTGGGTGCACAAAGTCCTCTGCAGACAGATGGGACAACAGAGAGAACTAGTTTTGTTCCCTACCTATTTTCCTCTCTTATGGATGCCAACATATGCTCAGTGATTTTGTCTTCTCAACAGGGCTCAGAAACAAGAGGATCTCACGAAGATTGTGTTTGCCATATTTGAATACTGAGACCAGAAACTGACAGCGAGACACAGGCTGTACATCCTTGAGACGCCTATGGGTTGGTGTTTCATGAAAAGTCTTGCAGTCGTCTATATAGACAGATCACTGCTTTGAGAAGTATCATGTGACTTATCAGCCACCAGTAATGCTAACTCATGACTTTTGCATTTTGTTTAACAAGTTAAACTTAGTTCAGTGAAATTATTCCAGAAGTAGTCAGGGAGAGACAGGCAGAGATATGTAACACTGTCATTTCCATCATCAGATTGCTAAACTATTACCAGTCCCCAATGATTACCTCTACCTGTCCTTATCAGCTGAACACTACGTACCCATGTAACCTGCTATTCGCTGTGGCTAGATTTGTGTTTTCTTATGGAGAGGTTTCTGTAGATTTTAACCTTAATCCTATCAGCTAATGTGAAGGCACTGATCCGCGCCTGTCTTGAAGGTTATCTGAGCATGTTTCACACCCACAGGCATTCATTATTTACATAGCTGCTCCCCCGAGGCACCAGCCACCACAGGAGGTGTAGATGGGAAATCTACCTTCCAATCTGCCAGCGACACATCCATATCTATACTGCATGGCTCACTGACTTAGGAGGATGCAGTGTCAGGATTATCATCCGTTCCCTGGAAACTTCATCATCATCGGCACCGGCAGCTTCAGCGGTGGCATCAGGCAGCCGTGTTTGCCTTTTAAATCAGGGGTTCCCCAACACTGAGGCCTCAAGAGAGACATTTTTGGAGAACAACTAGGAAACAAATCAGAATGTAACAATGCTAACAATAACAACACTCATTAAGGGCAGGCTTGAGGATATAGTTAACTATAGCATGGAGACTGCCCTCCAAACAAAAACAACAAAATCTCGTTTCAGCAAATCCCCAAAAACAATATGTTTTCGTTCAAGTGACAAAGCCCTCTCATGGCAATAGGAATCATGATTCTTGTCCATAGGAGCAAAGGAGGAAGTAGTGTGGTGTTATTATAGAGCCACAAAGGCCGCAGAGGGAGGAGGTGAATGAATGGAACAAAAAAAAAGTCTTTTAACACGTGGGATCGTTGCTTGTTTACGATTTTCTACCTTACAGTCAGTGTTGGTTTCTTTTCATTCGGTTTCCTAACCTTAACCAAATAGTTATTAACACAACACACTAATAGTTATTTGTAACCATGATGACAAAGGTCAGCTGACCTGAACAAAGTCATTTTTATCCAGAACATGATGTTGTTTTTGAAGGCATGGACAAACAATGCCCTGTCGATACAGAAAGTGCTTGTAAGTGTTGCTCTAGAGGGCATGGAGCAAAAACAAATTCTGTAATTCAATTTAGAGGCCTTGTAGATAGGAAGGGACGTGACTTAAAACATTAAAGTAAAAAAAATTCTAAGCATGTTGCATAGGCTCTGAATTCAAATAATTTGTGGACGTCAAACAGCATCAAGCTATTTATCTCCAGGATAGAGGAACAGACTGAGAGGATTTCAGTGGCAGTGTTTTGAATGCAATATATGCTAATAATGCTTGTTTGGTTAATGTCTAAATCAGTCATTCATCTAGCATCCACACAGCCATGTGGAGTAAGATAAATGTAACAGCAGTTGGATGCAGCAATTTCACAGCCTTATCACATAACTCCCTGGATAATTAATTCTAATGACACTTTAATTCTGCAACACCCATCACGATAAACATCAATGCACAAACCTACTCATATGAATGTGCTATTGAGTATAACACTGACCTTTCCAGACCCCCTGGACCCCTGAAGACGTGTGTGAAAAACACCCTCAACACTCAACCCCAGCCCCTTTAGTGTGCGGGGCTGATTTGATATAAGTGTGACAGGGGTATTTATAGAGCACTATAGAGCCTCGCTCTCCCCTCCTTTCTACACCATGAGCCCATTCCAGCCCAGACACTATTGGCAACCCTGCTCACTCACTGGAAAAGCCATCATGTCAGCACACTGGCAGTAGATAGCATGTTGTGCTAACAGGTTTGGGGGTACACTAGAAGGAGCTCAATTCATTATGCAGTGACAATATACATCCCTTCTTTGATGCCTTATTGCACACCACCAAGACAATCTGTATTAAAATGTCACTGTTTTCTTTTTCAATCTAATACAGACATTAGCTTTTGCCACAGCCTGATATCTTAAGCTTCCATCAGCAAACTTGTGATTATTAGCTTATACATAGTGATGCAATCTTGAGAAACATTGAAAAAGTAGTGCAGAAAGTATTACATTTATGCAAATTTTGTTTGGGCCTCCCTTCAGTTTAAATCAGAATATTTCAGATATATCTGTGGAGGCCTTGTGGTGTGAAATGTCCACACATTTATTATGGAGCTGAACTTGATTTAAGTGACTGGTGTGTGTGGCATCAATTGCAGCATGCTGGACATGATTAAAATGCATCACAACTTTCAGACGGTAGATTAGATTATCCTGCTATTTGTGATCCGTAAATGCACTGGACCATAATCCACTTCAATGTACTTTCAATGTACTACAAAAATGATACTGTACTTCGTGTCAAAAAATATATAATTTTCAAGGACTTTTATGTCCTCCAATATGTGGCAACCAAGTTGGACTGACTACATAATTAGTCATTATCTCACAGTGTAAACATTGAGTATTGACTGTGTGATGTTGGCAGGGTCACTTTTGACATTACCTTTTAAAATACTTATCTATCTAGAAAGCCTAAAAGGAAAAAGAGAAAAAAGATTAAGTAAATACTAAATAAACAAATGCAAATTGTCTTCAATAATCCGCTAAACAATTAATTCAAAAGGAGATTTATAATCAGGAGGTAATCTAAGGCCATTTGACCGCCGTAGACCATTAGCAATGCGGCTTATTCAGCCACACCCATTCAAATGCAGCATCTTTATTCTAACAAACATTGGTTCAAAGAGCCAAGGACACCAGGAAACCAGTCTTCACGTCCCTGGATTTGGCCATTAAGATCAGCATATCATCAGCCACACCAGCGGGGAGAGGAAGATAAATCCAATAAATAAGTTACAACACCCCAAGCAGATGTTTACATAAACATCATGTACAAATACATAATGTATTGCCCAGTGCCCTCACTGCTCCAACAGAATTCTCCATTAGGTTTCCAGGTGTTCCTTTATAGTACAGCGATACACTGCTTTGATCAGCCTATCAGAACAATTCCCTCTTTCATCTTGGGAAATATGATTTGGTTAAAGGGAGATTTTGGATCGAGGTTCTGCCGGAGCCTGAGCACGTCCCTCCCTGTTGTTTAGTATTCATGCTGAGCATGGTAATCTGGTGTTGCTTTACTAAAAGTCATCGGCAACATCAATTTCTTATTAATACAGAGTGCAAATATCCGAGAGGAGGGAGTTGAGCCTGAGAAAAACAGCAAAGTGAAGTGTGGCGGAAAAAGTGGAAAAAAAAATAATACAGGGAGAAAAAGAAAATATGAATTTAAACTTGCTGTTGTCCTTTAATTTACAACTCAGATTTCAAAGAGTTGATTTATTACTGTTCAAGAATTTGATGCTCTTTTTTCTTTTGTTGAAGGCATGTCTAATGATATTTCACAAAATCATCTGGGAGAGGTTTGGCAAATGAATGACTGCAGGGCTAACTTTAACTATTGCTCATACGATCAAAACAAATTCAGCATTTCTAAAAACTGTCAGAGACAAAAAAAGAATATAATGTTGTTTTTTTTTATTATTCGGTTACTCTGGATTAAGAACTAAAGCAAGCTTTCAGGTGTTACACCTGCCAGTAACAGTCTTAGCAAAAATCTATAGTTTGCTCTTGTAAATGAAAGCAATTTTCCTCTGCCAACAACAGTGGTTTAAGCACTTGTGTTGATTCAAGAGGCTATGACTGGAAACCCTGTGGCAATACAAGGGAAAAGAAGTGAGCACGACAAACATAAATGTACAGTTTAGAAAATCAGTCTAATATAGGACAAACTGCTGTCTGAGAGGGTTTCCTTATCTTCAAGCAGAGAGGGATATATTGTGTCTGTCTAAGAAGAGGGAGTTTGGTTCCGAGATAAGAAAGACCAATCAAAAGCCAGGAGATGAAAGGTTTGATTCTAGGTACAAGCTGGTTGTAGTTTTCCAGAGAGCAACTGTACCTGTGTTACATCAGCTGTAACGTCTGTGGGGCAGAGTTGAACCACAAACTTGCACAGCAGCTGACCTTGCGATTTGACCTTTCCAACAAAATTGATCCTGTGTGTATGCGCTGTTTTTGTGTTTCTGTGTAGCAAGGTGATATGAAAAGTTGAACTCCGGTTTCTCTGCTTGATAGGGTTAATAAAGTTCTATTCCCTTTCATTCTTTGCTTTCTGCCGAGCACATCAATCTAACTTGGCGGGCCGAACTTGGTCTGGGTGCCACTGACTAAGTACGGTCTAAGCTTAAAAGCTAAATTATTTAGCCAGCAAGTCTAGTTGATAAATGTTGGTGGTGCAGGTCAATACATTACACGGATGTGCGGACCAACCCTTTTGTAGGATTTATTATGCATTGGGAGAGATAAAGGCCATTGATTGTCTTCAACAAGGTCACAATAAGGTCTCTTTCTCCACTGAAAGGGGTCTATCTCCTGTGTCGCTAGCAACAACTTTAGGCCACCATTTGGCGATACCACACAATAAGGTTAATCAAATCTGTGGGAAAAAACTATGAACTTTCTTACGTCTACCAAGGCTACAGAGCGATAATGGGCTGTATTTATATGAAGGGATATCTAACTTTTACATTATTCATGGGGCTGTGGAAAATGCGATGGCAGTGCTAATATAATATTGACCTAACCCCAACACTACATGAATGGCAATAGAGGCACGGCTTAACACACATACACACTATACACACATGGTGGAAAGTCTTACTGGAACATATCTCTTCCTCTGATGATCAACTCACATCACCTACTATACACAATACTTGGAAACTCAATACAGTAGATGGTCTTCTTAAAGGTCACAGGAGTTACTGGACACAGAGAGGAACAGAGTTGTGTCCACACAAACCAAAAAAAACCTTTATCATCAGACATCAAAGCCGTACAATGAAACTGTTTTCGGTCAAGAAAATACTCAGGAGGGAGTTTTCTCTCTTTATTTGCTGTTCTGTGTGGGTGGACAAGAATAAGTGGAAATAAAATAGTGCTTGAATGGATTAATGGTTTATCAACCAGCATTTAATGAAGATGTGTGCGCGGCTGACTGTATTGTAAAGCATAATCATCTCTCAAAGATAGCAGTAAAGCAGCAAAGTACAGGCTTAAGACAAGATCAGATTTTGGTAAGACGACACGTATAAAGCATGAGAAAAAAAATCGTCACAAGGAAACAAACATAATCATCAATCGCTTCTCAGTCAACCAGCAGAGGAAACTGTCTTCCAATTTGAATAGGGGGAAAAGGAAGGAGGAAAAATATTGAAGTGATGAAAGTGTGACTGTAAACCCCAGTGATCTATATGAACAAATGTATGCCTTCAGTAAAACAAGTTGGCAAGTACAAATATTATAAGGCAATGATGGTGTGCTGTGCACCGACCGATCCATCCACCCCAACTTCTCCTCCCTGCAACTTCTCTGCACTTTTCTGCAGTGGAGCTAACTATTGGCACTGAACCTGAATCGTACTGCAAAATAATTACTTATAAACATTCATATCAGACCACAAATATATCTCAGCCTACTTTACCATTATAAATTTGCGATTGGGATGTTTTGTCTCAGGGTGTCACACATCATTGGTTTCACATAATATAACCCAAGAGTCACTACGTGTAATGCAGGAAAAACAATTTGCCAGCTTGTCTTATTGAGAAAGTCAACATGTCATGGGAGAATCACAGCTGAGTTGAAGCATTTATGCCTCCAGTCCAGAGGAGATTTCTAAGCATTTTCATTGTTAGATACCATCAAAGCATTTTCACTCCTTTCTACTTATAGTATATAAACATGACTTTGAAAAATATCCTGCAGTGGGAGAACAGCAGAGCCACTGTGGGTCCATGTTGCCTCATCAACAGAGATTTCAAAAGGCAGTGCAGAATTTCAATGGTGCTTCAAGGTTCTGCTAAAGGACAGGCTGGGGGAGTGGAAGGAAGGGGGAGGGGAAGAGGACAGGTTATTATGGACTCTCAAAATACACTGTGTTGACACTTCAACCTTTTAGGCTCAAGCTGGAGAGCAAACGCTGCTGTCTTTCAACAAAAATCAACACCAATCAGTGCGTAGGGGTCAAACAACAATCCCACGTCACCATAGCTACAACTATTATAAAGCTACAGCTACTCTGATCTATAAACTGTCTGTACAAATGGAGGCAGGAAATTCAATTATGCCAAAGACAAATTTACAGTATAAAAGACTAAAGATGAAAAGATGAAAACGGAGCTCAAATTCTCACTGGTCAGAGAAGGTACAAAAAGCTACAACTAAGCACATGCAAGCTAGAGTGCTGTGTCAGACACATTGGCTATCTGTAATGTACATTCATTCAAATACTTTTCAGGTTCAGTGCTCTACAAGCTCTGAAATATAAGGGATTAAACAAGCCGCATATCTTGAAGTACAGCACTGGAAATATTTCGCGTAAAAATCGTGTCAATGTAAATTTTTTTTTAATTAAAACTCTTTCATATCAATTGAAAGGTTTATGCCATCTCTTCAAGGCTGTTCTTATTCTTTCCCATTTTACTTTAAATCATATACTACAATTCGTACCGTTGCTCCACTTTGTAGCACCTGCTACTGAGTAACTCAAAATCAACTCCCCTGCAGCAACTCCATAAGCTGCACAGATCACTCACATGAGATAATATACACCTCACTCTGGTGTTACTCATCAATTCAGTGTCCACTTTCTTCAACGTTTAGAATAATTCATTCTTCACTGCAAAACTATTCTGTCCTCAGTCTTTATTGGATGTGCGCTTATTCTGGAAATCATTTCTAGGCAGGATTTGAGAAACTGCTGCAGAGAAGCTAGAGACCAGAGCAAAACACAGCAAGAGCACAAGGTGGATTTTGTCGTTCCTGTTCTACGTATGACTTCAAAGAATAGAGGATTGTTGAAAACTAACAGAATAAATGACCTATCACTTTAAACAAGCATTAGAAGACAAACCTACTGAGAGTTTCCTTACTCTGCAACTTATCCTTGCTAAAAAGGTTTTTAAGAACTTGCTCAGTCCTGGATCAGGGACCTGTGGGATGGATCATTATGTCCTTGTCAGCTTTATTTTTCAAATTCAGCCAGTTTTACTGATGTGTAAACATCTCAAAGAGAAAAGGGACTTCACATGCTGCCCAGATGAACAAAAGCCTCAAGGACACCCAACCAAAAGGACGTCTGAATCCTGCTGGACCACGATCCTACGAGCTGCCTGAATCGGCAAAAAAAACAACAATGAACTTAAGGGGAACAACCTTTGGTACTGTGATTAAGTGAAATACATATATGTAAACCAAAAGGTCAGGGCGACCTATGCCAGAGTAATACAATACAAATTAAGATTTATTCAACCATATAAATCTTTTTTAATTTGTAGCCCTGAAGGTGCAGATACCAGAAGAACACAGTTTTAAAATTTTGAATTTTGAAAAGTTGTCGATTTTCTATTTGACTTTATTATAATCAGCATTTTGGTTCCTTCAGGATATTAATTAAAATTAGGATATATTGGATCTGCAGGGAAATTTTTAGCAACAAGACTTGACTCAGGTTCTTATTTGAAGATTTAAGACTGGAATCATAAGAATGTGTGATTTGACGCTAACACCTTGTTAGTTAGTCACCCATGCTTCTGGGAAAGCCAGGTTTTAAACAAGAAAAAATGACAGCCCAGTCAGCTGTGCATCCACAGTTGTGTCAACCTGCCAAATGCTCAGGTTCCTCGTCTGCAATTTTTTATAAATGCTTAACACATGCAGAGGGAGAGCTAAAAATAAAAATATGAGATGGATCTAGTGTGACTCCATTAAACACAGGTTTCCCCCAAATTGGGAAGAACTGCAACCATCAGCTTAACAGCCTCTTTGTTTTGCAAAAAAGTGATCATTAAAGACATTAAAGAATGGATACATGCAAGAAAATGCTCGCATTTTAAGACCGTCCCTGCTGCTTACAAACAAGGTCAATGATAGCCCTAGTTCTAGTTCCCCGCCTTTGACAATGAGAAAGGGTTTAATCAGATGAAGGCCTAATACAGCAGGGCTATAGAGGCACTGCAATGCCTGGAGCCGTCCATCAGATAGAAAAGGGCATGATGGGCTGGGATCCAAACAGGCCCACAGAGAATCCCAGCCTGCTGTTGTTGCTGGCTCTTCATTCTCAAGGACCTTTAGAGATCAAAGACCAACACACAACAAGAGAGACAGCAAGAGAGAGACGGAGATAGAAAGAGATGGACCAAAGAAAGTGAGTAGGGTAAGCAGGAAGGATGCCATGAATCAGAAGAACCCATGTGGCCTTCCACTGATTACCCAAACGCCAGGCCTCCTACTGAGTCCAAAGAACAGTCAAAGGGATTTCCTGGAGAACGTCTGTGAATCATCCACTCTGTGTCAGGGCAACCTCCTCCATCCGGTGCCAGATGAAGTATCTTCCGACCGAAACTCCATCCTAACATGTTATATTTTGTAGCGTGGAATGATGTGCTCTTTTGATACTCTAAAAACAGCTCCTCTTTCCTCTAAGGAATAGTTGAAGTAGCCTCTCTCCCTGCTTTCACTCTCTCAACAAAAATAAAAAGATACATGGTGTTCTTCTGCCGGCCAGCACTGTTGTTTAACCTTGGTGAAATACAAAATGGGACAAGCAGTAGAGCCGAACAAATACTAAGCTACATGAAGCGTTACGAAACAACTTAGAACATCTAAAAATGGACAACAAAAATACAACTGAAAGGGCAAGCCTCCCAAATATGAACTCAGCCCAAGCTCGGCTCAGCAAAGGCACAATTTTATTGTAGATTTCCACAAGGAGTTCAGCCGAGATCGTGTTTGCTCAGATGGATCTACTCCATCAGAACTACAAAGAAAGGATGTGGTGTGCTTAAAATGTATGTGCAGTAAAGTCAGTAGCTACAGGGCATGGACAAACTCCCACGGACATCATGTGATACAGTGTAATGCAATCAAATGCTATAGCCTTAATTACAGTATAAATACAGTACAACCTACTATAACTCTACAATGAAAGCTAAAGACTGTCAGAGGTGTTGATTCAGATCTTACACCATACAAAACTTGTTATGAGTTTGGTACAGATAACTATTAAACTACTGATTCTGCTTGTTCTGTCACTGCTCTACACAATGGCTTCTCTCTGGAGCTAATCGCGATTTGTGGAAACTCTCTGATCCTGATCTGATCCTTGAAAACCACAATCTTTCACTAACCTTAACCAAAGTCCTTTTTTTTTGCCTCACCACAGACGGGACTATTGATGTGAACTCCGGTCTCTGGTGTGACAGTCATACACTTTGTACGCCCACCATCCATCTCCCTGCAAATCTGCTTCTGTTAATAAATGTGCGGCTCTATTCATTCAAAAAAAAGAAAAAAAAAAAAAAAGAAATTTGCCTCTGAACAAAATCCTGCCAGCAGTTACTATTTCCAACAAAATGTATTTGCTGTTGCAGTTTGATTGTATATAAACATAATTTCTCAGAGACATTTTGATCATATTAAAGCACAGTTTGTTGCAAGGAACGAAAAATGTATTTGAGGGAAAAATAATAGATGATTTTGGAATCATTATTATTCTTTACACGTACAACATTTCGGACTATAGGATCCCAAACAATGAGCTAAGAAAGCCAATGTCAAACACAGAACATTAATCTTGACTGTGACTTAATCTTAATAGAGCAGACTGACTGGATTTATCATTTCTACTGGTCCTTACAGTATGTACTCGTAGAACATACAGAAGATCCAATTATGAACAATGAAATACAATATGGGCGTGCGTAATGCGGGGTCTTTTAACACATCTCTGCAAATGTGTTATGCCAGTGTTTTCAAACACCTTTACAAACAAATGCTAGAATTGTAGGTGCCACCTTAGTCGTCACCGTGTGACTCTCTTTTGGAGCAAAGCAGCTTTTTCCTGCGCTGACAGCACAGTGTGTGAAGAGATGTCTGACTGATAAGGAGGTACAAAGATCCTAAGTACAGAGGGGAAAGAAATTACCAATAGAAAGAAGTATGGAGAAGAGTTAACGTCATCTATTATTTTAAAAAGAATGCGGGAACGTAGGTCTCTAAGTACAGCACAGTCACTATGTTTCTATCGCAAACACACAACCATTGCCACAACAGTGTGCCATCTGTTGTACCTACAGTCTGGTACTTGTTCAATTGTTCACATTGCAGCTTTTTTATGGTCGGGGTAGAAAACTTTATTCCCTACATAGATTACTTCACCTGCAGTACACAGCAGAACATCAAACTGCATCCTGTTCTTCTCTTGCATCGTTTTCTAAGATATGATGTCAGCCTGAAAAATTTGATTGTACAGGCGGCGGTCCCAAAGCATTAAGCACACTCGCTGAACAATATAGCACTGGTCATGAACAATACGTTATCTGAAGTAATATGCATAATTCAGAATAGAGTAATTTTATAGCTTACCAGTTGCACAAGCAGCCTTCTTGTAAGCTGCAATCTCCTGACACACTTCTGACAGGATGTTAAACCACTTTTTTTTGTATTCCACAGGGTACAAACGACAAGAGTAGAGCTGGCATTAATTTTGTTTGCAATCTCTTTCCATGCATCTTTTTTGTCTACTCTTGTCACTTGGCACTCTTGTGGTACTAAATTTCCCTTTTATTATATGTTTTCTCTGATGTGCCTCCTCTGTGAGCAGCAGATTTTCCTCCAAGCTCCAGTTTGGTTTCCTCTTTGTTTCGATTTTGGCCAATTTGCTATAATTTCTTCTGTATTTAAATGGTTAGAGGCTGCTTGTTGTTAATTTCATATCAGTTAATTGCTGCTGGAGATTAAAAAATAAATAAATCAGACAAATTATATTCTTTTCATACATATTTTTTCTCGATATCTTATTATAAATTTAAGTTATTTATTTAAAAGAATGAACAAAGTTCCTCTAAATGAAAAGCTCTTCTAAAGTCTAAAGAAAAGAAAGAATACTTTCCTAGGTCAATAAAGTTTATATAGATACACCAATGAATCTCAACCCACACAACTTACTATAAGTCAAAGAACACCGTCCCCTCAAAATGTTATTTTTATGGTTGACCTCTCCACAAGGTGACGAGACATGTTTTTAGCTCCAGTACCACTAGTGGAAAAACATATTATGTTATATACAAAGAAAACAGATCAGTTTGCAAATATGCACTTAAAAGTTCCAAGAGGCTACTTAGATTACAGACAGGATCATGGAAGTAAATATGATAATATTCCTGCCATTCAATCCCATTCATGGCTGGAAGAACAGAGGTATTCACTCATATGAACATCTACTGTATAAGGAACAATATAACAGTTTATTGAAGCATAGACACGCACATCAAATGCAGAACTCATTTTCCTTTATCTAGTAAATAAAGTTAAACTCCATTACAAAATGGTTCCGCACAGAAAAATCCTGACCCAGCAATTCAGAGGGAAAGTTAGAAATCTTTCCGTCTACACCTGAATAGCTTTGCAGCTCAGTGAACACATGAGGGAAAAGGGAGACAGAAGATAAGAGTAAAGGAGGGAAACCAGAGGAAGAGAGAGCTGGAAAGAAATCAAAGACACAAGCTGGGTTCAATTTAGAGGCTTCCCACAGGAGGTGGAGTGACCTGTATCTGCTACAATAGAGGTCATGCAATTTTGAGTGGATACCCCTGCCTTCAGATGATACTGAGGACCCCTGCCTTGATGTGCGCATCCAGAGGAAAAAGCAAAGGGTCCCTATAGCATGCAGGACTCCCTGAATGACCTGACTGGTGGGTTCCTATTACAACTGCCTCGCTACACCGTAGCCTTGCAATTGACACTTCACAGTAAGCCACAACGCTAGCAATCAGTAAAGCTATCAAACTCACAGGAAGTTACTATGAAGTCAGCCATCCAAAGAAACTCCACCAATTCCTTATCTTTCTGTTTTCTGCTTTCATGAGCCAAATGTGATGAAAAAAAGCACCATGAAATATATTTAGTAAACTGGAATTGAGTGGAAACGACAGTAGATGAAAGTATATGATCACTCCACACAGACTCGACATAGGCATAGATTAGCCCGGGTGTTCCTATTAAAAACACTTTGAAAAGAAATGGTGAAAAGTTGTCATTCTGCAACACTGTGGCTGAATAACTGCACTCTCTGAGCAGCCAGAATAAATTGCGCAGGCATTTTGCCATCTAAATCTCAACCTGAGTGGTTCAATGAAGAGCTGATATAAATAAAACCTGAACCCTGGTTAAAAAAGATCCCCATAGGATGCACTGCACATACTCTATTCAGTGACAAGTTCTCAGTACCTGTTAACGAAGAAACACTGCATGAATCTAACCCAGAAAATAAATATGAAAAAGAAACAAACAGATAAACAAACAAATAAACAGATAGATGGACAAACATGACCTTTAATTTCCAATGATTGCCCCAGAGAAGCTAATGAACATTTCTGTAAACATTTGCAGTTGGTGGGAGTCATTTTAATTACTTTCCACAGAGAAAAACCATGCATGGCAAGAAGCTCAAATGAAGATAAACATTTAATCAAGCATGACCTTGTGGTCGATTAGGTGAAATCTCTGAGCACTGATGCCCATGAAAACAACACTGACCGTCCAGGTTTGGCAGTGTAATGACGGAAATGTATCAGGACTGGCAATAAAGAGTCAAATAAATAGTACCTGGTAATTTGACCAGGGTAGTCAGATCTCTCTAATACGAGTCATACTAATCCATAGAAGAAAGCTTTTATCCAGCCAGTGTTTTAATGAGGTCAGGATATTCCAAAGGGGATGCTTCAGCTTTAGCACCAGGAATTTTAGACCAAAGTCTTAGGCCTGCAGAGCGCTCCATGCAAACTCCAATTTGTTTTGTTTGTAAAAGGCCAAGCTGGAGTTGAATACAGTGCTATGAATAAATACAGGCATGCTCAATACAACTTGAGGTCTGTCTATTTAATAACATACACACCAAATGAAGCAGGTTGCACAGGGTTTCCTTTGCATTTTTTTTTTTAGTGGAGGCACCTCGCCTAGCCTGAATGCCTCCGCTAATGCTAGAAGAAATTATTGTGTTTTTATGTAATATAATGTAAGGTGCATTAAGCTTCAGGGAAATGGAGCAAGGGCCATCTTTTTAACCTCATCTAGCAACTACATAGATAACGAGATGAGTCGTCTAATTCAGCTCGACACCATATGTTTGCTTTGCAGTAAAAAGAACAGCACCTCACTGCTTGGTTTAAAGTTTATATTGACCAGCTGGACCTGTATCATCAGTGGGTGTGATTAGACATGGGGTAGCACACACCACCTCTGCTAACCAGTTTCTTATAGTTATAGTTGGAGGAGACGCGGTAAAAAAGAGAACATGGCGTATATTTAAAAAATGATAAGTCACATAGTTTGTTTTTATCATTTGCTGCTGATAATGTTATTGGTGTAATAGGTTTCAACAAAAAACATGCATAAAATTGCAACAACTTCAGTTGACCAGCCTACACATACCACAGTAAATAGTGCAAAAGTGAAGGTTTGTTCTGATCCCAAACCTGATACACTGCCCACACACAATAAATACACTAACTTTTATGTAGTTCTAGAGAATACTGCTAGACTGAGAAAAGCATAACACTGGAGGGTTGTGGCATAGCGATACCACTGTGGACAGATATCAGGTAGGGTTTATTAACAGTTAAGAATGAAATTATAAACTTCATTGTAAAAGACATCTGCTTCACATGTGACATGCAGAGCCATTCATTATCCTTTCATGTCTTAAATTAAAACATTTTAGTTTTAAAAAACACTGAAAGAGGCATTACTGTTCAATGAATGAATAAAAAAAATATTCATTTCCTCTCTGTAATTGTATTCAAGGGAGTGTATTGTTGTGTAAAATCATAGCAGCAGGATTCAAGATATCACAGTGGCATGGAGCAGGTTAACACAGATTATGTTTTAGTGAGAGCTAAGGAGTGAATTATTAAACTGCACTGCATCCAATTGCGCTTGTCATTACAGCACTTATCTTATAGTGTTACTGACAGTCTCTCAGGTTTATCCGATCTCACCTTTAATTTCATTTGTTGTGGTTTTTGATCACTCCCCCCCCCCCTCCCCCGCCCAGTGAGTCCACTAAGTGTTTCTGTTGGTGCTCCTGCTCTGTCCTGAGCGGTGGCATATTGCATGTAGGCACCATGCTGTGCTGCTGCTGGCGGTGGCGTGAGGCAGAGAGGATTATTCCTGACGACAGGGGCATTAAATGTGTAGCAGGCCGGTGGAGGCCTGAGCTGATGCTCTCTTGTCTGTTTTGGTTCAGCACCAGTTCAGAAGCAGTCCCCTCTAAGCTGAGTGGGAGCTCACAGTACTCAGAGCGTTGTGCCTTTCATTAAAGGCTGTGGGTGTCACACCAGCTTAGGCCCAGCGTCCTCCCTCAACCACAGCTTCATGCTGTACTCCTTTGCCTCTGCTTTTTAAGACTGAGTGACTAGGAATATAGTCACTTCACCAAAATTGGCAAATTTTCTGTTTGTCAATGCTTTATAATGTAACACGTTTGGGGCACTTGTTAAAAGTCAGCAAGGTTTATGTCTACAAGGAGGCTAACACTGAGGGGTCTAATCCAGCATGTTGCAGCAGAGAAAATATTGCTCGCTCTTGTCCTCAAGACTCCCGTGGCAAGTCATAAAAGCTGTCATTCAAACTCCATGCCCACAAGAGCTGCTACAGAAGTACATAGTTAAGGGGCAAACTCAAGCTGAATAGCAGAAAAGTCTAGCCAAAATAAAATCAGCCCCTTTCTTTGACTGGTAGTTTCTCAACGGGTGATACGCTTGCTTTGAATCTTATAATAATACACAGCCCGAATCAGAGCTGTAAAGTGAACCAAAGACCGAGAAGTCCATCCTGAAAACAGCATTGGTAAAATCGCAATTCTTCAGCAACCCTCATGCCAACATCAGCCTGACTCTGTTTGATCTTGAAAGGGATATAAGCCTAAAGCCCCTCCTGTGTAAGATGTCCTTCTTTAAAAAGATTCTAATCTCAACCGAAATGTCTAGCAAAATAGAGGTCATCGTGCCAGAGCACCAAGCAGACAATTGCAGCCGGCCACAGACCTGAGAGGAATTCTGCGAGGATGCGTCTCACCTGAGAGACACAGGGACATCAATGGCTGAGAGAGCAGTTACACAAACCAGGTAAATATAGACTTCTGGAAGTATTTCTATTTTCGTGTGCAAACCCAGAATTAAGTGGAGTGGTGTATCACCTTGTCTCATTTCAACAGATGAGAAATCACAGAAATGTCACTATTATTTCTACATAAAAATGTTACTCCAATCATAACCTCCCTTTGTATTTCTTTCAATAATACCTTGTTTTTTCTCCACTACACTTGCTAAGTAAATTCTGAAGCACTGCCAGGTGCTTCTCTCCCATTGATAATTTGAAGGCTGATAGCATATCCGTAACCTTGCACGCTGCTCATGATTCAATGATGAGAGCACCATTCAACCTTCTAAACTCCCATCCTCTCCCTTGAATTTTGATTCGATTGGTTTATCTAATTTTCCAGTAAATGCTTGAAATGTATTCCTGCACACCTCCTTCTCATGAAACTACACAGAGGAATCATGAGAATGAGATAGAAATGAATAGTTCTGCATTAGCTTCACTTCACCTCACCGGCAACACCACGGCCCCCACTCGCTCTCCTTCCAGATTAAAGTTTCCAAGCAGCAAGTTGTGTCCTCAATCACCAAAAGTAAAATGAAGTGTGTACCTCTTCTGAATGAAACTGAAACAGAATTATCCCAGATTTGAGCACGTAATGTACAACTGCAAAAAAAGTGGGTAGAAGGAAGAGAGGAACAATAGACACTTTATGAATATTCCTTCATACAGTATGTGCAGCTTTCAAATAGCTTTGCAGTCAGGTCAGGAATACAGAGAATGCCTTCTTGGAGAGCCACTGCATATATGAATGTGCACAAATAATAGATAAATACATAATAACCCAGCAGCAGAGACAAGAGATAGCTGTGAATGTCAACTGATTTATTATAAAGCCAAATAAAGATTTGCAAGCTGTTTTGTAAGTGTCCTATCCATAACGGTGCACATTTTAGCTGGGGAGGCGTCACCTGGGTTCACATGATCAATCAGTTAGTATTTAAGGTTCATTAGCAAGCCAAAGTCCCACACCCATAAGTTAATTTTATCATAGAACGACTTAATACTTACATGTTACGGAAAGCAGCTACTAGGTAAAAGCCCTCTGATGTTAGCTATTCTGCAAATAGCAGTAGATATGTCAATAATAGTCAATAATATGGGAACTCAATCATAAAATAACCAGTTGCCAGGCAAACAAACAGATATTCTATTCTGCAGCATTACATAATACAGTATAAAATAATTTCTAGGACTGACTGTTTCTATTATCAATTAATCTGCAAATCACTTCTCAATTAATGGTTTGGTCTATAAAACATTCGAAAAATAGTGAAAAATGCCCTCTGCAATTTCATAGGTGACATCGTCAAATGTTTTGTTTTGTCTGCCCAAGAGTTCAAAATAAAATAAATTGTTTGCTGATTGATTTTCGGTTAATGAACTAATAGATTAATCGATTAATCATCGCAGCTCTGAGTATTTCACACAGTTAAATGAACTTGTGGAACTCTAACATGTCTGCTAGAGACAATAATAGTTTTTAAACATAAAGTAGCAAAACTGTATGAGCTAAATGTTGCTATGGAAGAAAAACAACTATGGTATATGTCACACAATCAATTTCCCTGTTGTTCAAATGAACATTAGCATCTCTAACCTACCAGACTACTGATATTCCTTAAATCTAAAAGGTAGGAAATTAGTGCATTGAGCATGCTGAGCTAGTGCCAGAAATATGCATAGAATTGATGAGGTGTCACTTTCACTAAGAATCACACTATTGCGCCGACAAGAGCCTCTCTGATCCCTCCCTCCCTGCCTGCCTGCCACCAATGAGGCACAAACACTCTGATTTGCATGGTCTGCACAAAAAAGAAACGTCCTTGATTTTAGGAAAGGTTGCCTTGCTCTCTTAAACCCAGGAAAACACTATTGGCATTCATACCACAACACCACTGAAACCATCTTTTTTTTTTTGCTCATTTTTTCCAATATCCTATCAGCACACCAAACATCCACAGAAGACTCTGCAGCCCAGTAACACAACATGGTGAAATATGTCTGCTATGATTTAATTTGGTGAGAAATGACAAAGACATGCTAACAACTGTAGCCGACAGCATTTATCCCCAGCAAATGCTTAGACTTACATTTTGAGATCAATTTCATAGCCGTGTTAATTAATTTAGACTGCTAGCAGCACAATGCAGGTCAAACAGGGCAAACAAGTTACAACATCAGCCAATTAGAAACACACAAGCGCTATACATTTTTTTCATAAATAGGGCAGGGCTAGTGTGAAAAGATGTGACAGATTGAAACATGAATGGAGACTGCAAGTGATGTACAGTTAAAGAAACTATGGGTATTTCCTGCTGCATCAGTCACCACTGTAATTTTGTCTGCTTCTCCAGATCCACGTCTTTACCACAGATAAATTAATCCCTTCAGCTATCTTCTAAAATATATCGACTACACAAAGTGGGTGTAAAATAATATTTAACTGTATGTCAATGACAGATTGTGTTTTTGAATATCCTGTTCCTTAGAAATGAGCCTGTCTGGTGCCTTATCATCTGGTTGTTTTTCAGTCAATTAACTTTCATCACTGCAGATGACTATATTTATATGGTCACAATTTGTTAATCAAAAACATGGATGGTTGATTTTTGCATATTTGGTTTTAAGATTTGTCATGGAGTGTATTTAGGTCTAATTACTTACGGTTGTTCTCTGAAAAGAAGAAGCAGGTTTTTTTTTTCATCTATCAGTAGTGGAAATGAAAGAGATACATTTATCAACCTGTCCCCTGAGAAAAGGGGCAGGTTGGCAAATGAGTTCTGAGGCAAATGAAGTAACACAAGTTGCTGTTAGGGAAATACAATATAATGTTTGTGCATATGATGGTCAATGCAATTAAATAATCCAAAGGAAAATCAATCACTATGTTTATACTGTATCATGAAGATTGTTTAAAAAAAGGCAGCTTTGGTGAAACATATTCATTTTATTTGTTTTGGACTTCAGACTATATAAAGAGAAAAAGTGCCTTTCTTGTTTTGCATGTAGGAAATCTGACAAAACAGCAGGTGAACAGATGTGTGTCTACTACATCTTTGTGGTAGATCAAGATTTACACAGCAGTAACAAATACAGCAATTCACTTTGTCAGGAGACTCCAAAAAGGTACATTCCTTCATAAACACCACAAACATCAAACAAGACAAATTTCCCTTTAAGTAAATAAATTAAGTGCTGAAAAAACATTTAAATATCTCTCCTTCAGGTAAAGAAAAACTACCACAAAGGGCATCTGTCACAACTTCTCACCAAAGCAAATAATGTTTGGGTTTGAATTTCAAGAGAGAAAATGTAAAACGGTGCATCATCTTCCCTAATGTGATGCAAATATGAAATGCAAGACACCTAGAGCTTTCACAGCACCAATGTTAAACACTGTTTACGTTTACATCAAGAGGCCCTTGTGACGCTTGCTAAATACAGCAGGAGTGAAGTCTTGTTGAATAAGACTCAACGTGCAATTGACATTAACCTTTGATTTGTGCCAGACAGGGTTGCCTTGCAGAGTGAGTACTGGCAAATCCATAGTAAACATAAACTACAACTGTCTCAGTTCAAACACAAGGATAGAGGGAGAGAATGGTTTGTCTGTTTTGTGGTTTATCCTTGTACTTGACCTCAGAACATACTGTGTCACAATTTAAGGTGAGACTATCCATGCAGAGCACGGATGGCAGTTAATTTTGTATGACAGAGGAAGCTTTGGGCTCTTTAAGAAAATCTATTTTAAAATAATTTCACTTAAATTATTGCAAAGGTGATGTACTTTCTTGAGTTGCACTGTAAATGTCATATATAATAAAAATAAAATATAATGTGAAGTGTAAATATAAAAAATAATGAATCCCCTAAAACCTTTCATACAGTTAGAACAAGCATGACGAATTGTCCAGTAGCTGTAATCTGAACCAGAGAATCAACTGAAAGTAATATATTTAAATACATTCAATATGTCACATGGTAACAGGTTCACATGGTAACAGGTTCACGTGGTAACAGGTTCACTGTTATCATGTGACATATTTAAATATAACTATGGGAGCAGTTGAGAGAAAGGGGGTATATACTGGAGGATTGGGGAACCTCGTGGAAAGGTGTGAGGTATCTTTTTGAAGACAGTTCACTTGACTTACAAATCTGTTTGAAAGGGGCCCCGGAGAAGAAGTGTGTCGTCTGGATGGGCACCTTTGTAAAGAGATGGACTGAGAAGAAAGTGGTACGATAAGGAGCAGTGGCCTTACCTCATTAGTGTTCCACCGGTGTCTCTCCTTTGGCAGCGAGGTGCATTTTGGTAGACATTCAAGCAGCTTCTTGGGCAGGTATATTTTCAAATGTCCATGTTCATCTATAACAAGAGCAAGACAAAACAGATTATTTAGCACAGGCTTCATACCTTATTGACTTGCTCGTCTCCCTCTTTATCAGTCTATCAGTCCCTCCGCAGCAAAACGCTGACTGTAAAATAACTATCTCCAACTGAATTAGGAAATTAATCTAAAAACAGACTATTGCATACATTTTATTTTGTGCCCGGCTAAATTATTTTACTGTGAAATGCATTCTATCAAGGGAGTTCGCCAGAAATTTTTCACTGTCAACTTGTAAAGGCTGTGTCTATTCATTATTTAGACACAATAAACACCCTTGAGTGATTTTATAGTGTATGGGGATTTAGTATGGGAATCTGCGTGCTGCACGCCAGAATGTGGTATATTATTAAGGGAAATAATTACAATTACCAGGCCCAATGCTTACATCATAATGCATGTCGTTCAGTCCATAATTTACATTTCACAATCAGTTCACAAGTATTATAAAACAGTACGGTATGAAGACAGCCTCATGCACAGATGCATTCAAATGTTCATTTCATTCCATTGCTTTCTTCCTGCTCAAATATGCAGATGGCTTAAGTGTAAACAAACTATATTTGTTTAGGGAGACGAAAACGTGTTGCATTCATAATATCACTAACGCTATTATAATTGTGGGGTATTTTTTTCAGAGCATGGGATATGGGCTTA
The DNA here is from genome assembly GCF_002260705.1 of Seriola dumerili. Taxonomy (NCBI): domain Eukaryota; kingdom Metazoa; phylum Chordata; class Actinopteri; order Carangiformes; family Carangidae; genus Seriola; species Seriola dumerili. The sequence goes on along the minus strand of NW_019174723.1, from coordinate 128,594 downwards.
TGTGGAAATAATTTAAGTAATTTACATACAAAATGAAAATCTTATCATTAACAATTACTTTCAATGCAGAAAATCTGTGATTGTCAATCAATGTGAAATGACAGAGGAACCTTTTTTAGGAAGGAAGTGCTGCAGTCAAAAAACAATCACAGGTGCATCAACATATAAAAAGTCAGTGTGGGAAAGATGTATGGTTTATTACAAAGGGTGAATACACATACATCAGACTGTGCAATTGAGAAAATATCACCTAGTAACAGCACCCAAACGTTATGAGCTTCTCTTTTCTCTGTAGCTTCAAGTTAAGTTTAGGTTATTCCTCCCCCCACCATTCACACAGACTTTGAGCTTCTAATCTTTTGTATATACCACACTTCTAATGCATTTACGAGCTGTAAATCAAGCTACAACTGCAAATCTTGGATGTAGAGTTAGTTAATCCAGGTAATGTTCCAGCGTGTGCAAATGAATCTATTATTCAGTTTTAATGGGTGTGGATTTAATGTACATAAATTCACAGAAGGTAATGCAAAATACTGCATATATGTGGAATGTAATTTAGCTTGAAAATAAGTTACAGCTAAAAACCAAATACCATAGACTGAACAACATCCTTTCACATTTATATAACTGCAGGTTGGGATACTAGGGAGAAATGGGGCAAGTAAAGGGAGAGACATAGAAAAGCCTGAATATGAGTGCTGACTATGGTTCCCTGGAGTAACTAATGTCACTGGTTGAGTGTAAAAAAAAAAAGAGAGAAAAAGTTCAACCAAAGCAAAATACCACTTTAAAGCCAATACAAATAATATGGTAGTGCACTTGATTATGAGGATATGATAAGAGTGTATGTAGCCTGCTGTACATCACAGAGAATGAACAGAGTGCTACTGCCCAGAAACCTCAGTGAACACAGTTGGTCCACAGAGATGGAGCTGGCTCGGAGCCTCTGAGTGTAACGCGTAAGGTGGAACATCATTGCTCCCAAAGGACCGCAAGAGAAGATCTGTAGTATTTGCCATTTCCATCTGTAACTATAATCCTGCATGTAGTTTTATATCAGCTGCACAGGTATCTGTAATCATTCGCTATGCCCAATTAAGAATCACATACAGCATCTGCTCCTTGGTACCACCAGAGCGGTTTCACTGTCAGAACTGGAAAACACGCTGCAACTGAATGATCAGAAGTACCAAAGTAAAGAGGAAGCTGTTTTTACAACAGACTTTCTTACTATGCAACAGAAAACTTAAATTAAGCAAAAGACTGCTTAATGCCAAGTCACATATTTTTTATCATTCACTAAAAGGTTCAAGAAGAGCAAAGGCCTTTCAAATTGAAGCCCACTCACAAACAGAAAATCACACTCGATCCCCACTCAGATAGAGCGTGGGTCAGTACAAAGTTTTGGACATCTCCCATCCTACAACATGTGCTCTGAAGATTCGCTCTTTGCAACTGACAGACAGCAGTAGAAGCAGATACATATGGCAAGTCTGTCTCTACACAGATTATTCAGGATTCAAAGCTGCCCTCTGGCACAGCTTCCTATGACACCATCAACACCAGACAGAGCTGGTTTGGAATATGTCTCAAGTATGTTGAGGATTTTCTCACCAAGAGAGTCAGGATAGAAATCTACCGCAGGAGAATATGTCTGCTCAATTTGCCAGCAGGCTAAAATACCTGGGATGAGAAGATGCAGCATAGAGGATCTTGACTATTGCAGTGAAATGGTAGTCTCTCACTTGGTTTTAATCATCTCACAACATTTTAACTACAATGGTCATTACACAACATGTTTTAATGCAAAGTATTGTTGGCTCTACAACTCTCTGCCACGGAGCCCTGAATTATGCAAAACGCATCTCAGTTAAGTATGCTGTGCACATGAAAGGTGACACAGCTGCCACATAACTGTATTTTACTTTGAAATGTCAGTCTTGTATTTGACAGCTAACAACCCCCCAAGTAACAGAGCAACCTATGTAAACCCTGCGGGACTAACAACATGTTAACTGAGTTTCTCTTAATCCTTTAACCTTACATGTACACTTCTGAAATCAGATTACTGGGGGATGATCAGATTACTAATGTGCATGTAGCCATACTGAATGATGATGTGCAAAGACTCAACTCTGTTATAAGGACAGTCTTATGAGAGTCCAATATATATTTATTATTTTTACAGCAGACAATTGTGGCATAGAAGATTAATTTCCACTGGACACATTCTGGGTAATGTTGTGTTGTAAATTGGATGTCACGATTGAAATTCCACGATTCTCGATAACAATTTGGATACCTCAGCAAAATACTGAAAACAAGAGGCTGCTGCAAACAGTGTGCCAACACACATACACGCACACCCGCGCACACACCTCCATATATTCAGTGTGCAACCAGCAGTTTTAACTGAGTAATAGGGTGACAGACCCATGGCGTGAAAATATTCATTTAAAAAGTCAGCGTACTATTTTAACAGACTGAACGGTAATGACTGCAGCCTGCTAATGTTGTGAGCACCCAGCTGACTAGAAGCTGTCTCTACGTTAGCCTTAACAAGCTAACGTTAGCCATTGTGAACGTTGTGTGCTGCGGTGTAACAACAGATGCCAGCTGTCGCAAACAATAACGGAAACATTTCAGGACATGAACATTTTGACGACATGTTGTTCATATAAAGTTAACAACTGAAAGTCACTCACCATGGACTCGTCTTAGAGCTGCTTAGATAAGTTTGATGAGTTTCCTCCTGTGGCACCGCTTGCTTAGTTGCTTTTCGTTATCTATAACTTGTCCCTGATGGCCCGCGTCAAATTCTAAAATCTCCATGCACCAGTCATGGTGTGTCTTTTTTCCACAAGTCACCGCCGACATGTTGCTGCACCTGCACTAGCTGCTGTCATTCCACCTGTCGTTGTTATTGTTTACTGTGCCTGCCTACTTCTTCTCTCCGAGTTTGATGTCAGACTAGGACGCCTGTAGGGTTATTATACTGCTCTTGTCATTCCTAGAACAATCACATCTCTAGTATGACATCTACGTTACCAGCGGTAGTTACCGTACTGTGGGAAAACAAGTAGGCTACCATCACATTTTCAGAATCTTGGCATCGACTTGGTACCGAAGTCTCGGTTCTCGTGACATTTCAACTTGAAAAATTTGACTTAAAAAAAAAACACTTTTCTTTTGTAGCCTGTCTATTCACGATCTGAGTCAAGCCTCGATGAGTCGCGTACACAAAATTTTAATTTGCTCATCTTCATCTCTCATCAATGTCTGTCTTCACACGCTAATTGGCTGTGGTAAAATGTCATGGACGCATGCGCATGCGTGACTCACATCTACGGTTGGCTCACATCGTGTATTTGTATGCTTATCTTATGCATAATAGAACTTTTATGAGAGGCATGTCTTCCCCGTTTATTAGCCCATGGACAATTGTTAGAAAGTCAATCGAAGTCACGAGCCTCATGCATTCAAAGCTCTGAATGGCTCTAACACAGAGGTTGTCAAAGTCTGATAACCATCATCAGAATTCCCACCTATATTGAGGGGATAGCCTATATTTGTTTACATTTTGGCAAATTAACATTATTAAAAGTTTGCCAAGTTGGCTAATAGCAGTTCCTGTTCAAAACTTAAAGGCATTACATTCTCAGGCAAGTTCTGGACTTATTGGGAGCATCTTTTTCCCTAGATTTTGAAGCGAATTTATGGAAGTCTAGTCAGGAAGGACACTGATATCCTCAAGAAGTGTAAGACACTAAATCTAAACATATGTTTATCATTTCTGTCTGTTCAGATTTAACTGAGTTATTACTCCGAGGAGGAGTATGGCTTTTGATGTAAATTGAAGCAATTGGGACGCCAAGAGTAGACTCCATGCAGTGTATGCCACATCCACTGAGACTGGTCCAACAGTGGGCCGTGATACACCGGCCAAATCAACAGGCTGAACTACAATAGTTAACTTCTTTTCAGAACACCAACACGGACCAGTCCCTTTCACCTCTCACAGCCTTTGCCTCAAGTCTTAAAGTGGGCTTAAAGTGCTGAATTTCAATTTTCCATTGTTGATATTTGGGTTAACCACGTACAATGCATCGTCTTTCGTATTCATAGTCCCCCATTTATAAGGCAATATTGCTAGACAATGATTCAAAACACAGAACAACAACAACAACAACAACAACAACAAGGCAAGTATGCAGTTTTTATGGCCAAACTATGAAATTTTCTTGACTGGCCAAGTCAGTGGCCTGACTTCAATCCATCTGTTTCCAGGCATCTGTTTCACTTGCTGAAGACCAGACTGAAGGCAAAGGCCTCCAAAACAAGCAAGGAATGAATATGGCTGCAGTACAGGCCTAGCAGACCATCACCAGGGAACACGCCAAGTGTTTTTTTGATGTCTATGGATCATGGATTCCAGACAGTCAATGACTGCAAGGTTTTTGTGACCAAATATTTAATATTAGAGTATACTGTATATCGCCTGATTTAAGCTACAAACTATTTACTAAGATATCTGCATTTTAACAGTATACCTACGCTATGTGATTTTGCAACATCCAAATAAAGCCAGCTATTCTGAAATGCTGTCCTGGTGTTTGCAGCATCACCAGTGTAGTGGACAAAGCACTTACTTAATTTATTTTTGCTGTGACATAATGATGATTTATCGAAGACAGGCAGTGTTGATGTTAATTTTTGCTGCTAAATTAACACTAAACTACGTTGAGAAAAGCTGTTCAGCCTGTTAAACACACACATGGTCCACACAGTAGAGGCCTTGTAAGGGGCCTACAGTACATTGACATCAGATAATACAGAGGGCCACTGTGTTCAAGGATTGATCTAACTCAGATACGAATGACTGTATTTCTTTGAAGAACAGACAAACTACTGTTGTGTTTCAAATAGTGCACTGTGCTTGTGCTGTTAAATAAACCATGTGTTTTAGACATGGCACTTCTTTTTCAAATGTTCAGTGTTGGCCTTCTCTAATACGGGAGCCCTTGTCTAACTTGAGAGAGGCCTTGTTTACATAAGAACGTTTCTTACAAAGCTCTCACAGGACACAAAAGTGAACTCATTGTAACTGTTGAGTGCAGAGGTCTCTTTTCTACAGCATTATACTATCATAACTTTAACCTGTTTTGGCCTTTCAGATGCTATTTATCCACACTAATTATATTTTAGCTGCCGTATGTCTTTGCTTCCTTCCACTGGGCATTTCCACAGATGTGAAGGAGGAATTGTGAGCATTCCAACAAAGTATTGCTTACTAATTAAAGATTTGTCCACTGTGGCATGGAAATCCACATATACTGTAGTCTGTGCATCAGCTGAAAACAGCCCAAAAGGGAGTAACTTGGATGCCTGATTTGGAATGGGTTTATAGAATATAGACAAGCTCTTCATAATCAAATTGTATGAGTTTATCAGCGTTTAAATTAAAAATTATACACAAAATTTGGCTTCAAAAATGTAAATGTAGCTGTTTTTTCTTAACTAGAAGCTGATCAAAGCCTTAAAGAAACTGTATGTCTTTGCATTTCCCGTGTACTCCCCTGTAAGGTTTAATATTTATTTTGGAGTCTAAACAGCAGGCTTAATGACTGCTTGTACATTAGCCAAGAAAGGGATACACAGAAAACTACTATTTGGTTGTAAAACACTAAAGTGCAAGACAGGCTGATACCAGAGCTTGTTACATGAGAGGATGAGCTGAGCTGAGCTGGCACACTGGAGCCAATTACATTCTAGGTCTTGATGAGCAAGCTCACATACAAAAGGCTAAACAGGGAGACGGGCTCTTCTCAGCACAGAGGCTACAGGTCTGCAGCTTTCATGTTGCCATTGTGTTCTGAACAGTGGCAGCCTGTGCATGCCCCTTCATAATTCACATCACCCTCTGTCGAATGGGTATAAAGATATATATTTCTGTGTGCTGATGTTTGGATTATCACTGATCCTGGCTGCTAAGCAAACACTTGGGCCGAATTTAAGGGTATCTGTCATGCTAGCTTGCTCCAGCCCCACCCTAGAGACGAGAGCGAGGGTCATGAGACTGGAAAGGCTGACAAAAACAAATCTTTAATCAATATTTGAGCCCTGAACGCAAAACCCTCTCTCTTCCGTCTCTGTCTCAGAGCGCTCTGGGAGTGACAGTTTTTCTTTTTAATCTGCACCCACATTGTGGAGAAATTGCAAGCTAATGTTTTGGCTATAGATCATTCAACAAACCACTGCTGGCGGTGCATATCCAAAGTAACAGTTTGAATGCAAACATTTTCCACAACAGTTCAGTGGCTAATATGGCTTAAGGAGGTGAGGAGCAGTGTAACAGTATCTGTTCTTTTGTAGCTGTACCTGAAACACGTGGGAGGTGAGTCACAAAAGAACAAACAGTCCTGTGGATAAACATTTGGCTCTCATCTCTGTCCAGTAAGAAGTGCTGTGAACTGAATTAGGCCTATGGCAATGTCTGTTATCATTAGGTTGGATGACAGCCATCCACTGGGCTGGACCGAAAATGCCCCTAAGAGTTTTGCTCCAAAATTAGCGCGGTTAGCCAAAAGAGCTTAGCTCAGACATATTTCATCAACTGGGGTGAGAAATGTCATGCTACCAGAAACAAAAAAAACACACTCCTTCATCTGCTGCATATAAACTGTAGCCAAGCAACAAGTTAACAAGTTATCAGTATGATACTGTATGTATACAACAAAAAAACCCTCAACCTTTGCAAAAAAGCTCTTGCTCTGATGCACAGTCTGACATCAAAGGTTTAGCCTAATGATGGCCACAAGTCCATCACATTAGCATCTTGCAAGAATTGCCTGTGTTGCATTTTTCCTAATATAGTGTCTATATTCTAACTGAAGGGAACACAGTGTATTTGCAAACTGAGTCTTCTTAAAGAAAAGCTGCATTGTTTCACCTGGTGATGCACTGTCATCTGTCACATCCCCTGAAACACAGAATGATGTTTGTTCCAAGAGCTTACTTTTGAATAAGCTACAGATATTCTGATCACTTAATCCCTGTATTATATGGAAAGAATAACACTCACACACTTTGCACAGTCACAGTGAGAGGGACAGAAACAGTATAGCATCAGTTATTATTTGAATCATTGTACTTGCATCACTAGCAGAAGATTTGAAAGAAATATAAAAAAGGAAAGCCATCATCTTTCTGCGTGTACACAAAACATGCATGGTACCGAAAAACTCAAAAGCATAGGCCTATTACAGTAGACAGGGAGGAAGAAAATATACAACAGAAATGCCATTAATTCATAGCATGCACAGAAAAATATTACACAGCCTAGCTGCATGCAGTTTCTACAGCATCCTCAGTGATATATGTACAAAATATAGTGGGTGAAAGGTGTAGGTATGATGTGAAATATGACAAGTATCTAAATTTAAACAATCTACGATTGGCATGTGGAGTGTGTGGGATGTGTCATGCAGTAGGTATAATGACCAGATCTATAGGAGGCAAGATGTCAAACCCAGTCCAATGACAGACTGGACCTAAAGCTCAGACCACAGGTCAACATGGTTACAAGATGTTGGCAGGTGAAAAAAATCTAGACAAAAAAAATAATGTGGTTAAAATTTGAAGCAGAGATTAATTCAGACAGGCAAGGTGCAGTGGTCAACTGATGACATGCTGTCAATTAAAAGCAATGAATCTGGTTGTGAGGTGTGAAAGAAGGAGGGAGGAAAGGTAAAGAGGGGGTTTAACCTGCAAGGAGGCTGCTGCAATGGCATTTACTGCAATGCAATAATGCTCCTGTAGCCACTTTCCCTTAATTCAGCTAACACCGAAAGTTCCTGCCAACGTCACTAATCATTTGTGGCCAAATGTCATGGCCTCCAGGCTCATTTAACATTTTTAAAGCAAACAATAATCATTAAAAATATTAACCACAAATATGTTACTCATTCAATATATGTTTATACATGTGGGTAAAAAAAATTTTCCCCTTTGCTCTGTGAAGGTCGTGTCACTTTTCTGTTTTACATGATAGTCCAAAATCCCTCATTTCAAGAGATGTGAAATTTCACAAAACTTGAAAAATACTATTTAATATGAACAGGTCATGAATATCGATGTCGTTTATTTTTTGTTAGTGTGACCGGCGGTGCTCGGCCACAGAGCACTTGATTAAAATGTAGTCTGTAGCCTACTACTTGTGGGAGATCACAGGACAATTTCAGCAGTGTCAAATTTCCCTGGCAGTTAAAACAGTGATTGGCCTATAGTCCAGGGCCCGCTCTCCCCACAGCCTGATGGCTCTTGATGAGAACATGGAGAAGCGTATGTAGACGTTCTATAGCCATGTGTTAGTGTAGGACTGGGAAACCAATTATCTTTATCATTTGGCCTATAGCCTGTTCGATAGCACTCTCACATACAGTGAAATTATGAACCACAAGTAAAAAAAAAAAAAAAACAAAAGTCTTCCTGAACTTCACCATTGCATTGCTATGTTACAACAAAACTACAACAAAGACAACATTACATACATTGTTGTGATAGCATCTACGATGAGTGTTTGACCTGCAAGACACACACAACAGCTGCAGCTGCTAAAGGTGTTTTCTTTTTCCTCCCAGTGGGAAAGATATAGAAAGAGCCTGAATGCAAGTGAGAGATCTGAATTACACTAAATCTCACTGGACATCATTGCTTATTCAATTGTGCTACGACCAAACAAGATGCAACATGTGCAGTGTGGCAGCTTTCATTGTTTACAATTACATTGTTTACATTCCGTCAGTGGCTATACGCTGGACACATTATGGCTATGTGTGGTTCTAATAGTATAGTGTAATATAGCATAATAAGGGAAGACTGTCAAAAAGTCAAACAGCTGAAAAAAAAGCCTAGGCCTATTACTGGAAGTTCAACAAACATGCACACACGGTTAACTGCCTGCAACAAACTGAAAATGACTCTTTATGTGTTCTCAGCCCTCACCAAGCTCACCCATCCATAAAAATCCCATCTCAAGGAGAGCAGAGGTGAGGTCTCTCTCTCTCACTGCCTCTCTCTGGCTCTTGTTCTCTTACACTTTCTCCCTCTTGCTTACACATGCACACAAACAAAGCCCTTCTTTCTGTATCATAACTACTCCCACAATTACTCAGACGATTACTCAGATCAATGGTTTACCTGCCTGTTTGAGCTGCTCTATTCTGCTAGCGTGTCCTGGTGAGGCAGAAAAACCTCCAGGCTGAATGCATTAAACAGGGTGTCTGACATGGGTACAGGATACTGTAATACCACGCAATAACATGAGGGAAAATAGCAAGACTGGCAAAACGTATTGTCAGTCACAGCTGTCACACATGAGGGGGTAACGCAAAAGTCTATCAACAATGTCCCTGTTACAGTCTGCATCCCTGTTTCATAGATCTGCACAAGCAATCCCCTGCCATTAAATCTCTCAAAGCATTCTCTGTTAAAAATACCAAAAAAAAGATTGGGTGCAGCAGAGCTCTCCCAGTGACAGCTATCGAGTGAGGAGTCTAACAAGGGGTTGGGGGTGATTTCAGACTCTCTATTTAGAAATGACAATACATGAGCACACTTAATTACCCAGTCTCTAGTCTAGATCAACAGAGTCTTCCAGCAGTGAAGAGACTGGTGTATTCATTAACAATGAGCAGGCTCTTTTCTGCTGAGAAACAATCTGCTTTACAGAGGACAGTTTTTTCAATGGGTAAAGACAGGCTAAAATTCAGACACATTCTCTAAAGAGGAATGAAGGGAAACTCTCTCACAAATAAACTCAAGACTTTGGCCTACATTTCTGACTGATTTGTTTTGGTCATGACTGAAGCAATTCCCACAGAAACTGCTTTTTACAAGTCATAAAAACCTCAGCTATGATGTTGTGTTGTTTTTGTTCTTTGCCCCTAGTCTACAGTTCTCATAGAACACAAATGTAATGAGAGGGAGGCAAAGATTAATCCATTTGAAGGGAAAAAAATCGTAGGATCGTAAGATACAACTTTTTTCAGCACTCTATAAATATTTTGGTCATACACAATTTGATTTTGCAACATTTTAAAGTCATATTGTCAAATTTTGATTTCTTTTTATCACCCATTAAATGCAGGTTGAAGGGAAGCAGGGAAAGGCAAGTACAGGGCCATAATTGATGGCTCAAAGTGTAAGCTTTCTCTCTGAGGGTCTGCTCAGGTCCTGATCTCCTGGCCTTAACCTGAAACAATCACTCTTAGTTAACGACAACACTTCAGCTATTGACAGCGTGATCCCGTAAAGCAGACACTTCAATCAACAGAGCAGCCGGAGGAGGTGTTGTGTTGGAGGAGAATAAAAGAGGGGGGAGGGGGGGAGGGGGGGTCATGGGTACGGATGAAATCAAGAAGTAAATAAATGAATCGATGAATGAATAATAGATTGGCCAGCTAGTGGCCTCTTGGAGCAGCAATGCAGTATTAATAACTGACTCTTACTGTTCATCTCTGTGTCATCACTGATACTCTTAGGTGGACCATGGCCAGCATAACACACTGCTGATCTGTACATTCGATCCGGATTACGAACTTTCTTCAGTCCTTCAGGAGGCAAAGAGAAAAGTAGAGAAAATCGAGGAAAAGAAGCATTCTCCCAGCCTGTGATAACTAAGCAAACTCCCCATGCAAGCAGTATCAACAGAAGCTAGACAGTATATTGAAATACATTTAAAACACTGTTGGGTAAATATGATGCTAATAATAACAACAATGATAATAATAATAATGATGATAAATCACAATGAATTTGTTTATTGTCTATTTAAAACAGTGAAGTATTGTGTTGTTTGAATTTTCTTAGACCTTCAAGAAACACGGCCAATAATAAGGGTCACTGTAGCTCTGGCCCAGTTTGATACGGGTCAATAATACTCCCTATTGCATCACTGGTAAACTGGATCAATACAATCAATCAGTGGAGGCCGTGCAAAACAGTCAGTAAAGGTCTATTACAGGCAGGCATTAGGAATGATACGTCTCAGGAACCACAGACCGGACCTGGGTCCCATCCATCCACACCTCACTGATTCAATTAAAAGGCTGGGGAAAAAAATGCGGTGCCTGATTCAAAACAAAACTGGGAGAGCAAATCGTCCGACATCACAAGGAGGTTAAATTCATCCTTCTTTACAAAACAGCAGAGAAACATTTATACCAATGCTGCACAAGCACTTTTGTAAGTTAATGGCTGACTGCGTGCTTACTTGATGTTTTGCCGCCTCACCCTGAACTTTGAGTGAAATGATAACATCATGAAGCTTTTTAAACTGCACCCGCTTGAAAATAAAAGAGAAATATTACTTCCCGCGCGGCTGAGACTGTGGGCTTAATTCACTACATTTTTAAAAAGCAACCTTTGTTGATTGTTTCTGCTGTCATCAATGTTTGAACTGCATTACACTTAGATTTATGCAACACACCTGTGTGAGTTTTATGTCTCAGTAAACTGTCCCTTTATTACTGGCCTTGCGTTTCTGCGATTTTAAATGAATGTAAATATGCTACACAGTTCTGCTAGGTCTACAAAAAAAACTGACAGTATCAAGATTCGACTTCAAAAGGTAAATGCATCAGGATTTAATTTTAACTGTGTTTTGTTTTCTTTTGAGTCCCAACAACACAATAGTGTTAGCACTGCAGCTCATGTTTACAAAAGTGCTTGTTTCATTCCTCACATTTGGGTCTTGCACAGCAATATTTGTATGAGTCTCTGCTCTGGTAGAATCAAGACGATTGGCTGTGGTTTTATCCAGAGCAGTCTCAGTCTAAGACATATCAAGCCTGTCTTTTCAGTGCCCTCCAGGCCTTGTACTTAAAGTAACGGACCCACAGTGCTTTTTATGAGTGTGAAGAAAAAAAATACCCCCAAGGGTGCTGACAATCAGTTAGGCTGGAGAGAAATACCCCAGGATGTAAACATTACACCATTGAGTGCGACTAGGTCATGGCCCCTGGGTTTAACACAAGATGTAACCCTCAGTTGTTATGGGCCATCATAGGACCTGCCAAACAGCTAAGAGATCAGCACTGCCCGCATACCACAAGGACAAAAGGTTAAGAAACACCGTTCAGCTCACTGAGTAGCCACCCCACATCCAGGAGCATGTCATGTAAAAACTGTAATAGTGACGTACACATTGAAAAAGCATGTTCTACATTAATGAACAGCCAAACTAAGAAAAACTGGATGCAGGAGTGAAGTCCAGCATGAGAGTCCTATGTAGAAGCTATAAGGGTCAGGTTTGCATGAGACGACATTGCATTTACATGAAAGGTATGAAGCTCACTCTCCCTCCCTCTCTCTCCCTCTCTCTCTCTGCTCCCCCTCCTCCTCCTCCTCCTTCCTTTTTCCACTGACCGGCCTCACGGGAACACTGAAAATAACTTAACCTGCTCAGCAATGGGACTTTCAAGTCAGGGTTTTCAGTGAGAGCTCCCTGTGTTGGAGAGGAATCGAGATTAACAACTGGAGCCTATTTGTTAAGTTCAGCTATGTAGATGAATACATTAGGACTTTACACCACAGTGAAGTCATTACTATCATAAAACCAGATGTCTTCATTTTTTGTCATAGCTACAGACTGATCCCTCATATACTAAGTGTGCTTCTGTAGCTCAATACCACCCCCTGGTGGGACTGTGTTTAGTGGTTGGCACACTGACATCCAAACAACAGAAATCCCAGGGTTTTATCGTTTCCTCTCATATGGACAGAGGTAATTTGTTTACACTCATTTGAAACATTAAAGTAATCCTACATCAAAAAGAATTTGTGTTTGAGGTTACTGACACCAAACTCTGACAGAGGTCTGTTGAATTTTGAAGCCTGCAACAAAACATTATGAACAGCTCAGAAGAAACTGGCCCTGACAATTTATGTATAAATCTTTTTTTCTCTCTTTCTCAAATTATGAAGTCAATTTCAAAGTTTAGGATGACTCTTTTGCTTCACCCTAAGGGTATATATAAATCGATAAATATTTTAAAAAATGCCACAATTTCAGGGGGCTAAAAAGCAAGGACATGCTGTATTAATGTCCAATCATCATACTCATTTCAGCTAATCACAAAGTTAAAGTTAAACATTTAAAAAATATGACATAACTAAAATAATTCACATAAAAAGAAACAGCAAAATGTTATTAAACATGCACATATGGTTAACAAGCTCAAGCATTTAGCATGAAATTCTATAAAATAAATTTTTAAGTTGCTTAATGATTTTATCATCTGAAAATGTCATCATGGTCAAATATGAAAACCAGATGGTGAATACGTAACTCAATCCAGCCTGGTTCAAATACTCTTAATAGTAGGAAGCTGCCATCAGGGTAGAAAAATGAGTCTCTTCAGAACTGATGTGCTTTATCTTATCTTCACTTTCATATAGACGTTGTTTAATTACTCACCCAAAAATTCCATGGGCCTGTCTGAATGAGAACAGATCTCTTATGCATATGCTCTGCAGTAAAATATCCCACTAAAAAAAGAAATAAGTAAGTCTAATGCATTTCATTTCGAGTTAGTGAGCCGTAACAAATAAGCTGAGGGAAAGAAAAAAGTCATCATTTTGTCCTCTGAGTAAAGTAGTGTAATGGGCAGACTGCTGGAAATCCTACTCTCCATCCTCCCTGTTTCCTCTTGTGTGATGGCATTTCATTTCAAGTGCGATAGGGCTTTGCAAGCGGAGCGGGCATTACAACGTTTTGATGCCCGTGTCTCACACCAAATATAGGCCAAGTAGTACTAATTGGCATTTGGAAAATATTTTGATACCCCCCCCCCCCCCCTCCCCATTTAAAAAATACATCACTTCTGTCTCGTAAACACTATTCGCTGAATGCCAAAGAAAATTCTCGCGCTTCAAGGGGGAACTGAACGACCCTCTCCAAGACGGAAAAACAAAAAAACTACAGTTATACATTTTAAAACAGACATGTCTAAATGGTTATCACAATGCCTTCAAAACAAGCCGCAAATAGCGGTCGCAGGAGAGAGCCGTATTGACAGATAAACTAACACAACCGAGCCGCTTTTTAAAGCTGGGTAATAAGGGAAGAAGTTAGTCGATGCCAATGACATGTTGTCATTAACTTAGCCTTGTTGTTAACAACTTGAATTGCTCGTGATTTGACAACGATACTAAGCAAAATACACGGTAAACGCGGTACTTTTACCACGCTGACTATTTGTCCCCGTGGCGTGCTTTAAATGTGGGCTACGATGGGAATAGTAGCTGGCTAGAATGCAAGCTAATATTAGCTGGCTAGGTGATGTCTCCACGTTTTAGCTGTCTATTCGGAGGAAAATAGCGGAGCCGTTTTCCACCCGAAAATTTCTCCACTTGTCCTCCCGCGTGTGTCATCTCCGCACAGAGTTACAACTGTTCTAGAAAAATCACACAGCGGTCATACTAGTAAATTAATCCCATTATATTTCTCTTACCTTCCGGCTTGTTTTCGGCAGCCATTTCCCCTTCACGCGCAACATCCTCCTCCTCCTCACGACCGTGGGTACCACGCGCGTGCACGGCGAGGACAGCACGAGGAGGGACCGGAGGAGCAAGCGGCGAGTCGGTCCGACCGAGGCGAACTTACCATTGGCTGTGAGGCGGTGACTGACAGAGAGGCTCCGGGATGAAAACACATCTCCCCTCACCTTGGCACCATCAGCAGTGTTTTTTTTTTTGTTTTTTTTTTCTTACTGTGAATTTAAAACAGCTCAGAGGCGCTGCAGGTCTGGCATGACGCTTTTGTTAAAATATGGTGACGTGTTGTTATATTAAAAATAAATAACTTAATGCTCACCAGGTGAGGCTGTGGCTTTTATCCTTAATTAAAACTAATGACACTATGAATATTAAATGTTTGTCTTTGAGCTGTCCCATTGAAGTCCTTTAACACAGGCATTCCCATGAGGGACACCAGAACATGGACAGATTATGAAAAATGCCCTAGATACACACAGGTGAAAAGGTAAATAGCCCCCTACCCCTCCAATATAAGACCCCCAAACTGAAAGAGACTCAAAACAACTACAACCTATCCGACCATGTCATTTGTAGCTATTTTCTGTCTCCTTGTGTTCCTTTTGTGCCTTTTAACTGAGCTCTTAGACTCTCAAACAGGAAATATACTTCATGCAGAGGCTCTGGCTCAGGGGCCCCCTGACCTCTCAGACCCCTCAGGTCTTTACTGATTAGACCTGATCAGTAATCCATCCACAAAACTAATCTTCAACCACTGAGTTAATATGCTAAATTACTAACTGTTATGGCCTTCATTATGGTTTTCATTACTTTTTTTTTTAAACATGTCTTCAGCGATAAATCAGCTAAACTTATAATTGCAGTATTTCATAGAAATGATAACAGAATAGAAATTTCATTTTAACATAATCATCAAGCATAAGATTAATAAGCATTCATTTTTGCATGTATTGTTTTAATTTTACAATTAATTTTACTATATTTAATCAATTCGTTATCAATACTGGTTTCCAGAGACCTCTGGGTACAAATGACTTATTAAAAACAAACAACAAAACATTTGAGGCATATCAAACAGTAGTAACAGTCTGCACAGTCTGTCAATCAAGTGTCCAAATGTCAGTTTACATTTGAAAGTCTGTAGGCTAGTTTGTTCCCTTGTAAACATGTCTAACTGATTTCAGATAGTGGCACTATGATACTGAAGGCTGCAGGGGTTTCCAGGAGATGTGGCTCGCTCCCCTTATGTGACAACAAGGGCTGGTGGTGGAGTCCATCTAAACAGTTCTGTCAGGTAGTGCAGGGTCAATGTGGTGCGCAGACTTGAAGACCAATTATATGAATACAGTCACTTTAATTCTGTACCATTATGCTATCAAGGTTCAAACTCAAACTATCATTATGGTGCAGTTACATAAGCTTGACAATAGTATGGCTACATTAAATGACTACAGGCAATCTAATTACAGATCACTGTGCTTCACAGACTTTGCTTTTGGCACTTGTGTGAACTACAGCACTTAAGGACAGCCTTCACCCCGTATTAACAGGCTGGTGGCCATCAGTGCTGAAATGCAGTGTATAGTTTGAGGTGGTGGTGCTGAAAGGACAGCTCCTTTGTTGCCTGTCCGCCTTGTATAGTCAAAGGCTTGGTGTTATTGCAAAGTAATGATGAACCAATGAAAGACCTAATGTAGTGAAATGATTTTCTCACCTCTCTGCTCCTAGGTGGGTAGGATGCAGACAATATTCCTTTGGAATTAAGCATGTAAGCAATATTCATTTTTGTATCTAAAATGTATATTATATCCAGATATGTTTGTCTTTCATAAAAATGAAAGTTAAGTAATATAGATACATTATATATTATATCCTATGCTGTCATATATTACAATAAATAAATCAGTAAATAAATAACATTCAATAAGCATTTAAGTAATTAAAAAAACTATTGCATGGCTGCATTTTGAAGATGCCGCTCTACTTTTTATTTTGGAAACATGTTACATATTACATAGTATCTCTGCACTATTCCTCAACAACCAATAACTAACGAATAGCTGGGATTTTAAAACTTAAAAATGAAAAGCACACGTACAGCGAACTGAATACAGTTGGGGGTGTTGTCGTTCATCCCCGACACAAGGGGGCGTCGGAGGGCGCAGAGAAGCGCTTGAGCGATGAAAATGACACGAAGAAGAGATGACCGGGTCTAAACATGGCGTCTGCCTTGGACGATGATGAGATCGGCAATGATGATTATTATTCCTTGCTAAATGTCAGAAGAGAGGTACAGTATGCCGCTGCGATCTGAATAGATGTTTGTGCGGGTGCATTTAGCTGTCATCATATAAACTTTCTTTGGCTCTTGTTTTACAGCTACTTGTATAATCTGATTTAACGTTAGCTAGGTGGCTAGCTTGTGACCCTCGACATTGATTTCTATGCTGTGACTCTTAGGCTGGATACTTTACAAGACACGCTACAGGTTGTTGAGTTACGACTTTACCCACAGAAGTTGTCACTTGGCGAAGCAAGACAGCGAAGCCCGTGTAATCTAGGAGCCAATATTAAGAAAGTTATTTTCAGTTTCTGGATGATCTCTTGGACTGGGGACAGGGCTAAACACAGTGGCTAATGCTACAACTGTACTTCAAGGTTTCATCATGCAACACAGATTACACTATAAACATATGTTCTAAGGTCTGGGGATCAGATCCTTTCGGTCATGATAATTTTATTTGTTGAAGTGCAAATTATATGTTATTACACAAGGCCATGCCGTGTTGCAGAGTGATTAAAGTTTAGTTTTAATGTTATAACTAATGAGACATTTTCATTCAGTAATTTACTAGAAAATGTTTAAACCATCCTACTGAATGTTACAGTTGTATGCAAAGGTTTCAGAAAACTCCACATGTTGTTGATTTTTGAAGTGTCAAGAAGTAAGTACAACCCCTGCAGAAAAACTGACATTTAAGATTGTGAATTTTTCATGAACTTTTCATGAATTGTGACATATTCAAATGTCTGGGTACTGTACTAAATCAGTACTTGGTAGGTTAAGTTCATGAAATAAAAAAGTAACAATGCATCAATATTTGAAGAAAGGTTAAGACTTACTTCTTTTCACTTTAAGAAATAAAGAAAATATGTAATTTGCCCAGGGGAGTCCACATTTTTGCACACAGCTGTATGGAGTAAAACAAAAAGTCAGTCATGGTCATATTAATGTCAGTGATTTTAAAATGAAACTTATTCAGTTAACAGTAGAATTGATTACATGCATGAGAGCCCATACTCAGTAGGTTTTGCATTGTAGTCTATCTCACAACAATCTACTTATAACCTAAATGTAAGCAGCAGCAGCAGCAGCAGCAGCAAGTTTGTATGTTGTTTTGTCACATTACATGTAAACCCTGCATGGCATTATAGCAGAGCTGGTAGACTATATGAAGTTCAAATAAATGTTGTAATGTAAATTAAGATGGAAGTAAGTGAGTTCAGCTGTAGCAGCTTCATGCTGTGTGTTTTGTATGTTGTTTTTGAAGGACATTTTTCAATACTGTGCTTCAGGCAACACAGGAGGAGCTGAAGGCAGCATACAGGCGATTATGCATGCTGTATCACCCAGACAAGCACCGGGACCCTGAGCTAAAGCGACAAGCGGAACAGCTGTTTAACCTCGTACATGAAGCTTATGAAGGTAAGAAAAGCTTCGTTCACATCATGCAGTTGACTTCCTTTGCAGCGACACATGAAGCTGATGTTATGATCCATGTAAACGATATTGTTTGTTAATATTGTTGGTGGTTGTCTATCTCTCTCTAGTGCTCAGTGATCCACAGTCACGGGCTATCTATGATATTTATGGCAAAAGAGGACTCGATGTTGAAGGATGGGAGGTAAGTCCAATATCGAGTGTAGTGTCTAATAATTAATAATCAAGCTACCACATGCAGTTACAATCAATAGCCATCGTGTTGATTGACTGTTCACTATTTATTAAGGCCAAAATATACATTGACACCCCTGATACGCACTACAGGTAGAAGAGCTGAAGCCTCATGGGTCACACTCAGTGAAGTTCTGAATTTCAAAAACCACAATTTTAAAAACAGCATGTGGAATTAATTATAAATGTCACATGTGTATTGTAAGTGAAGTGCAAACATGGCCAAGTGCCATTTAACAAAAACAAACATCTAAAACATTTGGTTTTGCATTTGCAGTTCCTAACTTTGAGAATACACATACACAGAAAGTTTCAGACCAGTGTGAGCTGCAGTGCATTCCATCAAAATTAAAACTTTTTGCACAACTCTTCTCCAGTACAAAAAGTTTAATTAACCTCATGCTGGTTAATTAATCATGCTTTTAGTGTTCTGCCTGTATCAGGGTGGTCAGGATAGTGTGTTTGCATTTGCATCCATGGTTGGCTGCTTTTCAGTGGAATCAAGGCTTCCTTAACATCCTTCTCTTTGGAATACATTTATGCCAGGTTTAGTTAGGCAAGGGCTCAACAACTTTAATAAATCAGTACATTTTTAAATTAAACACATCTTTGGTAGTTTAGTGTGCTTTAGACAGAAATCTAAAATTCCAGTTTGTAAATGTATGTTTGACCACGTTGATGGCAAGTTAGCAGCATTCAAATGTGATATTAAGTTTGCATTTTATGTTCACTATGTTTTTAAAAATGCCTGCATTCTTACCCCAAGACTATCCTGTCCTATATGACATCACTTCGTCAAACCTTAGAAATAGATTTTGTTTTGCTTCATCTAAAATCACTGATGCGAGCAGTACAAAATATGACACTTCATAAATATTCACACTCAAACATATGGGATTGTGAAATACTGGTGAAAGTTCTGCTACTGTAACTTTTTTTCTTTTTTTTTTTTTGTATCTGCAACCTCTGAAGCACCCGACCCACCATTCGCTTTGCATCCTAATCATATCTTCTTACTCCAGGTGGTGGAAAGGAAAAGAACCCCTGCAGAGATTCGAGAAGAGTACGAGCGTCTTCAGACAGAACGAGAGGAGAGAAGGCTTCAGCAAAGGACCAACCCAAAGGTATGTTCACTGGAAGATAACAAGCCTCATATTGATGTGAGCGCAATATGAAAAGTCATTAAGTAGCTTGTGCGTATTATGTACTTTGTGAATTACCATAGTATTCATTCCTGAACATATTATTCGCAGGGAACGATTAGTGTGGGCATTGATGCCACGGACCTCTTTGACCGATATGAGGAGGACTATGAGGACATGGTCGGAGGGGGAGTCCCACATGTGGAAATCAACAAAATGCATATATCACAATCCATAGAGGTGATGAGTTTCTTAAAGTGAAGTCTTACATCTCTCAAGTGATGTGTACTTTGGTGTGTTTTGGATTAAAAGATGTCAGGACTGTGATAGCTGTAAGGAAAGATGTTTTATGTGTTCTACTGCAGGCTCCACTTACTACAAAAGACACGGCCATTTTGTCTGGCTCCTTGTCAACCCACAATGGAAATGGAGGTGGCACCATTAACTTGGCCTTGAGAAGAGTCACCTCAGCGAAGGGGTGGGGGGAGGTACGCTGCATTCTCGCACATACTCATTTTGTAATGCATGCTGAGACTGGCACACTTTCTTCATCTTTCTCTTTCTGTGTTTGTCACAAAAATGCCTGCCTGCCTCTGTGGTACAGTACGTGAAACATGATTTGTTATCTGTGCGCACACAGGTAGAGGTAGGTGCTGGAGACACCCATGGACCTCTCTTTGGAATGAAGATATTCCGAAACTTGACACCTCGATTGTAGGTTGAAATGCAAGAGAAAGTTGTTGTATGGTTTTTTTTTTTTTCCTTTTATTACAACATGAACAATTAAGCTTTTTTTTTTTTTTTTTTTTCCTTTTCTGCCTCAGCTTTGTGACCGCTCAGTGTGGGCTCCAGTTTTCATCCCGAGGCGTGCGTCCTGGGGTTACCACAGTGCTGGCCCGTCACCTAGACAAGAACACTATGGGCTATCTGCAGTGGCGATGGGGGATCCAGTCCTCTATGAACACCAGCATAGTCAGGGACACCAAGAGCAGCCATTTCACCTTCGCAATGCAGGTTAGCAGCCAACAGTTATATTTAACTTTAATGTTAGCCAAGACACTATTAAATCAACAGTTGCTTGTCCGGGTTTTGTCCGATCATTTACTTTTTTTTGTCTCTGCAGCTTGGCATTCCTCATACTTTTATGATGATGAGCTACCAGTACAAGTTCCAGGATGAAGATCAGACAAAGATTAAGGGCTCAGTAAAGTACGTTGTCAAATTGCGATATGTGTTTTCTGTAGAATATAATCCTATTAGGACCCCTGTCAGTCAATGCATAGTTAGGTGTTTTCATGAAAGAAGTGACAGCTCAAATCCAAGTAAACTTTGACTGCAGGGAAAGAGCGAGTGACTGTCTTCGTGTTACAGATCAGGTTTCTTTGGGACTGTGGTAGAGTATGGTGCTGAGAGGAAGATCAGTCGACACAGTGTCCTGGGGGCCACGGTCAGCGTGGGAGTGCCCCAAGGTGTCTCCCTCAAGATCAAGTAAGTGTGGCTCTTTGCTCCAGTTTTCCGTTTGGTGCAGGTTTCAGAGGGTTTTTTTTTTTTTTCTGCACATCGCAGCTGCTACGACAACCCATGGGAGGCAAGACACAGCATCATCAGCCAGTCAAATTAACCTTCCCCCAATTGTTTCAGTGTTGAGGGGTGCATCTTTGAGGATGTCCACACAGGACTGAATCCATTGAGATGCTGGGTGGTACTGGGATATGATATTTAAAAGCATGTAAATTTCTTCTTTTTCCCAGACAGTTCAGCACACAGTTCACTGTCCTCTCCATCCATAGAGTATGGCAGATATTTTCACCTTGTGGCATTTTCAGTTTTAGCCAGACAGCGAGTATGTAGCTGTGAGGATACTAAACTTTTATTATTTTTGAATGTGATCTCGCCTGTTGTGCCGTTTTCCAACAAAAATTCCCCCAAAGATTACACGGAGTAACCAATTTTAGCAACCAGCCAGTGGCCAGTTAGATTTAAATAATGAAACCAATTCTCAATCTGCAGACTAAACAGAGCCAGCCAGACATATTTCTTCCCGATTCACCTGACTGACCAACTCCTGCCAAGTGCTGTATTTTACGCCACAGTTGGACCATTGGTTTTCTACCTCGCCATCCAGCAGCTCGTTATTCGGCCCTATGTGCGGGCCCAGAAGGAACAGTAAGAAACCTTCACTTTAAGTTGGTTGATTCATGCAAGAAATGTTATGGGAAGTATGTTTTGTTATGGCTGGATTTTATGAGCTAATTTTATTCCTCCGTTTATGTTCTAACTCAACAGAGACCTGGAGAAGCAGCGGGAGAGCTCGGCCTCTAATATCGCCAAGAAGAAACAGGAGGCAGAGGCTGCTGTGAGTATTTTCCAGGCTTACTTGTAGCTGTGGTGGCAATCCTATGTTGCGGTTCAGTGTTAGATAAGAGATGCAGGTGTTGTGGGTGACTGTCAAGAAATATTACAAGTCCCCCAACATTCAGACAAAGGGACTGAGATGGGATTAGATAAAATGCAAAGTCTTATTGAAATTCATTAGTATAATCCATATGATGTGAGATCTCATTGTTTGTGTCTGTCTCCTTCCCTTCCTCTGTGTGCCTTTCCTTTTTCATCTCTGAAGGTCTTGCTCATGCAGGAGTCTGTGCGCAGGATTATTGAAGCTGAGGAGTCTAGAATGGGTAAGATCAATAATAGTTAAGGGATGAGCTTATCCTGGGAATAATGTTTTTTAAGTAGGTTGTGAAACTGTTTGATTCTCTCAGATTCTGAACTGTTTTTCATACATTCTAGGTGAAATATGTTGAAAGCCAAGCCTGATTGAACGTCACGCACTTCAAAGTGTAATTTCTGAGATACAGTGTCTGTTTTCGCTGTATGAAACAAAACTAGCTCCCCCGTCACTGGTGTTTAATTTTCTGCTGCCTATGAATTCCCAGCTCACACATCAAAAAAAGGAAACTACAGCAGAATACACAATTTAAATCATTTTCCTGGGTAGTTCGCTGAAATTTAAAGGGACTGTATATCCAGCAAAGGCAAGACTAGTATAGGAGACTTTGTGGACACTCAAGGTGTCTGGGGTGGTTTTTTGGACATTAGGGTCGCTTTTTAATCAGAGTTAAAATATCTTATGGAGTAACAGAGTTTAGTGGATTTCTTATTTTTTTTGATGACCCTCCAGCTTCCATTTCTACTGGAGGTTTTTAGTTTGCCTTTGATAAGTACACTAACAAAAAGCTCCCAGCTGAGAGCATAATTTTCACCTAGGGGAGTTTGGCAAGTGATAATTGGTTTATGACACCTGTCACTGTAGAGGCTGCTTTGATTTTAGTATCATCAGAGGTCCCCTAGACTTTGCACATATAAAATAACAGTTAATAGCGCTGTGTGTGTGTTTGTGTGTGTGTAATGGCAGACACACAGCTGCTCTTCTTTATTCAGTGGACTACACACCATGAAATGGTTATGGTACTGTTTGTGCAGCTTGCAATTAAAATTAATTGTGCTGTCTTTTTGCTAGGTACTTGCAAAAATGATTTTAACAAAGAAGTCTCAAAATTACACTGGTTATGTAATAAACCGTGTGGCTACAATTGCAGGCACGCAAGATATAATTGTTCTGAGTTGAAAGTGGGGAGTGGTGTTGGACTTATAATATCTGTTTTGTCTGTCATTTGGTGACTAATTAGCATTTTGAATCACAGTAAAATAACATGTTAATACATTGCATTTCCAGCTGATTAACTCTATCCTCGATGCTGCTTCCTGAATCAGGTCTCATCATCCTCAACGCCTGGTATGGCAAGTTCGTTACGGACAACAGTAGAAAACACGAGAGGGCAAAGGTCATTGATGTGACCGTGCCTCTGCAGTGTCTGGTGAAAGACTCAAAACTCATCCTCACTGAGGCCACAAAGGTAAGTACATTAATCCAGGGGCAAGGTTTCCAAACCCACAGAATTTATCCAAAACCTATACTATAAAGTAGTTTTTCTTTTAGCTGTAATGTTCCTGTAACCATTGATACAGTACATGGTATTTTGCTGGTACACATACTCGATAAATTTGTGTAAGTGTTACAAACTGATGTCCTCAACTTGCTGTGCGATGATTCAGTCTGCTGCTGGTGCGTGACCTGATGTTGTTTTTCCAGTCTGGACTCCCTGGCTTCTACGACCCCTGTGTGGGGGAGGAGAAGAGCCTGAAGGTGCTGTATCAGTTCCGAGGAGTCATGCATCAAGTCCTGTCAGGAGACACGGAACCACTCAGGATACCAAAGCAATGTAAGTCCCTTGGTCTACTATACAGCACAGTGACTCCCTCATATGGGGGACGTGTTGTGTTGTCTTTTTGTTCCTATTATTCTGTTGTTTAGCTTCTTCAGTGCAGGTTAAGGATTTTGTAGATCCTGTATTGTCTTGAACTGTCTTACTGGCCCCTGGGGACTTTACTTCAGTCCTGAGTCTTTATAGATGTATATAACATATCCTAGAATATTTTATCTCCAATTTGAGAATGTCTCCAAAAAAAAACCCACTGAGCTATATTACCTGCCACCTTAATGTGCCTGCCAGCAGCATCTTTTTCTGACTGCTTTGTTGTTGTTTCCCGCTGTACAGCTCACAGGATCGACGCCGACACATAGGAGCTCCTCCGCCGACCAAAAAGACTCATCTCTCAGCTGTTGGACAGAAGATGGATAAACTTGTTTTAGACACATCATGGATCTAAGTCCGTGTTTCTCAGAAATTGTGCATTTACCTTTTGTCTTTATATTCATTTAAAAATGCAGAGCGGAGTAAGAGCATCACAGACTGGGCTGTTCATAATTCAGTATCCACAGACAGGGTTGTGGCCTGCTTGAAATTCTAATGTGACACCAAAATCAGTGGCTACCATCCTACTTCCCAGGTCTCCTAGCCTCATTGGTGGCCACGTATTTTTGGTATGACTTGTAATTTATGATTGAGTTATATGTACTGTATTGTACACAAACTGCAGTGCCTATGTGATTGAAGACATGAATGCACCTCTGTTTATTTGCCATATTATTAAAAATCAGTCTCTCTCATGTTGCTTAAGATTTGGTACTTTATATATTTATGATTGTCTTGGTTAAATTCAAGTAATTAACCTTAGGAAAAGGGGACAACTGAAATGTGTGAATTTGAATAATATTATGAATGTGGTGGACAAAGAGCGGCTGTTGTACAAAGGAGGTAATAAGAAGGAATATCCACCAGTTACAAACAAAGGTGAATCAGTTAAGCTTCAAACTGAGGTCAGCATGGAGAAACTGCATGTAAAAAGTGTTGTGACTTGATAAGAGTTTAGAAAGAGCATTTCACAGTCATTTTAAATTTATTTTACATGCTGATTAACTACAGTGACGCCTGTAGGTCTCCTCCCTATGATCCTTTTTTTTTATCAGGGGGAAATGTTCATGGATCTTCCCATCTTTCAATTGTTTGTCAGTGTGTCATCAGTAGAAAGGAATGGATTAACTGAAAGCACCATGAGAGCAAATATTGCTTTATTTTTGTGAAAAAATGCAACCCTACTTTCTCAAGGATCCTAACAAGTGAATCATGCAAAGAATGCAGACAAAAACAACAACCTGACAATGTATCATGTTCTTCCTTTGAAGGCACTGAGGATTCCTTAATCAGGTTAATCTATTTTTATCAGTTTATTATCCTGAAGAAGCGTCCTGGCTTTTTGATCTTAATTAGTCAGCTGATTTGTAGAGACGCATTATTTACAAGTTAATCAATTTCAACTTTTGTCAGGTCATTAGGTGTGTGTTTAAAGAGTTAAAGTTTTCCAGGACAATTGAAATGATATTATGTTGTAACCAAACAGACAGAGGTGATCAGTATGATTAAAATGTCTCGTGTTCGAAGACCATACTGATCAGGAACACAGAACAGTGAAGACCGGAAACACTAATTGCCACAGTGATGGTGAGTGTACATTTTTGGTATTGCTTTCTGATAAGGCACCATTTGCAAAAGATTTCGATGCTAGTCCACTGTTCATGTCGTCCACTCAAACTTAAAAATATGAAATGTCACTGAGTAAATGCATTTAAATCTTGAAAATAGCTCCTTGTTGCTTTGTTGCCAATTTATTGGTTACCTTGGCACTGCCTGCCTGGAGTGTTAAAGTGTGGCAGTATAAATAATAAAAAAAAATTGATAAATAATAAATTAATAACCGTGCGTGATTAAAAATAAAGACATAAAATGGTAAAAAAGACATAAATCTGAAATTTTATTATTATTTTATATTTCATTGTTTCACATGATGTAATGTAGGTGTGTGACAATAGCCCTTGTTATCAACAAGGAAGGAAAAAATATAGAAATAAATAATTAATGAAATATATATTCATATGGATAAAAAGTAATGTGTAAATAAATAAATGAAAAGCTTAAATATAAAAATAAATGAAATGCATAAAAATATATTATTATTTATTCATTTATTGCACACTATTTATTCTTTTTTTGGGATCATTTAGATTTCTTTATTTATTTTTAATTATTCACGGTGATTTATTTATTCATTTCCCATAACACATTTGGCCCCCCATTAAACGAGCGCGGAGTGAGGCCCGATACTGAAAGTAACTTGTGCTGGTATTTCTGTGGAGATCTTTTATTTCACTGTCCTTTCTTTACAACAAAGAGCTACAGTCGTAGTCACACAAACTAAAAAGATATGAGAAAACTCTAACAAGCGAGAAGGATCTATAAAGTCAAGTGAAGTCCATGCATTGTTGTTCATTTAATGTTCAAATGACGTTGTCTTCGTTTCAAATATTTAAAGTCCTCTTAGCTTTCTTGTTCTTGATCACAACTTAAATTTAAGGTGCCATACTGAGGAGTTCAACAATAAATTAATGAAAGCAGTGTTTGGAGCCAGTCCATTTAGATTTGTGGATGTGAAATTTAACAAGAATGACCAGCAACTGAATCATGTTCATTTCCATTACATCTTTCCACCACTTCTTTTACAGGGAAAATCTGGTGTTAAACCTTGAATGACACGACTTTAACTAAGCTATTCTATTAATGCCTGTGTGTGATGTCTATCACACAGAAAATAAGACATTTAGAGGAAACCTTTCTTAAATCTTTAAGAGAATCAGCGGGAATAAGGTATATATTAGCATGTTCTTTTGATACAAATGAGGTAAATGATGTACTTGGTTTAAACCAAGCATGGGGATGATACATACCGCGAGTTTCCTTTAAGAATGGATTTTAAGACAGCTGCTACCAATTCTACCCGGCGTACACCGGGTAGGCGGAGTCAACAGCGGACTCCAGGGGTGCCCAAACTATTGCATACAAGTGTGTTATATCATTAGATTATTATTTATAATGCATTGATGCACATCTTCTTTACAGCAACATCTAAATGTTATAGTTGGCTGAAATAGAGCTGATTTATAACTATTTCACATAAGGCTGTGATTATTTTCATTATGGTTTGATCTGCTTAGCGGATTATTATTATCTACTAATTGTTTAAGTCATTAGCCTGTAAAAAAATGCCTTTAACAATTATCAAAAGTGTTTACATTAATTTTGTGCAAATCTACTACAGCTCTAATTGTAGGCCTGGTTAGTTTAATCTACAAGAAAGAACCACATTTTGTAAGATCTCTATGAAAAAATCTTAATTTGTAAAGTAACTAAAGCAGTAACGGAATAAAAAGTATTCTCTAAAAGATAATGGAGTAAAAGCCAAAAGTATCATAAATGGAATGGGGCTAATCGAGTAGACTACCTCAAATTTGTATTCAGGTACAGTATTCTACCACCGGTCTTTTTGCATAAAGTTTCTTTTAAATCTTGTCTCATTTAATTTAATGTTTTATTTTCTTTTGTCTTGCTTTCGAATTGTACTATACAAATAAACTTGCCTTGTCTTGAATCATAGCTGCCCAGCACATTTGCTGAGTTATTTCAGCGTCTAGCTCCGCCCGCGCTTTTACCTCCAGGGTGTCCTGGGGTTAATAACTAGCGCTACTTTTACCAAATGACAAGATGGGGAATTTCCGCAAACTATAACCTGTGTAGACATGTTATCGAAAGTGACTTATTAATTTTTGATATTAGATGAATACGTTGTTATTGGTAAAATTTAGAGTTATAGGAGACATTAATGTGTTGTAGCGGGTTTTACCTCAGTGTATATACCTCGGACTGCACTTCCGTGTTGTGTTGTCGGATATTTATAACTGAAGCCATATTTCGAGATACTGCAGCTGTTTACGGCATTACACACATTTGCTAAAAGGTCGAGGGGAGTTTCTTAGCTTAGAGTATATTTGGCTGTGCTGCTCGTGAAGACGTTACTGGCCTGGGTTTGTCCCAGGCATGAAGAGAAAAGCAAAAGCTATGGGTACAACTCAAAGCTACGATTCAGCCTCAAGTTGGATAACGTCTGCAGCCACACAACCGCCAACCTCGTCTTCAAATGAAGATGTAAGTGCTTTACATGACTACCCAGTACAAAGTACCTGCTGTGAGACCGTCACGTGACTGCAGCTGGTACAAGTTAACGTGATGGTGAAATCTCAATACTTTCATTTTGGACTTGTGCGTTGGGAGGGCGGGTTTATATTGAGTTTATAAGGGTTCCAGTCTAATGTGTGAGGGTTGACAGTCTGTCCCGAATACCCGCAAGAATATAAACACTGGTCTTGATCGGTGAAATGGTCACAGTTAAACTAACTCACCCAGCAAACCTCAAGGTGAGCATGCTGACAAATGACTGATTAGGCGGACATTAAAACCAATATTAAAAAATTATCGAAATGCTACCTTTGAAGAATACTCAAATTATTAGTGTCTTAAAATATACCAAAACGCCGTGTATAATACAAACAAATTAAAAAAGGATAACAAGTTTAATAAAAAAGATTTAATAAAGATAAAGATTTAAAGCACCACCCCCTTCGACCTGACTGTTAGATAAATTGGGAGAGGGGATTTCAGGTTGAGTGGGACTTTTACGCACAAAAATGACTCACAGCAAAAGGTCAGAGATGTAAAATGCTAAAACAGTAATCATTTCAATTTATTTCTAAAAAGTTATGTAAATACATAACAATGTACAAGTATGAAATTGCTGTTGAAGTCCATGTTTTATGTTAATTAGAGAGAGAAGAGGTTAAATAAATATTAAATATTAAGGAAATCAGAATAAAAGCAAGAGGGAAAAAATTATGTGGTAGTGGATAAAAGACAATAATAGGCGGCAAGGGGTAAATAGATTAGGGGCACTGTCACTGTCATTTAGACAAGACCCTTTAAAAAAAAAAAAATTAAAAAAAAGGGTTTGATTGCATTGGTCCAGAGTCAGCACTAGAAAACTGAACTGATTACTCAAAGCTTCACCTAATCTGTGTCCCTTTTTGTTCTCTATCAGCTGTTCCCTGTTCCTCTTGAGATCCTGGAGGAGATCTTCCTGAATCTTCCTCCTGATCAGGTGATTCGTTCATGTCGGTTGGTATGCCAACAGTGGAAAGAAGTGGCTGACAGTGAATCTTTGTGGAGAGAGAGATGTAGAAGAGAAGGATATCGCCTCCGTGATGCTTCCAGAATACCCAAAGACTGGAGGTTGTTTTACTTCTTGTGCAAGAAGAGAAGAAATCTTCTCAAGAATCCAAGAGGAGAACGTAAGAAGCCACAACAACTATACTTAACATTTCGTGGTGCCAGTGTTTGCCTGCTGAATAAACAATTACCTCCAGAAAATAATGTCTCTTGCAATCCTCATCTTTGTTTTTATAGACAAAATGAAGGGTTGGCAGATATTGGAGAACGGTGGTGATAAGTGGAAAGTAGAGGGACTCATGGTGCCACATCCAGATGAGACAGTCCAGAAAAACTTTGTGACCTCTTATGTGTGAGTATTCACCAGGAAAGATACAGAAATCGTATGGCATTAATTCTATATGGTACATTTACACTGTGTAGTAGGTAAAACACTGTCCCCTCTCTGCAGAATGTGCAGGAAAGCCCAGCTGATTGATTTGGAGAAGGAAGGTTACAACCCTTCATTTATGGATCACTTCCAGCCAGACATCAAAATATCTGATTGGTGAGAACAATACTCATGAAATACGTCTATGTGACTGCTAAATCCATGGCAAATTGTATCAGTCACAGTCACAAGATTTTACAGTGTTAACATCATGTTAGTAACAGTATAGAGCTTCCTAATATTCCTATGACAAAACACTGGAGAGCTTAGTTTCCAAAATGGTTTCAAAAAGATTTATCAAAATGACGTATACAACATTAATCAAGATCCACATTTAACATTGTGTACAGCTAAATAAAATCCTATAAAAATATCTTGAAGTATTCCCTTTGAGAGTTTGCATTAAAGCCTGCTAGATAATATATAACGTAAACACGAGGCTTGTGTAAATCCCAATAAATATGACCTCATTACATCTAATACTGCCCCGCATGAACAGAGGTGTGCTATTTTTACAGCTTGTGGTGCTGAAATGAAGTCTAATAAACTCACAAGATAAATAACACGGATAGGTATTATAACTTATTATAACTGAAGGACTCATCACTTAACCTCATCTTTCTTTTTTTCAGTGAGTATTGAGACACTGTGATTTTACACTCAAAATAAACGTACTCACTTGTCTCATAGTGCAACAGAGAACTTATGTCCATGTTTACAAGACATTTTTTTGCCAAATGAAGATTAACATAAGCTGCTGTGACTGTTGCGCTTAAATGACTAAACAAACAAAACATACTGAAAACCCATAGGAATGTGTGCCCCAACGAACACTGCTGAAAAGAAACTGACCCATAGTTGAACCTAATCGCTGACCCCTGATCTGTGTGCACATGCTTGTGCTTCTGTGTTGCATTAGGTATGCGCCGCGATGGGACTGTGGCAGTGAGTATGACATCTGTGTAGAGTTGCTGAATCAAAGAAAGAGGCCTATCCAGACATTCGCTCCCGAGACTGTCCTCTTTGAGCAGTGGAACGATCAGAAATGGAATCAGGTGTGTACAAAGCATAAAGCGTTAAAAGTTAATTAATACAATGAGGCTGAGAGGAGGTACAAAATGCAGGGACAAATCTAGACTTACTGATATTTGTTTTTCAGATGACCCACGTTTTCCAGAACTATGGACCTGGAGTGAGATACATTCGCTTTACCCATGGAGGCAAGGACACACAGTTCTGGGCAGGATGGTTTGGAATTCGTGTTACTGACAGCTGCGTTGAGATCTGTCCAGCAGCGGACACATAGCTCATCTAATACCTGCTGCCTGCTTTTGCCTGAAATTGCACATATTGTCATATTTGCCTTCTATAATCATCTCTCATTGTGCGTTAATTTTTCTTACATACAATGTATGCATATTAATTATATATTATTATTACCTTTCAGTTTATCTTGCTGATAACTGTTAAAAAAAAAAAAAGAGGTTCGTGGGTAATTATCCACTTTTCCCAAAGAGCATCATACTGGTATCTTTACGGTGAAGGTAGTTGTTTCTATTCTCTACCAAAGAGCCATTATAATCCCTGAGAACGCAGTACAGTTTATCAGTTTGGAAAGCCATGTCACCATCTCATTTTCCATATTCTACATTCCTAATTAAAACAATTTTTAACACTTGAGTCTGAACAAAATCATTTAGGGACAAGAAGCCATGTACGGTATCAAAGTAGCTTTGAGGAACAGACTCTTTGAATGGTCTATCTGGCTCTGATATTCATGTGTACGTCTCAGTTGTTGTAAATGAAAGGTGTTGTGATAACATAAATGAAATATGATTACAAAAGTGGGTGTTTGACAGATTAAATGCTACATGGCTTTGCAAAAGAAAAAAGTCAAAAAACCGACCTTTCAGATCTCAAGTGATTCTGTCTGTATTGCTACTGTAACACTGCAGCACTGTTCTTTGACCCACCAGCCATAGTGGAAATATTCTTTGCACTGCTCTGTAATGTGTAAATTCTGATGCTGTGGATTTGTAATTAAAAAATACTTTTATTTGGCGCAGAACCTGTTGTATTTATAATACATTCTTTTGTATATCTAGTCCCTCAGTCATCTGTGGAAAATGTATTCAAGTTCATAGACTTTATTTATGTAATCATCACAACAGACAACATGTAGTATTTGAAGTTAGGTTTATTCATAATACTGGTAATACTGGTTTATTGTGATGCTTTATCACAAGCAAGATACAGTACAACTTTGATGCCAAATTGAATAATCGTGGTCCAAGAAACTTATTTTCCTGGTTAATTTAATCTGTGTCATGTAAGCTTTTTTAAATCTCAGTATCAATAATGCACACATTTTATTCAGTCAATAAGTATATTCTCACTATATTTACAAATCAAATTCAAGCCCACCATCTAGGCATGGATAGAGTAAAAGACAAATGCAAATAGTTGTAGTTCAGTCATCTTCACAATCTTCACAGGATCTCAAACTATGTATAGCATTTTATAAGAACTGTCACAATGTGGTGCTATTTGACTTAATGATGCTGCAGAGTAGCAGCATGTTCAGTTTACAAAATAAGAAATTAGCCTGGGGTTATAAACTGAAAAGCTCAGACAAAGTTCTGGTATTGCAACTTTTAAGTGTTAAGGGCATACATCACCTTCTTGTTAACTCATATCTTACAAAAAGGAAATGACAGGGAAATCATTGTGCTCAAAGTCTGTGCATGTCGTTACTTAAAATGACAGTTACTGTTTGTGATAGATGACTTCCAATGGAATGTTCACACTGTATTTAAAACTCAAGCTCCATGTATTTCCTACTTGCCTGTCAGGCTCTGTGGATCTCTGCTTTGTCAGGCGTCAATTTATCAAGTGTTCTTTAAGCAAACTAGAACTACAATGGAGCATAGCCTAGAAATGTCATATTACGTCAGATAGTTCTTAGATCTTCTAGGAGACTATGTTGACACTGACAGAGTGAAACATAGGGGCTCCTACTAACCCTTTGAAAGTTGTGTCAATTCTTAAAAATGCCTGGAAAACAAAACATCTGAGTTCTATGACTTAAGCTGGATCTGTATTGCTATATACTTCATCAGTGATGGAGGAAAAACGCAGTGTCGACCAAAGGCAGTCTTGTGTGCCAGGGTTGAACATACAGTATAAA
Source organism: Seriola dumerili (assembly GCF_002260705.1). NCBI lineage: Eukaryota > Metazoa > Chordata > Actinopteri > Carangiformes > Carangidae > Seriola > Seriola dumerili. The sequence goes on along the minus strand of NW_019174723.1, from coordinate 95,749 downwards.
TGATTAACTTTAAGGAAATTACTTGAAAAGCAAGAAACAGATATGGGTCGCTCTAATACAGAATTTCAGCATCTCACTAACCAATCATTATAAGCTTGTTTGCGTTTTACAGGGCACTCGATACAACAGTTAGATCCACTAAAATACCATTCCATAGTCAGTTCTTTCAGAGTAGCTCTTCTGAAAAATAAACTTAACATGTGGTAAAACTGAAATATTATCTAATGATGTTGCCCACAGTTTGCTGATACACTTTTAAGTATTCAGTGTTGACATCATGTAAGACCATTTCAATGGTATCAAATCATCACAAACAGCATCAAATGTTACTCAATCTTAAAATCATGTTCAGCACATTGGCTATGTATTTAGGTTAAGTCAGTCAGAAGGCAAATATTTCATGATATCTCAACTCATGTTGGAATGTGCTTGTGCAGGAAACCTCTTACTGTACTGTTAACCTAGATTTGGGAACTGGTGTGGAGGAGGCTGCGATGAAACTTAGAGCAGAACACATTTACGTCTTTTCTTAGGTTCAGGAGGCTCCAGGGCAGCCAGTATTGCCTCATCAAACACATTCTTTAATCCTTTCTGTGGAAACAAAATATTAATATTCAAAACAGAGCTATGTTCCAAACACAAATTAACATCTTCAGGGAACTAATTGCAAAAGAACGCTGAGTAGAAAGGGAGCAGGGCGATCAAAATTTTCCTTTATTCAAATAACATTATACAAGACTCTCCTTATGATCAAGTTGTCTGAGTAAAGACAAAAGCCCATGGAAAATTTAGATGCTGCAGTAGAAAAAAATGATTACTGTCTAAGACAGAATGTAGCATAAATGCTATGTAGGGTACAACTGATGCTGAAGAGCTCAATATTGAATTTATAACAGAATATCAATAAAAAAACAAAAACAAAACAAAACTCAGTCATGTCCAGTTACACAACCTTGCACACACGGTGCTGACAACAGGGAGGAGAAAGATTGGCACTTTTGTCATATTAGGCAGCATGGACAATTGTGATTAGGCCAACTTGAAAAGAAAGCACACATGAACAGAAGGAATAAAGTTAATGGGCACAAAGTTTTTAAGTTTAAAAGAGCGTTGTGATTATTTTAGTGACAGACAAATCTTTACAATGAGTAAGCAGCAGACGATCAAGAGGCAAAGCAAGATGCACGAAGACATCAGAACAAACAGCATTTTCTCTTTCTCTGAGTTTCAGGGGGCTCTAAAGCAGCTAGGATAGCCTCATCAAATACGTTCTTCAGTCCCCGCTACAGAAAGAGGAAAAGAGGAAAGAAAGACAGGCACACAACACAGAGTTAGATGGAGTTTGTAGCTAAATGCTGTTAGCAAGAGACAAGGCAAAGCATTTCCACCCTTGTTAGGAAACACATTTAAACACATGCTTGTCACACCAGCTTTACGGGTTGTTTAATGGGAGACCTTACCTGTGTTAGGGCTGAGCACTCAACATATTTGACTGCCTTAAGGTCACGAGCCAGCTTTTCTGCTGTCTCCGGGGTGATTGGCTTCTGTTTATTCTTGGCTAACTTCTCCACTGTGGAGGGGTCATCACGCAGGTCGATCTGAGTGCCTACCAACAGGAACGGGGTCTTGGGACAGTGGTGAGTTATTTCAGGAACCCACTGGAGGAAAAAAAAATGAACAAAACACTCATCAACAATGGACAAATGATGCTACATGTATGCAACTATGCATGATAATGCTATGAAGTCTGAAAAATTACATTGTTGTAGATTGAGGGGAGGGGATATAAGTAGATAAGATGAAAGAGCAGAAAGGGGTTATGGGTTTTTTGATAGAGAAAATAAGGAAGGAGAACATTTTACTTAACTACAACCTTTGTTGACATGGTACTAAACTTGTTCAGTAATGGAACACAATATTATAATACAATTTGTACATACAGTATATATGTGTGAATGTCAGTAGTTGTATGTCTGTTCATGTCAGGTATAAATCATTATTTAGTTTCATTTATTTATTCCCCTTTTTCTAGGTCATTTGGTCTTAAACAACAACAAATAAATAAACTTTTAAAAATTGATTGTAACCACCATGAACAGAACTTCCTATGACTAGGTCAGAAACTAAACAAGATACACAGGTTAGACAGAGATTTGCCTTCTGCCTTCTGAAAGCATGCATTGCGTGACTGAATCTTATTCAAAAACCTAATACTCATGTTCTGTTCTTCATATTTAAAACAGTATCACAAGGTTTAATTGTTTTCCTTGGTATGTGGATAAAAAATGCCTTCTAGTTTTTATGATGGACGCAGCAACGAGAAGAAATAACCAACAGCACAATAAGAGCTGCAGTTAGAGCGTACATCAAACAACACTTTGTCCTTCAGTTTTTGCACATATTCAAACCCATGTAAAAACATGGCCTTGTAGAAACACAAGACAAAAAAAAGAAGAAGAAAAAAAAAAGACAATTTGTAAACGGCATTTAACACTGACAACAGTTATGCATTAGATTGAAGCACGACACAGAATTAAAAAAAAAACAAAGTTTAAATTATTTATTTCCTTTGTGGTCCTGACCTGCCCCAAATCATGACAGCAAGAAGGACAGCTGTGCCCCTGCCTACTGTTGCAAGTTGTGACATGCAGAATATACTGTACTACAAGTTGTACACATTTACTAAAATACATTCTAAATACATTCACCCGTCTCTCCTCTTTCCCGTTCATTGAACAAAAAGTTTTCACACCCATTTTTAAAAACTGTAATGGATAGGGAAGATCACACATCATCATCAAATTTTAGCCCCAAACACTAAAAGAATTTAGATCCAAACAGAACTTTGAATTTTGACTATACCTTGTATTCTACCGATGCTGCTTTCTAGTATGCTCAAACACCTGTAAATAGTCTGTTGCCTGGCCAGTTAGGAATGTATATACATGACTTGCAGCTAGATAGTGAAGTCTGAATATTGTATGTTTAATTAAGTGTATAGGTGGGCTCCTAAGCTACACTAATGTGTTCTTAGAGAATGTATAATTTAGTGTTATCTGTTTTACCACTATTATAGCATCATGTCTTTCATGTGTTGTCTGCTGTGGCCTGACTGACTGTGTCTCATGTTACGGTATTTGTCATGAGGAATCAAACTAACTGCCCCTCTGGGGATCAGTTAAGTTCTTAGATTTGTAGGTAAGTAACACCACTGCCATTAAATACACATTTTGTACTCACCTTTTCTTTAACATTCTCAAACGAGGAAGGTGAAACAACTGAGAAACAGACTAAGAAGACATCTGTCTGTGGGTAGCTTAGTGGTCGTAACCTGTCATAATCCTCCTGACCTATAGAGAGACCACACAACAAATTAATTTACCTCGTGACAGACTAATAACTCTACATCTTTCAATTAGAATGTAATTGAATTGAGACAGAAATAAATAAACATACCTGCTGTATCAAATAAGCCAAGGGTGTAGGGTTCACCCCCGATCATTACAGTTACTGCATAGTTGTCAAACACCTGTAACAAAAGAATGAATGGCATTCAGGAATATTTCTTACTGTGCTGACCATGTTGACTGTGTTGTTGACTGTCACCATGCATCCAATTGTGAAAATACACCAAACTTACTTACTGTTGGTACATACTCAGAGGGGAATTTGTTGGTGGTGTATGAAATCAATAGGCAGGTTTTTCCTACTGCTCCATCACCCACCACCACACATTTGATAGTCTGCATCTCTGTGCTTTCTGATTCAGCTGGAACGTCAGCTGCAGGGAGGGGTAATAACTAATTAATATTTTCAAACCATACAAACGTTAGCCCCGAAACAATTTCAGGTTAATTAAGGGTTAATGACAGCTTGGATTAATCTGAGGGGAGAAGCTGTTTCCTATCATTAACTAGATAAGTGTCACACCCCACCACCAACACTGTCTGGAGGCTAACGTTGGCTAATGACAACGTTACTCACTAGCTGACGCTTGGTCAATTTTAATTACCTTACTAACTTTAGTGATAGGATAGAACAATAGGACTATAACACAGTGTGACACTATCCACTTTAACAACCGCGTAACCGTAATGAAGATGAACATTTGTTTGTGTATTGGCTAGCAAGCTAAGCTAACGCAGCGCTAGCAATCACTAGACAATGCTAGCTAGTTAGCCAGTTAGCAGCCGGACGCTGGCTTGTAAACGAACGAGTTCCAGCTAACAAGATGAAGCCTGAAACAAATGTCATAACTGGTATTTGGTAAGTAACCACACACTTAGATGTCGGAAAAATGTTTGAAGTACGTACCAGTGTCCCTCCGTATTTCTGCTCTTTAACGTTAGCTGTCTATTTCGCCGGGCGTTGGCACCAGCGAGCAGCAACTTGGTTCAGTACTTCCACTACCACTGTCAAGCTAGACAGAATAACACCGGATATTACCTTCAAAGTAAAACATCAAAAGCAAAATCTGACGTTATATATTATACAAGATGAGCACCAATGTAGATATAATGAAGTCAAGATTCAATCTAAAATGATTAATTCAGGGTATTTGCACCCTGTATGTAGTGTTTTTATAGATCTTATCCATACGAGTCTTCACTTCTTTCCTCCTTATGCTTTTACATTGAAAGCTAAAATCCTCTGGCTATGTTGGCTTTCTTGATACAAGTTGAGGTTGCAGAAGTGGTGACATCACCTTCTCAGTCCCTCATATCCTGCATCTTCTCCTGAATCTGCTCTGCCACACAGTATATCAAGCTATTCTGTATATTATTAATATGGTATATAGATTTAGATTAGATAGAAAAGGATATGAGAAATTTCACTTTTAATTTAGCTGAATAGGTCTGAGTGACCTGAAAAAAAAACATTGTACAAATTACATACTTATAAAATACTTACTGGTTCCTAGTTATACTTAGGATATATGTAAGTACATTAGAAGAACATAAAACATTACGTTACATTACTTTATTAGTTTTGTCTCCTTGGTTGACAATAAAAACCTTCCATAGTTGTTCATTTGAGGAAGGATACATTTGTTTTCTACACCACTGAAAATGTTATGAGCAGCTGCAGTTCTGGACTAACATTCCTGTTAGGAGCAAATTTTCATAAATGTAGATCCATTTCTTGACTTGTCCTTATGATACATGCAGTATGTCCTTTGAATATTAACACATACAATAAAGTACGAGAGGCATTAATAAATCCCTGAAGCGTAACTGTCACCTGTAAAATTTGAGTAGCTACCCCTCTATTATATTGTATTTTCTCCCATCTACATGCAATAATGTTTCTTAATAAACTTCAACAGTTATTTTACATTACACAGTAAGAACAAGGTATTTGGGTTGTAATATCAAGTGTCGACTGCTCTCCCTTAAGAACAAGGTTGTTAACACAGTTTTCCACAAATTTCAGTTTTGTTTCTCCAGTAGTATTCATTGTATTTACAAAAATACAGGGTACCTTTAAAAATAAGAGTATGATTTATTTATCCTTTGCTCTAAAATTGCCAATTGTTACTCCCTTGTTCCCCATATGTCTTAGCGCCGAAATGAATACATTACAATTTCTTTACACCAGTTTTGTTATCTGGTTGTTGACATAATTCTATAATATGTTTGGACTTTAGCTACATTGCTTTTGGCCTTTTTCACAGAAGATGTTTTGAAATGTCACAGAGGGAAAAGCATAGGTGTAAATTATAAAATCAATAATGATAGCTGAATTCCATTTACTTGCTTCAGTTTCAGGGTCCTGCCATTGTTCTTGTGGCTTACTGGGACACTTGAACAGAACTGAGCCATCATTGATGTTACAAGTAACACCTGTTCTTCTCCTACTATGACAAGTCAAGGTTGTTTCTAAAGGTTTGCCCACTCCCAATTACATATACGAGAATGATGAAATATCAAAAACAATCTATAATGCAAACCAATACAGCATCACCACAGACTAAATACTTCACTACCTCTCTGATATGCATAAACTGAACATCACATGCGTCACAGAAATAAGATTAAATGCAGGGTTATTGCATTATATTATACAAGTGTGGATAATAAACTGTTAATACTAGTCTGTATGCTGTTCTATGACCAGCAGACACAATTATCCAACTTCTTGCAGCAGGGTAATGCAATCTGCTTGGCAAGGATCATAAATCATCACCGCCTCTCTTTGAGAATATAATATATAACATTTTCAGGGGAATTAAAACATAATTTACCTTTGATTGTAACTGAAAATCAACAGTTTACATAAATTATCTTGGACAGAAACACTCCATCTCAGATGTAGGTGTGATTTTCTAAGTCAGTGTGTGTGTGTGTGTGTCTATTAATGTGAGGAAACTATGCCTCTGTGATCCTTCCTTAAATTACTGAAAAACAGGGGAGTACATCACCACTATTCAATGTCATAGCAACATTTCACAAAAAACAGGCCTTCATTTATGCATGAAGTGATTTTTATTCTGCCTTCTATTTTCAGATCTTTGGAGTACAACACTGACAGATTTAGAAGAACCCCTAGAAACTGGTGGTTAAATGCAAATGAACACCACCTTTATGACCATTCATATACGATCTGCAGATAAATTAAATAAAGGCCAAGAGCCTCAGTTCTCCAGAGGTACTAATTTTGGATATTCAGTTGAGCCCAAAGTTATCTTAGGCCCTGGACACTGAAATTAATGAGGTTTTAATCAGTTAAATACAAGGGAAAAAAGTGGCTGAAAGCCAATTTTTCACTTGGTTTGTTTTTTGGTTTAATTCACACACTGATAGAGAGTCCTCTGGAGGAATGGTTTTGTAACCTTAGTATTAACACATTTATAATTCACCCATGATTTACACTCATGGTGTTACCTAACTTTCAGTCATAAATGTTTGAGTTTTGATATTGAAATTGTTGCACACATATTTTCCTGGCACCTTTTATCCTCCACACAGCGATGTGTATTGATGCCAGACTACACAACATTAAAATAAAGAGGATCCAACGTAGAGTCGCCCACCATCTAGTTAAAAGAAAAAAAGAGATGACCTGGGATAAGAACCAGTTACTTTTCATGTACATGGCACATTATTGTACATTTACTGTAGTCCGTGTTTTATCAGTGTGTCACTCTCACCGCATTTCATCATGTTCCAATGAGGAAGTGGTTGGTGTGGTGACGTTAGTTGTTACCACTGCAGAAGAAAAAACACTGTGCATGAAATGTTAAACACTGACTGATCAAACCTGTCTCAGGGAAATCATATGTATATCAAACAACAACTATATAGCCCTACTACTAATATTTCCCATTATGTGGGGCCAATATAAACTTTTTTCATTAAATATCATGTTGCTCTGCTTACATGAGAACATGAAATACATTTTGGTACATTTCAACTATGCAATTAAACACTACACTCATTTTTGAAAAACTTAGTGTAAAAACATAATTTCAAACCAAACAAAATGTTTTAAGGGAAGTTAGTCAAGTATGGAGTCACTTATATGAGCTTTTGTCTTTCCGAGTTATCAAATCAGTACTATCAAAGCAAGAATTGTATTTCATCTGATGAAGTGTCTGAGGTAACCCAGCCGAAGCATACCTGTGTGGGAGACTGAGAGCCTGACACGACTGTAGATGTTCCTTCCAGATGTGGCGATGACACACCAGTAGAAATCTTCATCACTGTCTCTGAGTGAAGTCATAGTTACAGTGAAGACTCCTGCCTCCTTATCATCAGCAATGGAGTTTCTGTTACTGGGTCGGTTCTTGGGTGTTTTCACCACTATGGTACACAGGTCATACACCAGTCCTTTGCACCAGTACTTTGTGTTTTCTCTGAACTGATGCTCATACTGACAAGAGACTGTCACAGATCCTCCGTATGGTGCAGTTACCTTCTCTGGGGCTGACAGCTGAACCGAGTCCACTGTATGCTTTGTTAGCCAGATAAGACACAGAACTGTGACTGCAAAATGCAATGAAAAAAAAACACAACCAAACATTTCACAACATGTTAGTCAATCAAACCACCCATTCTTTCCATGTTAAACCACCATTACAAACCTATAGAAGTGTTTTCAAAAAATTACCATCAAAGAAGCCAACAAACATCCCCGTGGTCTTCATGATGGGAAAGTAATGTGAAGTAGAAAAATGACACAAATAGATGCTTCGTCTTCCTCTTCCTCTATGTGGTAGGGTTGTGCAACCAGGTAATAGATAGAATTGCGAGGAAAATACGTATGCTGTCAGTGTTTATTTGCATAGGTTTGTTTTTGTATGGGAACTATTGTGTTTACATCCTATGTTAATGTTTTCCCAGTGCATTTTGTCCCTCTGTGTAAACTACTGCAGAGTGAGAATTATAAAGCCAGTTTATTTAGAGCAACAGCAGGTGGCGCTAAAGTCCAAACTGTCAGAAGGATTTTTTTTCCTTTCCAGAATATCTACTCCAGTGTAGCATAGCCTAATCAGACTTTGTAAAACATTTAGAAAATCCATTTTGCAGGTACAATTTGCAGTGGGACAAACAATATGATCTTTTGTCCTATTGCTTTACATCCATTGCATCTGTATGTAGTAAGCCCTGAGTATTTTCTCAGGGCTTCCTTCCTATGATTTGAATCTTTGCCATTTTGCAACAGAGCACATTTGATGCCAGTATTATTATTAAACATTATGCTTCAATATTTCACATAGTTATCCCATTCACAGCTGTTGTCTTTCTGAGGTGCAGTTCAGTCTAATATACTTGAGTGGACTTTATATAGGTGTAAATATTTCACAGTTCAGATGTATTGTAGTTGTTTTACGTCATCTTGATCTTTATAGATATTTATTTCTGCTAACAAATTTCTTTATTATAGTATCTATGATAGGATATGTTAATTTGATTTTATTTTTAGGAGAATTGTGTAGATAACAAACAACAAAGTAAGACATATCACAGTTGAGTAATATGTCTTGATTGTGTCAGACAGCCATAGTATGAGATTGTATCAGTTTGCATTTAGACTGACATGTCTTTCAACTTCATGCAACATATTTAAAAACATTACTTTTTATTGAAATCTATAAACTTTTCAGGATGATTTTCCACTTTTAATGAATTATCACAATAGTATAGAGAATAGATTTTCTGAGCTCAAGATGGAACTTGAATGACGTTAATGTGGCCTGAGTCAAGGGGTCAGTCCAGAGAGGTAAAAAACAGAACTGTGCTGGTGAAACATGAAATGAAATGGCACAGAGGTTGCAACACCCAGCCACCAAAGTCTGATTTCGAAAACTATGACTTTTTCCAAAAACCTATACATAGGGTTGTTCTGCAAAATGTGACATATCACTTCTGTCTCTTTTTTGATATGGAACTCCTATTATGTTTGCAAGTATTTAAGTTACTGATGAATGAGATCACAGTGTTAGTATTCTTCTATATGATATGTGAGAGATTAGCCTTTGATTTACACCTCGGAGAAGGAATTCTCAAGTAAGCTATTAAATGAACTGTCCTGTGATGATTAAGTGACCTTGGTAAGAATTTAAATTGGATCATCATTAATTCACATTTAACTAAGAAAATCAGGCGGTCAATGAAACATCCCATTCCCAGGACCCTTGACATATGCCCAAACATTTTATTTAATTGTTGAGACACACCATGAAAAGCAGAAGTAGTTGTTTCATAAAAGCAAATGACATTACTTCTACTGCTAGGCTTGGCAAGGCCGAATCGTTTTTTCCGCTGACAGCAGCATATCTTTCTTCAAATATTACACAAACTGTTGAAGACAAACAAGGCTGCATGATAATGAAAGCAAAAATGATTAGATAAATTCTCCATTCACACTGTGAATGGTTCTGATTTTAATGTAAATCCCGACACATGACATATCATGATCCTCTTTTCAACCTGTTTAGTGATGTCAAACATATTTATCATCAAGTCTGCAGTCTTAATAGTTTTCCAAAGGCAATTTTGTCCAGTGTTTATATGAGTCGACTGCAAACATTTAATGTCACCACTCAACAGAAACATTTACTGCATGACATGAAAAGCACATTTGATAAGATCTGATTGATCTTATTCATTCTCTTTATTCAAATCACAAAAGAAAATCTGTATTTCCTCTTGTTTTGCTGCGTCTCCATGGTAAAGATATATACAAAATTTCAACATTTAAAATTTGTTCTTTCTTATCAGCTCTTGGATTAGGATTTTCATTACAATTGGACCAATAAGGCATAACTGGGGAACTACACTGTATCTACTTCCCCAAACAAATATTTGTGACACATTTAACATTGTTGTTTTGGGCAATTTGTGGGGATTTTATTTAAACATGTGTCAGGTCTATTTGCTGCAGTACTCTAAACTGTATTTGCTCTGGATAAATGAGACCTTCACACAAGGAGAAAGTGTGCGTGTGCAGAATATGCCTGAAAGCATGATAAGTAATCACATATTACTCCTTAAGTGAGCACATTTGATAATCTTCTCTGAAACAATCATTTTTCAAATAAACACCTATTTTGGCATATGTCCCACTTTTGTTACGTTTGAACATACTGGGTGTGTATAAAAATGAGTGCACCAGTTAGTTGACCTCCTTGTACAAGGTAGTCATGGGCAAAGTAGTGTTTGTGACGGGTAAGTCTGTGCTGAAATGTTTCTCTCTTTTATATGCCGTAGATGGCTTCCTGAGAATTGCTATTTCTCTGATTTGGATGGACTTTACATCACATGAATTTTTAGGTTGCAATTTTAGCATTTTTTTCACCACTTATTTCTTTTGCCCAAAGATAACTATGTATTTTCTTAACTTTACAGCTCTGGCCCTGCTGCTGCACGTGCAGCTTGGTAAGCGATTTATGAATATGATATACAGTGCATATGTTTATTCTTCTTTTTATGGTTGGAAAATTGCATTGCATGGTGTGTTTGGTCCATAAATAATGAATTTCTTATGTATCAAAGGCTCATCCTTCATACTGTCATGCTACTTCACAAACTGGGCACAGTACAGACCACCTCCAACCATTTATATGCCCAATGACATCGACCCATGCCTGTGTACCCATCTTCTGTATGCCTTTGCCACCATTAAGAACGGCCAACTGGCCACCTATGAGTGGAATGATGTGGAACTCTACAGTCAGTTCAATGGCCTCAAGAACATGTGAGTCAATAAAAAAAATATGTTTTCCCTTGTATAAAAGGAAATAATTCCCATAAACAACAATAAAGTTACAACAATAAAGCACAAGTGTTTTTAGTTGCCACTAAAGAGTAAAAACTTCTGATTCCTTGGCAGGAATGGCAACCTGAAGACTCTTCTGTCTGTTGGAGGATGGAACTTTGGCTCTGCAGGGTGAGATAATCTGTAGAAATCTGCAGACTTGGCACTCTAAACAATGAGGATCATCCGCTTTAATACATTTCTCTTCCTGCACTATAGTTTCTCACAAATGGTGTCAAGTCCTGCCAACCGTCAGACCTTCATCAAGTCAGTAATTTCATTCCTGAGGAAGTATGAGTTTGATGGGCTTGACATTGACTGGGAGTATCCAGCCAACAGAGGAAGCCCCCCTGAGGATAAGCAGTACTACGCTGTTTTCCTGGAGGTTTGTTCGCCATGTCTTGTTTTCTGTTTAGATTCCACTTTAACTTTTTCTCTCTTAACTAATAAAACTGTTGAAACTTGTCTCAATTTTTTTCGGCCACACTAAATGTTTCCACAGAGCCTTGATGAATAAAAGATACACAAAAGCAAAACAATTCACAATCTGACCATGTTACAAATCATGGATTATGAGTCCTGGAGTTCAGTTAACACTAAATATTTTATATGTGTTGGCATTCAACAGGAGATGAGAGCTGCCTTTGAGAATGAGGCCAAGCAGAGCAACAGGGCTCGTCTTCTGATGTCTGCTGCTGTGTCGGCTGGAAAGGACACCATTGATTCTGCTTATCAGATTCCCAAGCTTGGACAGTAAGCATTTTAAGCAATATTTGTGGTGTGTCCAATCTTAGACACAGCAGCATAATGGGTCCCTGTTAAATACAACTCTATACTCTAAAATTAATTATCTAAAGTTTGTTAAAGTTGGTGTGGTAACCTCTCACTCTGTTTGTTTTCCACATCCAGGGCCCTGGATATGATCAATGTCATGTCCTATGATTTCCATGGCTCTTGGGACCGTATTACTGGTGAATGTAGCCCCCTGTTTAGAGGCCCTGAGGACCAGGGTGGCTTCATCTATTTCAATGTGGTGAGTACTTGAACATCCTCATGGAAATTGTATTCATTTGCCAAAATTGGATGTGTGGAAAGAATATACATGCAGTTTGTCAGTAAATCCACATCTGCAACTTTTATCTGCAACTACAATGAAGCATCCACAAAATCTATAGTATCAGAGCCATGTATATTAACAATTCCTTCGTTCCAGGACTATTCCATGAACTACTGGAAGAGCCAGGGAGCCCCAGCTGAGAAGCTGATTGTTGGTTTCCCCACATATGGTAACACATTCACTCTAAGGAACCCTGCTAACCATGGTGTTGGAGCACCTGTTTCTGGTGCTGGAACTCCAGGAAAGTACACACAAGAGGCTGGAGAACTGGCTTACTTTGAGGTATGCTTTCTTGTTACTGGTAAAAAAGAAAAAGCTTGAATGTTAATGGTGGCTAATTGTTACTCATATCCTTCTGGGTTGCTTTATCATATTATCAGAGACTCCAGATGAAGACGTGAATGAGCTCCGATTCTGTTGTACTGACACATTGCTTTGTGAAATTGCAGATCTGTGGCTTTTTGAAAGATGGAGCAACTCAGGTTTGGAACCAGGCCCAGGATGTGCCATATGCCTACAAGGGAAACCAGTGGGTGGGCTATGACAACATCAAGAGCTTTCAGATCAAGGTAGTAGACATGCACAGAATACTTGTTTTATCATTTCTCAGGCCAATCTGTTTGGATGTGATGAATTACCTATGGGCTAAAAATGCTTCCCAATCCCCATAACCTGTCAAAACCTATATTAATTATTATAAAATGATGCCCCCTTCTCTGTATGTGGAGCCTTGCTGCAGTTATCAGCAAACACTGTGTCATGGCCTTGTGATAAGGTTATGTCGATTCAAAAGCTGTCTACAACACCCCCTCCTGGCTGTCTGTAGGTTGACTGGCTGAAGAAGAGTGACTTAGGAGGTGCCATGGTGTGGACAATTGATATGGATGACTACTTGGGCACTTTCTGTAACCAGGGAAAATACCCACTGATTAATGTTCTCAAAAAGGGCCTTAATCTGGACCAAGCATGTAAGACCTTTAATACCCTTATTGTTGACAATCAAGGTGAAATCCATTCGGTTTTTACCAAAAAATCCTTTCATTAAAGAATTAATTTGTGGTGTTTTTTAGCTTGCGCCCCTCCTGCCACACGACTTCCTCCAATTGCCGGAGTGAGCACGACTCCTGGAGACAGCTCTGGAGGAAGCTCCGGCGGGGGCTCCAGTGGCGGCAGCTCTTCCGGTGGGGGCTCCGGCACCAGCGGCATGGACAGTGGGTTCTGTGCTGGAAAGGCCAACGGCATGTATGCTGACCCAACAAACAAGAACCAGTTCTACAACTGCAGTGGGGGAAAAACCTACTTTGAGAACTGTGCTGCTGGTCTGGTCTTTGACAGCTCTTGTTCTTGTTGCAACTGGTCCTAAAGCTGAAGTTATAGATTGACTGGTTAACTGCTCAAAGGCGGGTTGAGTTTGTTTTACATTTGTTCTTAGTTCTCAGAGCCTAACTACTTTGAGTACAAAGAACATCCCTTCACATGTTGGGTGTTAAACAATGTAAACCCCGATGCTGTCACTTTGAATAGTTCCTTTTGAAAGCAAAGACAAATAAACATTTGAATTGTGTCGTATGTATCCCCAGTCTTTTCTTTATCAGTTAAAAAATGAGGTGTCAGGATTTTGTTCATGAATGAAAAAAAACTACACTATGTTCACTGTCTCAGTATAACCGTTTTAATAGACATATTATACGGTATGTATATTTCCCTTTACATATGCCAAAATACATAAAAACAATATGAAAAAAAAGGTGTAGTTTCTGTGGCAAACTGCTGATATAATCATTATCCTTGTATTGTAAATTTCAAACCCTAATGTAATATAAAACAGAACACAATTTGATGAACACTGTCTGCGATTCACAAAATAGAAAAAACAATCTGAGTTTGAACCCTAACTTCTAAGAGTAGCACACTATCTACATTGCATCTACCAAGTCATTTCACAGTGCTCATTTTGGTAGGCTTTTGGTAAATCACAAGTCTTTGATGACAAATCGTCTCCCACAGTAACAAGTAAAGGATAAAACACAGCTGGTGGTCCCCTCAGCTGCTCTCTTTCTCCTCTTTCTGTTCTGTTTTGGCAGATCCATTCTGCTCTGCCACTGGTTCCTCCACCATGGCAGACTTTTTCGATGTTCCTGTTGGGTTGCATGGGGAGGTGGTGTTGGGGATGATTAGTGTTAAATGAATGAAAACAAACCTTCAGCAGCAGTGTTTGAAGGTGCTGGTTGATACTGTACCCGTGAGGTAATTTCTGTGCATTCGATGGAACAGCAGGAGACCAATGAAGAGGATAAATCCAATGCAGGCGATTATCATTCCGCACAGCAGGAAGCTGTAGCTGCCTTCAGTCTGGATAATCTAGGGATGAGACGGCAACATTAAACTACTGAACATGAATCTAAATCTCCACTGGCCTTGTTTCTGCAATTATGAGCCTATTTCACTTCTTTGACACACACTCTATTTTGATAATAATGAAGTTACTCAACAGACTTACTGAGCCAACCAGAACCTGCATTACCATCTCTCCCATCCCCGCACTTGTCACCAGGACTGAGGTTGCACATCCTGCAAAAGGAAATGGATGGTTCATTTCCTCTCCTTGCTTCACTTCTATTTGTCTATTATTATTATTGTACTATAAACACTTCATTATACCCTGGTAATCAAGGATGTCTTCAGTGTAAGCAAGCATACAGGGGAAGATGCTGCTGAGGAACAGCCCACATAAACAGGTACCAACGTACAAAAAGATGCTGCTGGTGTAGAAAATAAGCAGCATCAACACGGTAACAATAGCACCTGCCTGTAAAAAAACAAAGAGGAGAGAGTATGATCAATTTAATGTTGATATCAATTTTTTGGCCTTGAAGTTTCATCGTGTATGTCTCATCTATAATGAGACCGGGCGACTGGATGATCGCTTTTAGATCCCCCACGCTCTGGAACTCTCTTCTGACTCAAATCAGACACTGCAACTTTTTAACCTCCCTTAAATCTCTTCTTAAAATGCATTTCTTTGTCTTATCCTTTGGTAATGTCTGATATGTGTTTTATCTATATTGTTTTATTTCTAATTACTGTTTTTACATTTTTTTTTGCCTCTTTTCACTTACTGTCAGATCTTTTCGCATAATGTTGATTTGAGATTTTTTTTATTTATACTGTTCTACTCTTTTTATTTTGCTCAGTTATTTTGGATTTTTATTTGGTTTTACTTTTTTCTTGTAAAGCACTTAGTAACTTTGTTAAGAAAAGTGTGTATAAATAAAGTTTATAGGCTTTACCAGGTTGAACATGAGCAGTCTCACAGGCTGGAAACGATATGAGAGCGGTATGGACACCAGACGTCCAGCGGTGATCGCTGCCCAGAAGATACTGGCCAGGTAACCTGCTGTCTTATGAGGCAGTGACATTGGTGGTGTCACAGCATAGGTGTACACAAAGCCGGCATATGCACCCTGAAAAAGAAAAAGCGGGTCCTTTAATGTGATCTACTGTCTGTGAAGCAGATTTTGTACACATTCATAAAATTTTATGCGGAACATAATTTGCAAAGTGCACATCATGTTATTTATCTGTACTCCTCACTCACCACAATACCATCGGTCATGAAGAGCACCATCCCGCCGAGGATATGAATCATAAAGAAGGATACTGGCAGGCCGCGCAGGTTATCATTCTGACAGCAGCTGAAGATATCCCCATGACCTGTAACAGAGCGAAAAGTCACAAATAACAGATTATGCACATAGCATGGCATTTATTGTTTTTTTTTTTCATCTTAGCTGACTGAAATTTAAAGAAAGTATGCATTATTCATTTTGAAATATAGTATAAAAATCACTTCTTTACCTCCAGCTTCATGTTCCTTCTGTTCCACGTCTGGGCCGTCAGCCCCCTGCTGGTTCTCCATTGCTAATTCATCTTTGTCCAGAAGACGAGGAGTGCCGCTGGGGCAGCATGGGATCAGCTGTTCCCGATACATCAGGAACAGGACTGCAATGGGTACAGGCAGCTGAGGATGCACAAAAAAATATTCTGTTTTTACACTTTTGTCATTTCAACTAAAAAACAGATTTAGACTTAAAAACATGGTTCTAAATCTGTTTGTTCAGTGTCGTACATTAATAAGTGCCATGATCCAGAAAGCATAGTGCACAATGGACTCCTCTTCCCCTCCTCCTCCCTCGCTATGAGTTATGTTGTGCTCTGCAATCGGACTGTTTCTCAGCATGTTCCTGAAATGATGCATCATCTCAGTCCCATTCCCCGTGTGATTCCCACAGCCCGTCTCTGAGAGGAAGGGATCTGCAATCAGTGGGCTCACCAGGGCTCCAAACCCAATGAAGAAATGAAGAGCCTGCAAAATGTAGACAAAGACAAAGACCAGAGACATGACTTACTGTTGCTTTTCAAAAATGCAGTATATCCTAACTTGACAATATACTCCTAAAGATCATGTGCACAAAATAATAGTTAATTTGTCTTTGCATATTTGTGGGAAGACAAAAACTATAGATTTTATTTTGCTTGAACCTTCTATTAATTATTAATTGAATGCAAAAGCTGTCATGTTAGTATCTCTATAGATATGGTGTTGGTACTGCAGGCTTTTTTACCTGTAAAAAAACAGCAGAGTCCTTCTGATAGATGGTCACCAGTTGGATGTTAGCAATGGTGTCAATGACACCCATCGCCAAACCGGACACAGCCATGGCGATGGCCAGCAGGAGAACATTATTGCACAGAGGGATGATGGCAAATATTACAGAGATGACGAGAGCAGAGACAAATAAAGCAGCAAGAGCACTGAACAACCTTTAAGAGAGAAAAGAAACAAATACCAGTAATAATGACAGACAATCATTTTGAGAGTTTTATTATAGTATGCACACCAAACAACTGCACAGGAAAGTCTGGGAGATAATATTCCAGTTGTGAGTTCATGATACTTACGTCCGCTTGAAAACACCACCAACAGAGCTGCCAATCAACAAGCAGAACTGCTGGGCAAAGAATACCCAGGTAATCTGACTGAGTGTTGAGTTAGTTTGACATTGCAAGTCCAAAATTGTAGGTCCAAGGAAAGCGATGCAGAGTCCAAAGCTGAAGAAAACACTCCAGTAGGTCAACGTGTGATGGGCATTCCTTTTGAACAGAGTTACAATCCGCTCATCCATAAACATCTTGGCCACAATAAATATAGATGTAGCTCAGTGACACAGACTGCCAATGATTTTTTTTTTTACTTTAACAATCTAAAAATGTCACAGCAGCACTTGAAGTTTTGTGAATGCTTGTTGCAGGATAATGAGCTCCGCAATCTCTTTTTAAAGCTTTTAGCTCCCTCCTCTTTGTGTTGCTTAACTGAAAAGGATGTCCTCTTGAGTTAATGGGTGAAGTGGAGGACCTTCCAACAATAATATGCCTATTTGAATTGCGTCAATGATTGTCAATGAAAAAAAAAAAGAGTCTGTGTTGAAATGCTACCAGAAGGTGTTTATTTATATGTCATGGCACTTCCAACCCTATCAATGGAAAATGTATCATTCAGGAAGAGATGACGCATAGGGTGTAACAAGACAGATTGTCTTTTCTTTCATACCTGGAGAACCCTATGGCACTTATTACAAAAAAAGCTTGTATGCTACAAATTACATAATGTGCTATAAAAATGTCAATGAAATATAAATACAAAGCCGTGACTACAACTGAAACAATGTTATGGAACCATCAATCCCTCTTTATTCTCATACATTCGCCCAGCTCTCTGAATATTACTTTATTTTTTCTTGCCAGCAAGAAATCTAATGTTGTCATTCCTTGCATAGAATTTTGTACAGTGGCTCATTATTGATCAAGTCCAGTGTCCAGTATGTGTCCACAATGTTTGAACTTGTTTATTCTTTCTTTTTAGCCACTCTAGCAAAGCGGCTCTATTGATGGCAGTATTGGTCTCTGTCATTCTACCACTTTGGTCCAGACTGAAATATCTCAAAAACTATTTGATGCCATGATATTATGTTCAAACATTCACGGTCCCAGAGGATGGATGATTTTGGTTATTCTCTAACTCTTCATTTAATATGACCAACAGGTCCAAGTTTTCAGTTATCCTGTGAAATACATCCACTTTTACCAGATGGATTTTGTTCATACATTTATGGTTCCCAGAGGATGGATTTCACCATGAGGTTGACATTGACACAACATTATACCTGCTTAACATCAGCATGTTAGCATTGTTACTGTGAGTGCGTTAGCATGATGACATTTAGCATTTAGCTAAGTCAATGTGATAAAAGGAGGATAAAAGTTTCAATAATGATTGTTGTTGAATTTTATTTTATTTTGCTAATTACTTTTTTCTTCCGCGCGCGCGTGCGCGTGCGTGTGTGTGTGTGTGTGTGTGTGGATCAGCCACCTGCCACAGTGAGGATAGACAATATGTGTGATATGACACTACAATGTTTAGCTTGACCCCATTTCAGAATGGATGTCAACCTGCCAATAAACCAGCAGAAGCCGTGCATCTCAAAGCCACTGCATTATTTAGATATGTGGGAGGCTTACATGTAACTGTTAATTGGGTTTAGAAATGTGTATTCTATAATGAATAATGATGAGTAGTATGCTGTATTACCACGATCTCAATGGTATGAATAAAAGAAAGGACTTAATACCTAATCCCCTTAATGATTGCAGAGGAGAAGCAAAGCTTTACTGGTTGTGGCCAAATATGGGCTTCCGGCAAATCCTGACACAGGCTTATTATTACAAATTTTGTGAACATGCATTATATGTTACTACATGTGTGATTTTATGCTCTGAGTAGTCAATGAATTATCTTTAACGAAAGAAGGGTTTGCTTGGCTCTTGCTGTTGCAGTGGACAAATTTTACTTGATATTTTTTTTCCCCACAATACAGAAATGTAATCCATATCTATAAAAATATTGCAATGATCCTTTGCCATGATTCAATAACTGCACTGATTTCAGCATGCATGCATGACTCACACAGCCTACAGAGAAAAGCTGTGTAACTGATTTGCCAACATCACCTACAAGGTGGAGATGCTGGTCAGGTACTAAACCCTGAGAAATATGTGTGTTTATACAAAAGGCATTCATTAACATCCACTTCCTCTTGTGGAGATATAGCAACACAAGATGACTTCTTCAGGTAATTGTCAACTAACGCAATCTTAGAGGTGTGTAAGAGGATGTTAAAAATCAACAGCAACTTCTGGTTACTGAAGTAGGACATCTGTTTTTGAATGAACTTCTTTACACAGGTTAGATTAGGAAGAGGAATTGGGAATTCACAAAATTATCCATCATCTATGAATAAGCAAATATTGTTCATTTTGAAAGTTTAAGTGCTGGACACAGGAAAAGTCAATTCTCAGTGTATCTTTGCTGGAAGCTGCGAGTTTCTATATCACCTGTGCTGGAAGAGGAACAGCAATATCAAAGTGAGAAATACTCTGTTACATGTAAAGTCCTGCATTTGAAATACTTATATCAAAGTTTGTCGGATATTAACATTAAATATACATAACATACCAAAAGTGAAAGTGCAGAATCATCTATTTCAAATAACATCATATATTGTTTGAGTATAAGTATTGAACCATTATGTGTAAAAATCATTATAATGTTGCAGCAGGTACTACTGGGGAGCTCAATCTATTCATTTGTTGATTACATTTAGTATTTATAATATTAATCTAAAAAATAGCTAGTAAGTAAAGCTGTCAAATAAATGTAGCAGAGTAAAAAAACTGAATATTTGCCTAAAATGTAGTGACGTAGAAGCATAAAGCAGTATAAAATCAAAATCCTCAAGTAAAGTACAACTAGAAATGTGTATCTAACAACAGTACTTGAGTAGATATATGTCATTTCTTTCCACCACTGCATATCACACTTGTGTAAATTGTATATTGTACCGCAATTGGCCTCCAAACTAGTTGTGTATCAATGTCACAGAAATTTGCACAAAATAGCCACCTAATGTCAAACTCTACATCGTTCTACAAAGTGAATCCAGGTCGAACATCCAAGAGAAGTAACAAAGTAACGAAACACATTGCAGTGTAGAGGGGGACTACAAGTTGTGAGCTATTTTCTCCACTAGATGGTGTTAAAGTATTGCATCATTCACAATTCAAAGCAAAATCAATAAGGTTTGCCGCTATATATATTTCTATATAAACATAATTAATCAGCATTTTACACAAAACAATGAAAGGAACAAAGTAATTATAATACATAACGATCACTGTTATTGAATATGTTACTTTTTGTTGCTTTCTCTCTCTCTCCCTCTCACACACACACACACACACACACACACACACACACACACACACACACACACACACAGAGAAACACACTCAGTGCACAGTATCTCTTTTGCAGTCTGACACATGGTTTGCTGATGGCAGCCACATAAAGAGACAAGACATCAGTAACAGGGTTTAAAGTGGACAAAAGCCGTGTTGCCTTGCTCCTCTCCATCTCATCTCCATAGGCTGACATTTAGCCAACTCTCAATCAGAAGCCTGAGACAGTGCCAGGACAATGTGACAGGAATCATAATCTGATTGCTCTATTTTTCCTCACTGCTCTTCCCCCACCCCTGCTGTTTGCTTTATCTATATATTGCGTTTCTTTAGGGTCCAGCTAGCTCGCAGAGCAAAGCACATGTTGCCAGGTATGATAAAAGTGGAGTAAAAGCCTTGAATTACATGCCAATACCTCCAGAGACAGATACATTTCTTCTTAAGTCTTGTGTGTATATTTAATCATATGTGAGACAAACACTTGAATGTCTTTGAGAAGGATGAAGGCACAATATGTTTGTGCATTATTACCTGTCAACTCAGGCGGTTATACATGATTCAGTACATTCAGTACAAGTGAGGAGATTGGCTAAAGTAGACAATACACAGGTTCCTCTTGAAGCAATAAGAAATGTAGCCTATCTGTCACCTATCCACATTTCTCCAGTCAGTCCCCGTAGCCCTGGATGGAAATGCCCTGCAGTGCCCCCCCCCCCCCAACACATCTCCTCAGGCTCAAAATAGAGCAGGGATATGTGGTATGCAAACAGACACGTCTGCAGGGTGAAACAGTGCTAATTCTACAGAGCTCTGTGCTTTCAAACTAGCTGTTGGTGAAGTAGTTAAGACATAAAGCATTTATTAAAGTAAGTGCATGAGTAGATCAAAAATGGGTACAATTATTCAGAGAAATTTGAAGAGTCACTTTCATGTGAAATCATTTCTATGAAACTGATTATAGGGAGCTTTCTCTAGGCAAACTCTTTCTACTTTAGAGATAAGAAGAAAGCAGTCCAAAGATGCTAAAACAGAGATGAAAGTGATCTCATTTTAGCACTGACTAACATCTTGACCTCTTTTTGTGAGATACGCTAAAGTTACATTATTTCACAGGATAGCACGTACCTGTCTAGAAGGTATGTCAGCCTACTAATTTGTTTTGCCATTTCTTTTTTCCACTGAAGGAATCACTATGCTTTTGTACTGCACACAAGTCATATGGAGGTAGTCAGTGGATGGTGGAAGGTGTTAAAGTCACTGTTGACTTATTCAATATTCAACCAACACATAACCATAAAAAAGTTCAATCATGTTTTAGTAACAAGCACATATCGTCTTTCAAGAGCAGAAATTGTAAGGGATATGAATGAATTGCATTCACCTTGTCAATTAACATTTAGCAGATACTGTACATCCAGTATCATTATTTTGCAACCTGGCAAACACATTCAATCTCAATGCTCTTTAATTATGTTGATTAAAAATATTTTCTTCTGAATAACTTCTACATGCCAGGGAAAGCAGAAAAAAATGGCTGATCTTGCAGGAGAGAACTTTTAATCATCCCCAGAGTTATTATGGGAATGCTGTTCTTTCATTGTAATGTTTCCACATTAAGTCTTTCAGAATATAATGAGTTTTGTAGTGTATTGGACTGGGGACAAAGCCTTTTTCTCCAACAGTCCAGCCTTTAATATTATGTGAATACAAGTTTAAGTTCAGTGAAGCGTTGATGCTTATCCAAAGACTTCAGTCAGGAATTCCCACCTAGGATTCTTAAAAGCGCAGCAGCCGATCACATCTGGAGCCCTCTGAAGATAATGGCTTCTGTCAGCCAGTCCCCACTTTGTACTCCAGATGAATGGAGCAATGCTGCATCGTTTGATCCTTGTTAAACTGGCTAACTATACTCCAATGCTCAGTGATGGACTGATCAGACTTACTATGAATTGTATATTAGTGGCCAGTTGTTGCTGTTTCTACATTTTGTCTTGCATAATCTCTTGTCTATATGACTGTCTACCATCATATTAAACTTCAAGAAAATATACAGAAACTGATACAAATGACTGATAATAACACATAGAACATATTTTCTAAAGGCTCAGTATTTCACACCAAACCGTACTCAGACATCACCTTCAGGTTTTTGGTTTGAAAACTGGTCTAATTTGTTCTTTTGATGCTGTGAAGCTGACATTAATTCCTCTCAGTTGGATTTTAGTGTGTAGGGTGGGCTCTGCTCTAAAATGTTGTAAAATCCTGGACTATATTACTCATCAAATGCCACTCAAGACCAGCTCACAGGTGTTACAGAACGGCTACAACTGACATGATTTTCAGTTTTGCTCATCACAATTCCCAAAAGTTAATTTACTCATATTGCTTTCATTGTCTGAACAACAGTAGAATAAAGATATTTAGCATAATATCGTAGAACTTTGACAATGACAATTTTTGTCATTTCACCTTAAAAAAAACAATTCAAATGATTAATCAATTGTCATCAAAAGAGTTGCCAATTACTTATGTTAATCGACTAATTGTTGCAGCTCTAGTTGCTGACTGACTTCTATAGTAAACCACCCTTAGATCACTTTTTGTGAAAATACAAAAGGAACATCTTAACTGTCTCTGTCAGTTTTCAGTTTACTTTCTTCGCTGATGTTATCAGGAAAGAAAAGAGGATACACATCCTCTCTATTCTCAAATCCTCACAGAGATGATTCGTTTTTTTTCCTTGACACCTCCAGAAAGAGAAAGTGGAGTTCAGGTGCAACAAACTCTGCAGAGTGGAATCTGCTAAAACACCCTTGAACCCAAATAAATTGTCTGTAAACGGTTGTAAATGTAGAGCATATCTACACCCTCTTTTTTAAGGTTTTATCCAAGATGCTCGAAATGTGTTTTCACTGAAGGTCTTCTTATATTACTGCACATTTCATATGTTTTAGGGCGAATAACACAGCCACAGCCTTTTGCAATTGATATCATCTTCTTATCATCTACCTCATCTAAAGAATCTAATGTGTGTGATTGTATGTGGAGGTTACCACTGCAGCATGGCTTCTCCTTGCTTGTGATTTTGCTGTAATTCTAGGAGTCATTGTAATCTATTGAGAACATCTGAATAAAGAGTAAAATTAAAAGTAGCATAACAAAGGATTAGTTTCATAGTGAAGTATGGTTTTCCTGAAATGGATGTGACAGAGTGTTCTAGAGTATAGAAGGCTTACAGCAGGCCAACACAGGAATATAAATCAAGCATTGTGCCCATTTTCATGGATGAAATGCTTTGTCAGTACATCAGCAGAGATAATAATTTGAATGCTGTGATAGAGTGTACGACCTCAGTGGATTTAATGAAAGGCAAGTGATGAATTTGAAACCCCACAAAAGATAACACATATCTGTATTGAGGACTGAACCAGCTTTGTTCCCCTGAAGATTTTTCTGTCAGAGCCAGAAAAAGAACAACTCATGCATGCAGCTGTCAGGTTATATATGTACGTACACACATTCGGACACAGAAAACACAATGGTGATTTATTCTTTTTCTATCATAAGATGTCTCTTGCTTTTCCCTTCTTCTCCTCCTCCCTGTCCTCCTCTCCCCCGCCTCTCCTGACACAGTTGTAGAGAGCAGAGCAATGATGCATGTCTTAGTGAAACCTGGTGAATAGTAATGAACCGAGCCAGTGTGTCTATTTGAGGGAAAGCAAGAGGAAGACAGAGAGAGAGAGAGAGAGAGAGAGCGAGAGGGAGCGGGTTGGGAAGGGTGTGAGGGGAGAGAGGAGGAGGACGAGGAGGAGAGGGAGGAGGAGGAGGGGGGGTAAGACTGTGAGTGAAAACAGGGCTTCTCTTGCGGCACTGATGCAGCACAAGCAGCGGAGAGAAGCGCAGCGGTGACTGACAAGAGATGCAGTTGCATTAATCCTTTACACGATCGCCTTTGCTCGGTGTCACACAGCTCATTAGCCATTCTGACCAGGCCGATGTGATGTCACTCATTTAAACCTTCAGTAAACTGTATCTTTTCTCTGGGTGTGTTGCTTGTGCTTCATTATACAGTACCTCATTCTCCCTATCGAAAGCCCCCCCCCCCACATACACACACACAAAAAGGGGGAGGAGGGTGTATTAGTAGAGGGGGAGAAAGCTGTAAGTGAATGTGACTCACAGAGGGGCAACAGCACCTGCTGTCTTCATCCCAGATTCACCAGGCAAAACTGCATTCTCCCTGTGCTAGTGATGGACTGTTAGGCAGACAAAGAAGGGAGAAAAGAGGCCTAAACAAAGACTAAGAGACTCTAAAGACACCACGATCCTCAAATCAGTGCTGACTTCAAGCCACCGCTCATTTTGTATTTGTTTTATTTTGTTTGGTGCTGGATTTCTGTTTTAAAACTTACACCCAAACTGTCAATACTGTGTGTGCAGCGTGACAAAAGCAAAGTGTGTGTCATCATTTGGGAGAAAACGTGTGCATGAATCCAGAGGAAAATGATAGAAATGTGAGCTTCACAGTACACTGCTGAGGGATAAGTGACTGGAATATTCAGCAACTGGCTGCAAAGATCAACTGGAGTGCCAGGGCTGAAAGGAAGGGAACAAACACAATAGACAGCCCCCCTACCTCAGCCCCTCTTTTATCCTTTTCCATCCAGGACCCATGGGCACTCTGCCAACTTGGAATCTTAAGAACTCATTCAAAGAAAGCCAAAGAAAGGGACTTGTTTAAAATCAGGAGCCATTCTTTCACAGTCTCTTGTTTTTCCTTACATTTCCCACGTGAAGAGGGATTTCTGGTTGCTGTTTTCTCTGACATCGCATCTGAGGAGGGGAGAGTGGAGAAGGAGAGAGAGAGAGAGAGAGAAAGAGAGAGCGAGCGAGGGGGAAGATAGGGGAGGGCGGGGGGTGGGGGGTTGGTGGGGGTGCTCTAGAATTGCCATTCATGTAACGTTTCGTCAGATTCATGGTTTGAGAGTATTGTGAGCAAGTGATCTCCCTTCTGAGCCCCTTTTCTCCCTCTCACGCTCTCTCTCTCTCTCTCTCTCTCTCTCTCCCAGTTTTCATTCTGCTTTTACTCCCTTCTGTCTCCCCACTCTAGCTCCTGCTCACATAGTAACTCCTCCCCCCCACTACCCATTGTCTCTCCATACAGTATTAGGCTGACGGGATGCCATACTCGTTCCAGGGAGGGACGCAGGAGAGGGAGAAGGAGGTAAGAGTCAGATTTATAGCATAAGAATGCATCCGGCCCTAAATGCATGTCACCGTTACTTTCAGAAGTGTAAAGTGTGCTGGTCAAAATAGCTGTTTGTTTTCATCAAGACTGACAGTGAGGATAAGAAGCAACTTCAATGATGCTCTGAAGCTTTCATGTGTTGTATGCAGTGCCTCAATGTGTTTTGGTTGTCTAGTCTGCCTGGTGGAAGGTGCTTATAGGTGTGTTTTTAATGGATGAAAAGGGGAGTACTGCATAGGATAAAAAAAAAAAAAAGAAAAAAAAAAAAAAAAATCAGGTGCTAACCCCCAAAACCAGTTCTTAAATGTCAAATTGCGGGATAGTCATTTGCAATATTGATTAAGCTTTTGTATCTACAATTTCTTAGATAAAATGTCCACAATGCTCATATTCTCCTGTCAAAAAGGAACAGATGAACATATTCAAATATATTAAACATGGCCATAATCTAAAGCCATTAAAAACATCTGGCCACTGACGATTGCCTGAATTGGCTCCCAGCAGAGAGGGACCATGCGCGATGTTTAGGGATTAAAGCTAATCCTCCCTGTGGCTGAGATTCACCTTCTTGTCTGGACAGAGTCTGACACAGGGGCTTTACTAATTTATGCTGAGACATGCATGAGCACAGGCTCCCTGGAGCTCAGTGGCAGTGGTCTTTTTTCAACCTGGAGAAGGCTGAAACACTTTCCCTCTATCAGTGGATAATGTTCTCTGTCAGAGGTCATGCGAATATCCATCTTATATAAGGCCAACCAGATATTTATCTAAGTTAATGATTAGATTTTTTGTTGGGCTGACAACCTTAAAGTCATGCTGGGGTTCACTGTGTTTCTGCCTCTTTAGAGTAAAGTTAGGATGTCTTATGATAGAAGTTAGGACATGTTGGAGCTATGCGACTGAATAAAAAAAAAAATCTCAGTGAAATGTAGCTATGAGAAAAGATGTGAAACCATCTAACAAAGTGTTCTACTTCCTTGCACTGCCGGAATTACTTGAAACAGGTGCATAAAAAAGATGACTAGAAGTGGTTTTCTCAGTACTGGACAGTTGCAGCCTAGTACAGGAAGCTTTGTGTGCTGGTTCAGAGAAAAAAAAAAAGGGAGGCTGCCTCAATGGGGCTTTTGTTGTTTGAGTTGGAGACAGCAAAAGCACAAGAAACACTGACTGACAAATACCTGGCCCCTCTGTGCCTCAAATACCTCTGCGTTGCACTTGATACAATGTCAACAAATGCCTCCTCTGTCCTCTATAGTAGCCTGTTTCCTCTCTGTCCACAAGATTTTTTCATGTTGTTATAAAGGCTACTGTTTTCTGAGCAGACATCTGGGTGAGCAGATTTGGCCTGCATAGCTGGAGTGCTGAGTCTCTACTCACTGAGGGGTTGAAAAGGCTCCAAAGGACTTCCAACAGTCTGGAGCTTAAAAATTGTGGTAAACAGTCTGGTGTTTGAGTTCAATGTATGGAAAGGATTCTGAATAAATTAAAGTTACACTTTTTATTTGACTCCTTTAAAGGTTAAGGAGTCATGGGAGTATGAATAAACTTATAATGTAATCAATGGGAGTATGAAAAAACTTATAATGAAATCAATCAAGCATACTAATAGTGTTTCTATGCATTAATGATGCACGGCTCATCAGCACGATGGCTTTGATTTAAGAGGCACGACGGCTACTGCAGGAAAATGTTAACTTTATAGCTGCAAAAATATTTTGGTTATTAATAAACACTGCTAAGCTTTCTGTGCTCAGTGGTTGAATTAAAATGCTGAGGTAATGATCTCCTTTGTGCTTGAGGAAGTCAAGCAGGGGGTTGCTACAGAATATAGAAAGAGTTTACGTAATCTGTTTTGAATTCAGAAATAAAATCCTTTTGATTAACATTGTACCTTCTCCCTGTAGACATTGATTTAAAACTGCATTTTTAATCAAAGATTATTCTACAAAACCCCTAAGGAATTGAATAGCTTATAGGATATTGCTGGTAGATTCAAGCATTGGATAGGGGGTCAATTTATTTGAGATTGTGCTGTGAGAAATACAGTTTCTACTGTCTAAAGACTCAGAAGACAGTTTCATTCTACTCCCCCGGGCCTCAGATGAATACTTCCAGTTTCTTTGGTTAATTATTCATGCGGATGTGAGTTTTAAATCCTGAATGCTGTCTGCAACCTGCCCCTATTTTTTCCTCTTTTGTTTTCAAGCTTTCAGCTCTAACCGTATTCTCAGGCTGCGTTTTTGTGTTATTGTCTTCCAAATCAAACCACAGCTGTGTCTTATGGCTTTCTATTCCTATGTGAGTTCTTTCTAACATGTCATGTAGGGTTTAAAGCCATTGGATACACAGTGGAGGGTCAACTGAGGAACTGTGTTTGACCTTTTGACATACTTTTATTTTTAAGATGTCTTTACTATTCTTTTCTGTTATTTGGAAATCTTATTCAAGCCCACCCAAACAAAGTCAATGAACAACACAATCCAAACATAAAGGTGTGATCATGTAAGTTTATCTTCTGTGGAATTTGGGCCCAGCTATTTGTAGCATCTAAAATCTTATGTAATGACATCAACAAAAGCTGCTAAATCTACATCATGCATCTTTCCTAGCATCAGACTTTTGGAGCTGTGGAACAAATATAGATATTTTGAGTTTGAGCTTTTTTTGTGTGTGTGTGTGTGTGTGTGTGGGGGGGGGCTGCTTGGTTTTCATAAAAGTTGTGGCTTTGCAGATGGTCAAGGAAATGAAACAGTTCTTTTCCTGCTGCTGTCAGCCGTTCTACAACTTCCACGAACAGCTTGGAGCTCTCATTTCATCTGGGAAGTTTGATGTGGAAGTCACAACTCATGCATTCAGAGTGTTTCATTTAATCACTGTAAAATATTCTATGCCACCTGTTATTTTTAAGTGGAAGTTCAGGATTTTTTTTTAAAGCTTAAAGCTTGTCAGGGCATTAAAAATTTTTCACACCATTTCCTCAGGTAAGGACAACCTGTCTAGTTTTACCAATGTAAGTTAAAGTTTAAGTTGTATCACATCATTACTATCTAACAGAGCTTGAAAAAGATAAAGCTCTAAAAATCCTGAATCTACCACAAACAGCGGTTACAAATTGTTACTGATCCTGAAAGAATTAGACCTACGTCACTGATGCTGATACAGTGGTACTGTTCTTTGTGTTCTTGCATCTAAAAAAATATATATATATAATGGCCTTATGGTTTTCCTATCAATAAAATGAATGAGGTAAGATTAATCACTCCAGTGATACAGTAGTTACTTCCTATAGGACAATTATCGCTAATCACCAAAATTATGATATGAACCAACTGCAAAATCCTGTTTATCTTGTTGCCTATAAAAGGCTGTTAACATTTCAGTGGTTGTAAGAGAAGTTCAATTAGAGACAATTATTACTTAACAGTGATAACAGGATAGCAGCATGTGAAGACTAGGAACATGAAGAGCACGTTATGCCACAGCTGGAATAGATATAGAAATATATTCATACTTGGAGGTGAAAAAAAGATGTTTTATATCAAGGGAAATATAAAAAGATTCCTGTAAGCAAAGTGTCTTTGGCTACATCTTTTCGATCCAAGAACACTTTCCTCTCCATTACTTAGTTGCAATGTTGTGGTGATCCAGTTTTTGACCTGTCTATTTAAATAGACGTATTTTCATTCATCTTGTTTACTTTGTTAATTTGCCTGAAAATAAGAGCTATTGGATGTCCAGTATTCATGGTTCTCATTAACTTAAAGTGAACTGGGATCCAAATTCAAGCAATGATTATGCGCTGACCTGCAGCAGTACTTAACCGCAGTCACAATTATAACATTTGTCGAATGAAAAATTGACATTTATTAATCCCTCATTTTGGCTTAAATTAGTGATAGAGCTGCCTGTTTAATGGTACTTTGCATTTTAATATTATTATTGCTCATTTTTGATCGAGGTCAGAGGATACCATGCAATAAAGATCCCTTAGCTCACTGAGCTCTCATAGCACTTGTATAAAGCCTTTTGAATGTGGCCTCTCATGCTTCATCCACCCTCCCCGTTGAGTAGATTTTTCAAAGGGATTCCAAGAGCATTCAGTCTTCTAACCGCAGTACCTCTCTGTTGAATATCTCATGACTTTGAACTTGAAAGTATCTATATCAGGCTTACTGAATAAAATTGTATTTCTCAGAGCAAAGCAAATATAAGCAAGTCAGGTCTCAGATGACTTGAGTGCTTTTGATTTGAGACGTTTTATGTTAATCATAAAACTTTGTGTATGCATTTCAGATACAATCTGTGTATCAACGTTTAACGCCACAATCTTAACTATAAATCTACTGTGTGTATTTTATGCTTTGCTGCATGCTTGATGTTTCAAACCACAACAGTAAAACATCACTTAAGGCCAACAAAGGGCATCACAAAATATTTCATTCATTGGAACAGTGATGCACTGACCGTGTGAGTTTATCATACAGTTTCCTGACCTGCTTTCTCTGAATCATTGGCTAAACCTGCTGGGCGACAAGTACAACACTGTGAATCAATAGGGAAAGGTGGCCCTCCACTGTTCAGTGGTAAAATGTGACAAAAAAAGATTCAGAGTCCAAGTATGCAAGTATTTTTTAACTAATAATAAAACAGTGTACATGTACACAACTG
Organism: Seriola dumerili; assembly: GCF_002260705.1. Classification (NCBI taxonomy): domain Eukaryota; kingdom Metazoa; phylum Chordata; class Actinopteri; order Carangiformes; family Carangidae; genus Seriola; species Seriola dumerili. The sequence continues at coordinate 65,102 of NW_019174723.1, read as the reverse complement.
ATGAATGCCAATTAGGCAATTCCAATCCCCTCATCCCGCTGGATATCCCCACTGCAAACAAATGTTGTTTTTCTCACATCACAATGTGTTGATCTAATCTAAAAATGGTACAGTTCACAAAGTTCACAACAGTAAACAGCACAGCAGGTGATCAAGTCTATTCAACTCTCAAATATCAATACACTGCGATGTAAACACCTGCTGTCTTTTCATTTCATATTTGCATTTGCAGAGCAGCAAAATAGCAAAGTTGTCATCTAATTAAATACGTTTTCGTTGCTTTGCAGCAAAGACAAACAACCTATCTATTGTTCAGAGGTTCCATTTTGCTTCATCCGTTGATGTTTTGATTGGCATTAAGTGGTACTCATGTAATGCAATCCTGTTTGACCATCTTATCCTGTTTCTTTTTGTTTTATTTCACCTCTGGACCTTGGGAAGGGACCATTTGCTTTAAAAGCTCCCCCGCTTTCACTTTTATTATTCATGGTACAAACTGTTTTACCCTAAAACAGGGAACTGTTTCTCGTCACTCCAGAACCTACCAGATGTTAGGGGGGTACCGGGTGATGAGTTTTACTTTGTACAGCCACCCGGGGTCCAATAACCTTTTTTTTCTTTTTCAGGTAGACCCCAGGTGTATGTAACCATGATCCAGGTAATTTTATTCAAACTTGTTTAATACTGATACTGATAATACTGAGGCCTATTCCTAGAAGATTTAATGAGTTGGAGTTGTTGATTTTCAAAGCAACTTAACCAGACAATCAATGTGTTTGTTGGAGCAAATAGCTTATGTAAGTCTTGTTGGAAAAAAGTCCTTAATGGCACATGTGGCACTCCTTGCCTAACAAGCAATGACCTTTTTAATAATCTGTTAACAGGTGTTACAAAAGGAACTACTTACCACTTCTTCTACGTGCTGTACTAGGTGGTTGCATCCAGTAAAAATGGAGCAGCAGAATGCACCAGAGACGCTGCAACTCCATCAGCGAACAAAGCCCGGGTCAAACCTGGAGGTCAAAGGTATACAGTCAACTGGCAATGGCTTGGCTGGAGGAACTGGCTCTTAAAACTGCAAAAGCTGATGTTTTTTGGCCACTTGGGGGCAGCAGAAATAAGCTGTAAACACAGAATTGACATATTGTCACAGTTTAAGTTGATATGGTGAACTTGTTTGCAAATAGTTGCTTATTTACACATTCAGCAGAAACATTACCATTCATTTAGAGTTAAAAATGTAAATTAGATCCAAAAACATTTAATAACATTTCTCCCTTTAATCGGCTAGAAAAATATATTTAAGACCTTTGTAAATGAAAGATTATGTAAAACCTCTCAAACCCTTCCTTTGAGAAAACTGAAATCAAAACTTTCAAACTTTTCAAAACATGGTAATACCATGTTTTTCTGCTATGAAAAGTCAAAAAATGGGTTAATATTAGATTATATTATTACCTTATTCAATTTAAGTAGTTTTAATTTGATTAAAATCATTTCTGTTTTAACATTAACAGCTCTTGACTTCCATATATGTTGAAGAGCTGAATAACTGCAGTTAAAGATTAACATTTCAAAGAACACATTCTGCTTACTAGCTTGCAAGCTAATTATAATCCAAAATATGATAACATATAATGCCTTCTAAGTTTTGTATTCTAGAGTCATCATTTCATAAATGTTTAAATGAAGTCTGATCATTATCTGTGATGAAGCTCAAAGCTAGCCAAACTTGTTAGTAGCTAGTTAGCTTGCAGTGCTTGTTTGCTTAGTGCCATTCAATGCGACTTACTTACTGTCAATCAAGTCATCGGTTGCAGCTGTTCTCAATCGAGTCAGTGTTATTCTCAGGCCACAGGCAGAGGGCTTCTCCGAGCAGCTCCGCCGGGTTCGTCCGACTTTAAACACGTCTTTCCACAATTACAAGGGACAGCCAGGCGCTGAAGTTTTAACTAGTTGTTATATCCCGCGTCGTCCTTGTGACATGCCCGTGTTTGTGGAGGACCCCGCTCATCTCTCTAAATCTAGACTGAAATCAGATTTAGTTGCCCACAATGTCGAGCTGCCACCTGGCAAGAGCAAAAAGGAGGTTTATGTGCAGTTGCATTTAAAACACATCGATCAGAAAAACGCAGCGGATTTCTCTAGCGACGAGGAGGATCAAGTACAAGATGTAGCTGTGAGTTGATCAGCCTTTGGCGTTTTGCACCATTTTTTTTTTTTTGAGAAATAAATACGTTATGCATAACTTGAGTATAATATTGTGCTGTCAGTCTAATTTGAAAGACCAGTAGTGACACAAAAGTTTTTTCCAACCTACTCTACTGAGAAAGGGCACAAATTATCAAATCAGTTTTCGTCTTTGCACAGTGGTAGAAGTACTTTTACCTAAATAAAGGTACCAGAACAAGAATGTGTAAATACTCCATAACAGGTAAAAGTCCTGCATTCAAAATCCTATTTGAGTTAAAGGTACACAAATCTGTTTTTCAGTTGTGAAATATTGGATCATTTGAAATTATAGTTGAATTTGAAAAAAGAAAAAAAAAATCCATGTGAAAAGTTAAGAGAAGAAATGCTTCTTTGGAACTGATAACAACTCACACATCTGGAATGTGACATGGGGCTCCACATAGTTACACCTTTTTTGCTTGGGCCCACAAACCAATAAAGTTGTGAGCTGCTGGTTTAATGTTAAACAACTAATTGTTTCTCAAAAAGTATCTAAAGCTGTTAAATAAATGTAGTGGTGTAAAGAGTATGAAGTAGCATTCAATTATAGCTGAATACTCAAGAAAAGAACAAGTACCCCAGAGTACAGTGCTTGAGTTAATGTAATTAGTTACTTCCCCCCACTGCAGTTGTAAATATGTTTCCTGGTAAAATATATATCAATCAAGTGGTCTCCAAGGACTTTACCATTATAATTTAATATATAAGGGCTATTACGGCAGTATAATGATTAGTTAGAAGTGATTTTAAACCAATGCTGCTGGTAAGCAGCTGAGGAAAGGAGGAGGGGGAGATCTGGGTCACTGCTACCAAACAGTCTTCTCAGCTTGCTGTAGCACACTGGAGGTCCTTGACCATTTAGCCACCTGCTGTATAGTTGGTATAGATTTACATGAGACGTTTCTGTAGTCAGTGGGCTGCCATTACTAACGTGTGCATATGCTTGCCGCACCTGTCACACTCATTTATGTGTGCAAGGAAGAGCACTGCAACTTGAAACAACTTGCTGCACTTTTCAGCAAGTTGTTTCTGTGCTGTGTCATGGGGTGGAAAGACTGGCAGAGAGCATAAACACAACTGTGTTCTTAAGTCGGGGTAGAGTTTAAAGTTTAGAAATTGCTGCAAGATTTGCTCTCTAGACCCAATGCTGCTATTTAGAGCTGAAATGATTAGTCAATGATTAGATTAAGGGACTTGGCAGAAAATTAATCTGCAACTAAATTGATGGACAATTTATACTTTAAGTAATTTTTCAAGTGAAGTATTCTGTTTCCAGTCTCTCAAATATAATGATTTGCTGTGTTTTCAGTTTTATATAACTGTAAATCGAATATCTTTCATTCTTCAACTATTGGTCCGGCAAGACAAGCAAATTGAAGACTGTGCTCCAGGAAGCTTTGATGGTCATTCTTCCACTTTGTTAGTGACATTTCAAGATCAAAATGATCAAGTAAATCCTGAGATAATTGGCAGATGAATCAATTAAAGATAATTGTTAGTTGCAGCTGTCCTGATACTAGAGTGTTTCCCTCAAAGGATAACTCATGTTTTTCTTATGGTGAGCTGTGAAAAACATATCTATAGTACTTTACAGTTCAAGAATAATCACATTAGTACTCTTAACAGACGGCATCAATACTGATTTAGCTGGACGATGCTACTCTGTAAGTTTGTGTTGTAGGAAATGTATACAATAGGGTCGGTCTGATGAACAAAATATAGTATAATGTTGACATGCTTTGTAAATGGCTCTCTATATTTTCTCAGATGTGTTATATACACCTTTTTTTTTTTGCATATAACTAGGGATACACAAAACCAACCTTTTCTCCTCTGATACTGATACTTCATCTCAGGCTACATGCCAATACTGAGTACTGATCTGTTCTCTTTTTCCCACGTTTAAAATCTATGTACTGCACTTTGTGGAACTAATTGGAACCACGGTTATGTAACATGAAGCCAGGGATTGATGTAGCATTAAAAGCAGCCGACTGTGAAACACTGTTTTATGACACTGATAAGGAAACTGTGTTTTATGTGGATTGCCTTATTCCAGATCTGTTTCATGCAAATACTAATATGTGATAAACCATTATCTGTTGCTAAAACAATCCCTCTTATATGTTGATTGGGCTTCACTATAGGCCTGTCTTTCATTTCCTATTTTTCTGTGGTTGTTGATTTGGAATCACAATAGGTAGATGTGAAAGCAGAAGATTTACACATAAACATTTGTGAGCTGCAAGCCTCCAGCTGGTTTTTAAGCTCTATATCTCACACTGTGAAAGTACTGGCATTCAAGCTGCAGCTTTTGTCATGTCGTGAACAACATTCGGTAAATTCGGCAAATTTTGCTTTTGAGGACGAGCGGGAGAAACCAGAGGATGCAGAGATGCCCGACCCGAGTGGTTTGACTGATGATGACCTCAAGGCTGCATTGCTCGTACACGGGGTTAAAGCCGGACCCATAGTTGGTGAGGTTGCACTTAATACTGTCTTCAAATTATATTTCATCATAGAAATAGGATTCCTGTCATCATGTTCACGTCCAGTTTGCCCCTGTCTTAAAAAAAACAAATTACCGTAATATTGTTTGCCTATTGCTAGCATCCACCAGGGCCTTGTATGAGAGGAAGCTCAGCAAACTGCTTCAGTCTGATGGACATTACCAACTTAATGGAGCAGAGAAAGGTATCTTGTACTCTGACAGTGAAGAGGAGGAGGAAAATGGAGAAGAGGATGATGCAGAGTCAGGTATGACCTGAAATAATAATATATATTTTTTGTCACATAATCATATACTTTGACAAGTCAACTTTATTGTCATTCATCCACATAAAAAGTATAGGGCTGAAAGAAATGTCAAAGTAGTAAGACAAAGAAAACAGCCCAAACTAAGAAAAACAGAACTATGGAGGCGGGTGTGTTGCATATGACTACTGGGGCTGTGTGCACACTTGAATGTAAATACAGTAAAAAGTATCAGTGATATATATATATATATATATATATATATATTATATGTGTAGGCCTATATATGTGTATGAGTGTGTATTATTGTCTGACTTATAGGTGCTGAAAAAGAAAAACAAACAGTTGAACAGTCGGATCAGGCCCAGCAAGAGAGCAGCCAGGTGAGAAAACTAGGACGTTCTTGATATCTTGGGTATATGATTTAAAGTTTCTGTCTACATGAACCTCTTGAAATGCCTGAAATCTGGGAGCTTACACTATCTTTATACTTTTGATGGTTAATAGATCTTCGTATTGCATTTTGCCATCACTTGCCATATTGAAATCAGTCATCCCTACAGTGCCACTTAGTGGTTACAGATTACAACTGTAAAATATGGTTTTAAATGTTAAGCACAGGCATTTTGAGTGTTAGTGTTTTTTTTGTTTTTTTTTCTTCCCCAGAATGATGCTTTTGCTTACCCACAGTGTTTTTTACCCTCATCAAGACTGGTAAATACCACAGATACTTGTGTGTTTGCTCAAATTTCTGTCAGACTGAGTCTCAGGGGGGGACTAATGTGTCTTATTTCTGTGTTGGATTGGATTGGCCTTTTCTAGCATGCGAGGCCTACTAGAAAAGGGGAACCTAGTGTCAAGTGGAATTCAGGGAATGCGTTAAAATCATCAGAGCGGAGTGGGTCTCGCTGGTCACAGATTCCCGCAGGAATTAGTAGAGCATCCTCTGTAGATCAACGCTCAGGATTAGGATCAGGGGTAGGCTGGTCTCACTTCACATCTCTTGTGGATTTTAAATTCTCTGCATTCCTTGCTTAGACTTTGTGTGTCCTTCTCAAGCCACTAATGGGATATGTTTCGTCTCAGAGTGATGGGCGTTGGTATCTCACTGGTGTATAGACTGGGTGATGACTGATACATGTTTGTGTTTCTGTCAATATGATAATAATGTTAATCCTTGCAGGTTCCGTCTGGATCACAGTTAGTAATGGCCAGTAGTTGCTCATCATCTTCCTCTCAGACCTTCAGCATCACTGAAATGGTTGAGGAGGAAAGTTGTATTTAAAGCCTCATTCCACTTCTTTAAAAATCACCCTTTAATTTAATTGTATTTCTGAGTGTCAGTAATCACTTAGTAATGTACATTCTCACTCTAAACAACAGATGGAGAGTCAGAGGTCACTCTCTACTCGAACAAACACTGAGAGAGAGTTGAATGGGAGCAATGTGCAGGAACATTGGTCACGCTCCAACAGGGTCAGTAGTTCTCACACTGTTCAGTCACACTTTGAGCTCAAACTTTGGTGGTTGAAGTGTTGGAGCAGTTCACTGGAGGCGGGAGGATATTCTACAGAAATCGAGTGTGTCATAATCTGTTACGTCTCCTTTCCTTAGCTGGACGTGCCAGTTGTGGACAAGTGCACCATGACGAACCAGTCCGTGTACTACACCCCCGGGGCTTCCCCTCATGAATGGGGAATGAAGGCACATGCATCTTCTTGCTGGCTTTTGTTTTTCTGTTTTTATTCCATACGACTTGCTGGGGGCATGCGCATTTCCTACAACAACACACTACGTTTGGTGTAACTCCTTGCATATGTCAGTGTTAAACTAGAAAATTAGACACAATTACCCCAACAGTTGCTCAATTTAAATATTTTGTCAGTATGTGTCAGATCACCCTTTTCTCTCATTTTTTACCAGACTGGCTGGGCCTCTCTGTGGGACACTGCTGTCTAGGATAATTTTCTGCCTGGTTGTTTCTGGGAGTAATTTCTGGTTTCTTTTCTAGCTTACTCAGGAGCCTGTGAAAGATACTTTCAAGGACATATTTCCAGATGCTGAGACCACACCCACGGGGATCTAGTAAGTGCTCTTACTCCACTTCACAGGTTTGTGAGTTGTTGTTGAATGAGAGACAGATTTCACTGAAGTACAGGAATTGTAATTGGTGATGGGTGACACATGGACAACTTGCATAGTAACACATACAGACACATGGTAGGAGTTTTGTGATTGCATTATCAACAAATATATGCTGGTGATGTTCTGTGAGAGTTTGAGGCTTTGAAGTGTGAGTCAAGTGTAGCTGAGTTATTCTGGTGAAGCGCATGTCAATGTGTGTGCCATTTTAGACGTTATGACGTAACTGATGATGTGTGAAGCCTCACTTCTCATCTGTACCAAGTGACTGCTTTGATCTCATTTCTCCCCAATGACTGTATAAAGAAATATTGGATGGCTTGAGGATTCACTGAAATAGTGGGAAAGATGGAAATGAATTTAGCCTTTACAAGCTGGCAGTGGGGTTTTTGTGTAACCCAGCCTCATCTGTGCCCTGTGAAAGATAGTTCTCAAAGGCAGGAGAGATCATAAAAAATTAAATCATCTCAATCCCAACACAGTTGAGCGGTTTTTATTTCTTGAAAATGATCAGTGCATTTACTATTATACATGTTCTTTCGTTTTCACACTGACTACTCGATTTTCACACTTCAAGTTAAAACACAGAAAGTGGGCCTAACCTGACTAATATTTATATATTTGATGCATAGAAAATGTATTTGATTTCTTTTATAGTAATTACTATAAAGGTATGCTTAGACTAAAAAATACAGTCATGGTTTCCCTTTTATAGTGATGCCTAATTTGTAATATACAAATGTTTCTATTTGCTTATTTTACATTCTGGCCAGTAGATGTCGCACTCCAACCACTAGCAAAGTGGTTGCATCGGAAGGGTTCAGTGCTTTATCTCACCATCACTAATATATCCTTCTACTTCAGCGCCACTCGTCGGAGACCCATCAAGGGGGCAGCAGGGAGACCTGTGCAGTACGCATACCCAGACACAGCAGTCAGTCCCACGACCCTGGAGAGACGAGAGGTGGAGCGCCGCCTTGTGCCCATCCTCATACAGGTTTTGGTCTTCCTCATTGTGGTGTGCGTCCTGTACCTTATTTATGTTTGTCTTTGGGACACCTCATTCAGTCCGTTTGTGGCCTTACTGGACAGTCTAAACCAGATGTCAGACAGTGAGGAGGGCCTTTTGCTTCAGACGGAGGTACAGGATACACCAGCACCTTCTGGACAGGAATAACTGTGTGTTTTTTAACTGTCTACATTGATGATGAGATGTCAAGTTACCTTATTTTTGTTGATGCAACCATAATGACTTTGTCCTAGGATGTCTTCAGGGAGCATATGTTAATTTAAACATGATTTGTTATTTACTGCGTTTGTGTGTCTGTATGGGAGCAAACCTCATAGTCAAGTTTTATATTTACGTTTTGCCTATGGATGTTTTGCCAATCTTGTCCCTATAGTTAAAACAATTGTGTAAGCATTGAGGTGCTCTTAAAACTTTAGAGAGCTGCATATTTTGTCAAATGTAAAAATGAGAATTGTGTAATTTGCTAATCCCATTTGTGTAACCTGATGGTGCCTTTTCAAGGAATTGGTATTTTTGATGTGCCTTCATTTTTTAAAAAAAATATTTGAATCATATTTCATTAAAGGATGTTTTGCTTCAAACTTTCTTTTGCAACTGATGATCCTAAAGTGAAAAAGAATACATGCAGATATAAAAAAAAAAAAGAAGGTATTTTTCACATAGTAAAATGTACGTTTACTACATGAGGAACATTACCACTGCAGGTTACTTTCTAACATAATGGTAGCTCTGAATGAATGACTGAACCAGGTGAGAGGGTAATGAAGCTTTGATACCATTATTTTGTAGTAACAGTAAATTCGCTTTCTGACCAGCAGGTGGCTCTCGTTCAACATCCTCAAACTATTTCAGTCTGCACTCAGTCACAGTGAACGAGTTCCGCTGTCACAACAAATAAACAATGACAGAGTCGGGGCAAAAGTTCAAAATATTCAAGTTTTTAAAGATTATGATTAGCAGCTTCCTCATTATAATATTATTGTTATTTACTGTAGCATCTATCAGGACTTTCTCACTGGACGTAAATGCCGGTCTTCAACTCGCAAATTGGGAAAAGACGAAGAACATCTCGCTCGTCATAGACCACCATCAGAGAGAGGAACTAATAGCAAATTTTAAAGGTAATTTGAGTCGTGTTTTAGACGAGTACCTAACCTAGTTAAATGTTCTCGTAACATTGGGGGGAAAGCACGTTAAAGAAATGTGGAGAAGCCACCATTAACGGACAGTGTGTCTCTCAATTCATACATCCAGAGGCTATTCGGATCCCCACTGTGTCTTTCTCCGGGACGGAGAGCAACAACACTGCGCTGCTTGAATTCAACAGGCTCCTCCGTAAAGGTAAAGCTGGCTCTAAAATATTGTGAGAGACTTATTTGTCTTGTACAGTCACGGTTGTGTTTGGTAGTTAACAGTGGCTTCACACACCCACAAAGTTGCGGTGATTTAGCAGAGCAGTTCCAGCTAACTTTACCCAATAGCTAATGTTTAACAGTTAAGCTAACGTTAATATTGCATGCCAAACATGTATGAAAACAGCTACTAAGCTACATTTCAGCTAACGTTAGCTAGCCACGCAGCTGACACATGGACACATGGTGTCAGCAGGGTTTTTGTGCTACGATAAATGGTAACATGGCCGTATTAAGCTCCTATGGGGCCTTCAGGCAATCATTTGTTGTTGGGCCCCCTAGGGTTGTGAAGTGGAGTGGATAGATTGTTCCAGAAATGTTTTTTCCCTATTCTGTATTTCTATCTAAGTTTTTTAACACCTGTAGCATATCCATTCAATTATTCAATCAGCTAATCATGTGGCAGCAGTGCAGTACATAAAGTCATGCAGGTACAGGTCTGGAGCTTTAGTTAATGTTCATGTCAAACATTAGAGTGTTGGTGCCAGACTGGTTGCTTTGAGTGTTTTCTGAAACTGCTGATCACCAGGGATTTTCATATAAAACAGTCTCTAGAATTTACTCAGAACAGTGCATAAAAAATCCAGTGAACCGCAGTTTTGCTGTTGATGAGAAAGCTCAGAGGAGAATAACCAGACTAGTTCGAGCTGACAGAGAGGCTACGGTAACTCAGATATTTTATTTGGTTTTCTTTGATATTAATCCCAACATCTTTTGTTTGTAGACTGTTGGTCTGATTAAAAAAAAAAAAGAAAAAAAAAAAGCCATTTGAATAATAATTAATTTTAGGTTTGGGGATCCAAATTAGAACCTGTTCCAAATTACTAAAAACTGGATACCTGTAAAAACTATTAGTTTAATTTACCTTGCAGTTAAAATAAACATGACGTCATATGAAGAGGACACTAACACTGCCAGTCCAAAGTATCAGGAGCAATGTCTGTGCCTCTGCCCCGCAAAACATTGTGCAATTACGATTTTACATTACCCACAAAGAGCTTCAGGGAATAATGTAGCTAAACCTCTAGTAACAAAGGCCTAGATTCCAAGATCACTTTTCAATTGCATATGCTACATATTTCATTAGGCCTATATTATGTGTGACTATAAATGGGTGGATTCAGTTATTTAATTATTAAATAAAGTGTAATTCCTAAACAATCAAACTTATCAAATTATGCAGACCTAAACAATATGGCGTAGACATAGGGGTTTTGCGACACCTGGCCAGTTGCCCACTTCTCCTTTAGACATCTTACAGTCTTTCATGTGACATTTTAATACAGACTTTAGATTACGTTTACTTTAAATATTTCAAGTTATGGTATTGATTTATCCCAGCCATATGATATATTAATTACTCTCTACTCCAATGCTAAAATATGAAATAGGGTTTGTACTAGCAGTCATTTTTATTATTGATTAATCTGCCAATCTTGTGCCACTTTTGTCAATCGATTAATTAATTAATCAATCCCTTTTGTCTCCAAAATGTCAGACAATAAGTGAAAAATGCCCATCACAATCATACTCTCTTCCCTTGTTTTTTGTTACCAGCACTCCAAAACCCTAAGATATCGAGACTACTGTCAAAGTTAATCAGCAAATCCTCACACTTAAGAAGCTGGAAACTGCAAATTTTTGGCATTTTTGCTTGAAAAGGGACTCAGACAGTAGATTAATTATCAAAGTAGTTGCTGATTGATTTATCTTCCAGCTCTCTATATAGTATAACAAAGTCAGACATGTCAAAATTGTCGTACTTGTAATAGCTCTTTAAGAAGAATTAAATGAGCACTAAATCAGATGAGTACTACTTTTCCATGAAGTTTGGAGGAACTACAAAAGAAGGCTTGTTTCAACCTTTATGACACCAGTTTCTAACATAGCCTTTGTTTTGAGGATAATGCTGATGGCATCTTCAGGATTATTTTCACAGACTCCGGTGCTCCACAGCTATACAACTAGAGTTCCACCTTTAAGCTTGCGCTCTTCTTCCTGTACCAGCTTTCCCAACAGTTTTCTCTTCAAAATTGGTTCATCATCAGTTGGTGGCCAACTACAGCCACCTATTTTGGTTACAAGGATCACAGCCTGACTTGGCGCCATACCTGCTGCTGGCCCACATAGATGTGGTACCTGCTTCAGAGTCGGATGGCTGGGAGGCACCGCCATTTTCTGCCAAGGAGATAGATGGCTTCATATATGGTAGAGGGACCATCGATGACAAGGGCTCTGTAATGGTGAGGGAACAAGTGATATTTTGCGTGATCTCATGGAATTGATTTACATACTTACTTACCTTTCACATGCTAGCAAGGCTAAACTAATATGCCTTATGTCTTCCAGGGAATACTTCAGGCGCTGGAATACTTGCTAATAAAAGGCTATGCTCCACGCAGAGGATTTTACATTGGTCTTGGTCATGATGAAGAAGTAGTTCAACTATTCATACAACTCTCTTGAAATTTTGAACTTAAACAAGAATTAAAATACTATATTTGAACATCTGAATCCTTCTGTATTTCTTTTTAAAGGTCGGTGGTTACAAGGGGGCATTGAACATAGTGCCAATGCTGAAGCAGCATGGTGTGCAGCTGTCGTTTGTCCTAGACGAGGGCCTTGCTGTACTGGATGATGTCATCAGTGGTCTTGAAGGACCTGCTGCTCTGTGAGTTCCTGCCATACTCTAACGTAACAACTCAGCACGATATTTACGGTACAGCTTTGGCTTGGTAAAAAGTCCAAGCCTGACATCACAACAAAACTCACAAGCATAGTATAAAATTGCATGTGTCCTTTAAATTGTGCAGGTGACTGATTGACATTCTGTGTTTTACGTGTGTGCTCATTGTTTACAGAATTGGGATAACGGAAAAGGGCTCGGCCACTGTAAAGCTGAGTGTGTCTATGGCCCCTGGTCACTCCTCAATGCCTCCCAGAGAGACCAGCATTGGGATCTTGGCTGCAGCAGTCAAAAGGTGAGAGGGACATACAATGTATTGTGGTTAGTCTCTGTGTTCATGCTGTACCATATGTTTGACTACAAATTTTATATTTACCATCAGACTCTGACTGTCATTTTAATTCCTCAGACTAGAGGAGAACCCCATGCCAAGGTTATTTGGTCATGGGCCTGAGCGTGGAACCTTTGAACACCTAGCCCATAAGGTAAGGACAACCAGCTTCTTGTCCACTACTCATCACAACTTGTAGTATTTTAGATCTCTCCCTGTTTAACTTGATCTTTGACTTCAGTTCAGGCTTCCAATGAAGTTCATAATGTCGAATTTGTGGCTGTTCTCCCCACTCCTTGGCAGGTAATTACATCCTAAAATTTATTCAGCATGTTTTCTTCTGACTGTGTCCTGTCTAATTAGAAAGTTTTGTATTTCAGGGTACTGGAAAGAAAACCAGACACTAATGCTTTTGTAAGGACAACCACAGCAGTTACCATGTTTAATGCAGGAGTTAAGGTACAGTTAATAATCATAAAATTGAAGGTTATTCACAGGAAATTAGATTTCAAGCAATTCAGTTTGCCTTCGAAAAATCCTAAATTCTTTCCCAACTTGTAGGTGAATATCATCCCTTCCCTAGCTGAAGCTTATGTAAATCTACGAATCCACTCAGCGCAGTCATTACAAGAGGTAGAGTCAGAAAAGTAATTCTCCTTTTTGAGAATTCCTGATGTCACCATGAATTTTCTGAGTTGAATAAAATGTGTGCTATCTCATATAGGTCCTGGACCTCGTCCGTTCCACAGTGGGTGACCAGCGAGTGAAGATCGAGCTTGTTGATGGGTTTGACCCTCTGCCTGTCAGCTCAGCTGATGAACAGTCCTTTGGATTCCAGATCATTAAGAAAACTGTGTTGGACATGTTTCCAACAATTACAGTTGCTCCAGGTAGAGTCCAGACAGATTTAGTTGCATAAAAATTAGGTTGTTAAGGTATTTAAATATTCCATTATTGTTTTGATATAATGTGCAGGTATCTGTATTGGGAACACAGACAGTCGACACTTCAAAGACCTGACCAGTGATATCTATCGCTTTGCCCCTGTCTGGTTTAAACCAGGTGATGCTAAGAGGTAAGAATCTAATATGTCTAACCCTGATTATAATTACTCTCAGGAGAAGTCTCAACAAAACCTGCTGCAGTCATTACAATGAACTGCTTGTGCAGTGTAATGATTGGCAAACTGTAAAACAACTTCTTGAACAAAAGAGTGCTTTCTGCTGTTGGTCACACGTTTAGATCACAAACTTGTGATGTAAATATCTGACCTACTTGTACTGTGCAGACGTTGAGCTCCTCTGGAACAAATACAGTAAGAAGAGTTTTAACAGCTTGCCCAGTTTATCCCTCAGCTTTGGTAATAAAAAGCCATTATCCTGCAAGAACAGTGACAGGCAATCGAATAAAGGAAACATATTTTCCTCGTCTTAGATACTGTGAATGAATGCTATTAGCGGGAAAAACATTTTTTTTTCTTTCTTAGATTCCATGGCATCAATGAAAGGATTTCCAAAAAGAACTACGAGGAGCTTGTACTATTTTACTTCAGCCTGATTCAAAACTGTGACATTCAGAACCTCCCTGAGCCTCACAGCTCTGTCCATGAACTCTAAGGAATTGACAGTATTGATAACAAGTCAAACAAATGCAAACCTGTGTTAATGTTAGTCTGATTTATTTCAAAAGCACTCAACAGGACCATGGCCTGACTTACTCCTCTTTTTTTTTTTCAAAAGCAAATGATTCTACAGAGAGAGATTCTACATTTTAGAGCCAGAAGATAAACTTTTTTCAGTGGCCTGTAATTTTAGGGTTACAGTAAAACAGTTACAGTAACTTACTAATTTCAATCTTGTGTGATCAGATACATAGTCTTGATCTTGTTGCAATGAAATATTCACGGGTCAAGTATATGAATCTCCTTTTGTGTTTGTGATGAAGATTGCTACCAAATTATTATGGTATAATTTGATGAAGTGACTGAATAAATGCAGTTGTGCTGCTAATAATACTGTATTACTTAAAATGATCAACTTCTAAGAAATAATTAAATGCTGATGCTGATGATAGACGATACAAAAATATGCTGCTTACTGAAGAAATTCTGAATTGTGATATTTAAAAAGTATTTTATTACTTCTTGTTGAATCAAGTACAGTAGTTTATCTCTTGAAGAATGCTGTAGTATCACTGACTGACACATTAAAATGAATCCTGATTTGTACAGGGGATTTGAATTTGCGCACAAGCTTGACACAAACATACAACAAAAACAACAAATACAACAAATAACATAAGTGATGAGCTTAGGGTTATGTTATATATTTTATTTAATTCTGAAAATAGTACACAACCATGACATCACAATTTCCCTGTATTTTATGTTGTATTGAAAAAGAAAAAAGGTTATTCTTACACTTCTACTATCTAAATAGGAGGCATTCAGCTAGACTTCATTACATAACACCGCATAACAAGAACCTGACATTAAAATGAAGCAAAGCATTTTTAAAATCTTGTTCTGAATAGTGAGAACAAGTAAAGCTTTATGTAAAGCATCCTTTTTGATTGTATATATATTACCACTCCTGGAGTATTAATGATAGACTCCCACTTAAGGGCGTCCACAGCATTTGCAGCTATCTCGGAAGACTAAACCAGAGGGACAGTTTTGGACATATGTAATGTCATTGAAACAATTGTAAAAAGAATTTAGGTTACTAGGATTGGGATAGAGCCCGCTGGTCTTTCCTATGCAGAAATTTGGATCAGATTGCTCAGCACAGGATGCGGTGGTGGCAGTGGTAGTGGTAGTAGTAGTAGTGGTTGGCTCATCTTTGGTGACTGCAGGTGGAGTCTCATCAATGGTGGGAACTCCTATATCTAGAGAGGTTTGTGGAAGGTGAGAAAAAATGAGTCACATATTGTAAGGTAGTGTTATCTGATCATTACATGGTCTGACTATGACTGAGCTTAACTGCTGAAATTTTGCACAAAATTTCATTTTTATACCTCTACCATTCTGCAGGATAGGATAGTTTTTTTTTTTCTTTTTTACAACGTTTCGGTTTACCTGACACCAGAAGACTATGCAGATGGCTGATTAGGGGGTATTTTCCCTGTTTACAAAACTGCCCATTAAAATCATCCAGGTCCAGAGACCAGACAAAGACGCCTCCGAAGTTGTTTTCTGTTAGGTAGCTGACCTGTGAGAATTCGATAGTTCATAGTCATGATAACACAGCAATGGTTTAACTGGATGTTTCTACAATTAATCATTTTCTAAAGAATTATTGAACAATAGTTTTAATGAAACGAATGGCTACCTTAGCATTAATGCTGTCTTTATTGTCAAATCCGACCCACTGATTTCCTGTGGTACCATATGGAACTTTCTGGTCTGCAATCCACTGGACAGTTTTTCCCTCAAGATTAAGACAAACCTGAAAAGAAGAGTCAAATTTTAATCCAACATATTAGCATAATAAGAAACATGACCCACCACACCATAAAATCTGTATGTATGATTAAGCCTATTATTTAGATTGATTAGAGATTTTAGTTTCACCTCATAATAGGACCAGAAGCCTGCCTCCTTGGTGTAACGACCCGCATTACCAGCACCACTGATTGGTGCTCCAATCTCACTGGATTGAAACGACAGAGTAAAGGTTCGCCCATATGCAGCAAATCCCAAAATCAGCTTTTCAGCAGGTACCCCCTGGTCTCGCCAGTACTGCATTGCAAAGGCCTGAAATGTGGAAAGAATAAAAAATTGGCTTTTGGAACTGTTGTGTTTGGCATATGTCACTGTTGATTATAGGTATTACTTTGTGGCTCTGTTGGCATATACCATTTATGAATACATTATGTAATTTAAAGGAGCTATTTGCAAGTTTTGCTTTTGCTACATGGCTATGGTTGCTATTTTTTTTTTGTGTGAAAAAATTAGGGACTCTACATGGCCAACGTTAACATTACCGGTTTTGCCAAGAGCTTCTGCCATAATTGTATTTATAATACAAGAGGTTAGATTACACTTTCTGCTCGTTCTTCAGGTAAGACTGGATGCTATAGTTACTTGGTATTGGAAAGTTACAAGATGGGCCGAGCAGGTGGGTGTGAGCTGGTTAGCATGCTAACTTCAGCATAAGAAAAGGAGTGATAGAAATAAAAGCAAAACGAGGGTTGCTTTCAACAACTTGAGACAGCTCTTGATGAATAAAGGAAGATTTTTTGATGTTGAACTTACAAAGTTTCCTCTAGGCTGGTAAGTAAAGAGTTTTTAATGCTAATGTTGGCTATGTAGCAGTAGCAAAATATAAAAATAGCTCCTTTAAAAAGTATATGCTACTAATAAATGAATGCCACTTGTGTGTCACTGAAAGGTACTGCCTCCTACTGGCAGAGTTCCATTTAAAACTGGTCATTTATACTACTATTTGTGCTGGCAACCATCATTACTTTATATCAATGCTGCTATTGGCATGTAGTTATGTTTCTCTCACATTCAAGTCACATTCATACTGGGATATGATACTTTAATGGTATTGAATACCATTTGGTCATAAATGAACATGACCAATTCAATCTGAAAATTAATACATTGAAACAAATTCATATTAAATTAAATTTGTTTTCTTAAAATAACCTCTTAACCCTGCATCAGTTTTAGCCCAATAATAATCAATTGACAAATGATGGTATGAAATCCGCTACTCACAGTATTTAAGTAAATACGACCTCCAGTGTCTTGGGATCTCTGGTTTAAAGGGCTGTGATGTCCTGTGACCCTGTCCCAGGTGCCATGAAGGTCAAATGTCATCACATTAATGAAATCCAGGTACCTAAACAAAAAACAAACAAACAAACAACAAAAAAACACAATTGTAATCAAGTGCAGCAACACATGACAGCTAGTCACTGGAAATATAAAAATAGCGGAGAATTTACTTGGCAATCTCTGCGACTTCATAACTGGCATCGATGGTTCCTTTGCCAGCAGCCACAGCAGCAGTGACCAGTAATCTGGGACGGCTACTTGCTTTTCCCTCAGCCTCGTAAGCAGATAGGAGTTCCTGTACAACATACAAGCATGGGTCAGTCTGCCTTGATTAAGTGTCAAATTACATAAATAAGTATTCAAAACCATATCCATCATATATAGTATATTTATGATGACTGTCTCAAAGAAATTATATTTCTGACCTTGCACAACAGCGTGAATCTCTGTTTGTCCTGCTGATGGCTTCCTCGTGTACCGGGGAATTCCCAGTCCAAGTTTATCCCATCAAAGCTGTATGTCCTCAGTAGTGCGATAGATGACTGGATGAACTTTCTTCTGTTGGCTGCTGTTGATACCATGGTGCTGAATCTGGACATTAAAACAAATGGTGCTGAAGTAGACATGCCACGTATTCAATTAGATATTCTTAGGTATGTTTTATTTACGTATCGCACTTTTGTGTGCCAAAGTTCCAGCCACCAACTGCCAAAAGGGTTTTGAGATCCGGATTCCTATGTGAGAATAGAAGTTAAGCAGTGGTTATTTAATACTCCAAAATAAAAGACAGTTTTCAGCATATTTAATGAATTAAGCACTGACCTAGATTTCAGTCCATTAAAGGTTTTGTAGCTTTGTGTGTCACCTCTGTCAGAGGGGACCAGCTGATTGGCATAATTAATGCCAGAAAAAGCAAAGATCAGATGGGTACACAGGTTTGGATCAATATCTGAGAGCGTGAACTTCCCTTTCGCTGCTCTATATTTGGACCAGCTGGTGTAGTAACACACTAGTTTGGAGGACGAAGCTGAAATATTTAAGACATCAATGAGTTACTTTGAGATGAATCTCATTGTTTAACAACATTAATTATTTATGCATTTCATTTAAGATTTTTTGTTATAGCAAAATACAAACTCACACAAGTTGATGACGCTTAAACAGAGACCTTCAAAGAGACAGACTCAGTCAGTATTTGGTTAAAACAGCCTTTGTAAACAATTTGATCAGTTTAAAAAGTCCTTTACCTGCAATTAGAATTGGTGCCCTCATGTTTATACTGTGTGAACACACAATTGGAAAAAAGAAAAGAAAAACAAATTTAATTATATTGTTAATAAAAAAAGTATATGCAAACCATAATAATAATTACTCAGACACAAATAATTTCACTGTAGTAGTTTGTTGCTGTATTTAATTAACAGAGGTGGACAAAGCACATAACTCATAACTTACTTGAGTCAAAGTTTAGATATGCCTCCTCAAATATTACTCCAGTAGAAGTGAAAATTGTTGAGTCAAATATTTACTTGAGTAAAAGTACTGGAGTACTTGCTTTTAAAAATACTTATTCAGAAGTAAAGTTTTTTTAGTATCAACAACTTGTTGTATTGTTCCACAATTACAGAACCTAATGACTCTGAAACAACCTACTGAATGCATTGACTGTATCCTGTATAATAAAAAACTTGTAAAATAAACAAAGCCCAAAGAAATGGCCATAAAAACAAGTGAGTCAACCAAGCCACAGCCATTATTATTTTTGTATTAATTTTTTTTATTGAACAGACCCACCCCCCACAAAACAGCATGGCAGTATTCTGACACAGCTCGTAGCCATCGATAGTCACTGTCAAGTTCAAACTGAGCTATTCAAAAATGCAGCAAGTGTAACATGACCGACAGCGTAGGAGTTGGCTGTGATTGTTTTTTCTCCTGTGAAGAACATAGTGTACGGTCTATCCCATTTTCAGAAATAAAAGAAAATTCAACCCGCTGACTAAAAGCTTTGCTTCAAAGTAACGAGTACTTCATGGAAATGTAGTGGAGTCCAAAGTAAAATATTTGTTGCATGGAATAAAAGTCCTAAGTTTCCAAAAAAAAAAAAAAAAAATGCAAGTGAAGTACAGATACTCAAAAAATATACTTCAGTACAGTACTCAAGTAAATGTACTTTGTTACTGTCCAACCCTGCTAATTGATAATACATTTAAAGTCACATAAACTGCAAAACTTTGAGTTAAGTTCCCAAACTATGTAAATTCTCAAACAAACAAATGAAACAAAAATATCTTTTGTGTCAGTGCTAATGGCATAAACATCATTTGATGAGACTCCCAGATGCTGTGAATGTCATGACATGTCAAATGTGAAGTCAATTCACTGAAGCGAGAATTGAAAATTTATTTGCTAGTTTGATATGCTACCAAAGAATACTAATAGATAAGAATGGACTAAAATACCCATCATTAATCCTCATCCTTGAAGGACTGTGTATTTACTAAATATGTACGCTGTGTGTTCATCTGTAGAATTAGCAAAGGGCAGAAGAGATAGATTAGAATGTTTTATTACAACATCCAGTCAAAAATTACTACAACAATATTTAACAAAACAAGAAATGATGTAATATAAGGACTTCCATAATAAATCAAAATTGTAAGGACTGTAAAGGACAAACTCAGCAGCTGAAAATACAAATGTATCCACTGAGATTTTAATTAAATTAAACTCTTTCTTGACAGAGATTAGAAGATTATGATATTTTATACTATTTTAATCCCATAGGATGCTACATGTCTCAGGTGTTGCCAGAATTGATCTGATTTAACATATTGGTTACTGCATGGCCTTTAATCAACCTATTATGGTTGGCCCCTTCATTGCAGCATGTCTGACCATGAAAATAACATGAGGTATAACATGAAAATAGAAAATGCAGGCACTTCCCTGTTAGTTCAAGCACCCGTCAAAATGTGTCTGTTTGTTTAGTTTGATAAAATTACTGCAAGATTTTCTCAAATTTTTTAAAAATAATTTAATAATATTAAAGAAGGGTAATACTTACAAGTATGTTGGAGATGGAGGCTACTACAGTCTCTCTTTACTGTGGCTGAGGATGTGTGGTGATGAGGCCTTATAGTAGACAGCTAAAGGAGGTGGAGCATATTTAGAGGGACAATTGATACAATGTTGTCTATGTTGTCTTAATTTTTTAAAAGTTATATGGGGAACATAATAGAATAGGCTCACATAATATATACAGAGTCATCAATTTTGTGTTTCAGAATTAATTGCAATTTCAAATACAAATCCATTTAAACCTTTTTAAACACTTGTATAACAAACCTTGATAAAATGTTATATTAACTATTTTTAAACCTGCTAATCAATTTGAGAATCACTATGAGGTTCAGTCTTATGTTTTATTTCCTTGTTGAAGGGTTACATCTTTATTGACATTTGTATAATAGATTGTGCTGTTAATTTAACAGCATAATTACCATGCATACCAGGATAATGTCAGTCACACCTAAGCCAGTTCATTCTATTATGGAATTTATGTCATGCTGTAATTACCATGATTTTTTTTTTTTTTTAAAGGTTACACGTGTATGTTTGACACAACATGTGCACTTCCTTTTTTTTCTTTGAGTTTACTATTGGCTATATTATTGGCAATGGCTTTAGAAAGAAATCAAACTAATTAACTAATTCAGGCTAATTGATTAACACCATAATACTCTCTTATTCTGTTATGTCATTCTTGCTTAAAAAATTTTTGTGGTGTGTTGCTAATCAGACTAAATAAAGACACTCCTACTAGTGAAGATATATGTTACTACCAGATTTCATCTGGTCTGTGGAGTTGGATGGCTAACTGCCAATCATGGATGGCTAAACTATTAGAATGTGAGACATGTTATGAGATACCACAACAGTATATTACTTTATCCTAGATATATCGATGAGTACAGAAACTTATCTATGGGTCACAAGGCAATTGTAATGATGTAAAATGTTTTGAAGCCCCCCTCTGATGAAAATCAACTTTTTAACCTTGTTAAAATGTCCATAAGGTGTTACTTATATAATACAAGACATATCATGAGTGAAATATGCAATCAGTGGCATGACTTAGTATTGTCATCCTTGGAGCTGCAGTGAACCAATGGCAGTCTAAAAAAGGGATTCTGACATCCTGGGTTTTATACGTCACAAACCTAAGGAACCAGGCAAAATAAACCTGAAACCTTGTACTAGTACAGAGAGCAAGAGGTTGTGTCAGCACAACCCCTAACAGTGTGTCAGCCACTGCCGTTACAAGCTAACAAACTACTTAGTAAAGTAAAAGATGCTAACTACGCTTACCATTCTGATATGTCTGCTAGATGCCAGTTTTGGTCACAACAGACTCTTCATCTAAGTCTGGGTCTGACTGAGGGTCAAACATGTGGCTGAGTCTCTCCGAGCAAGCAGCAGTGGTGGCTGAGGCACAAGGCTTGATCCAGAATTTCTCAATGAGGAAGTAAGCAGCTTTTTTCAGTTATTTTTATTTTACTTTTTATGTAGGAAAATTGTGTTTAACAACATATTAATTTTACATAGGTTAAAATGTGTCTGGCGGGGAATTTTAAAAGGAAACTCAATGTGCTTTATATTAAAATTCACACGGTATCAAGTATGGTAACATAAGCTCTTATCAGACTATTTTGACAAATCATGAAAAGTAAACAAAGTTGTAGGTACAAGATTTTAAAAAACAAGGGGGTGGGAAGTATTAGTTATTTGACAGTTTTGGAGTGAAACTAAATATTCTGTTTGTAGAAAGTAAGTAAGGAAGTAGAAAGAGTTAAAAACAAACAAACAAACTATTATTATTGTGACATGTGATGAAGGTCCTCCTTGTTGCCGTAAGTACAGCATGGTGCGGAATGTACCGACATACCTGCGTTAAATCCCTCCTTAAAACCTATGCTGTGCTGCTTCTTATGTAATGATTTTTTAAATAAATCAAAACATACTCAACAATAGTGCCATCATCTCAGATTATTTTCTTGCAGCTTGTCATAATCAACATTGACAGACAACTAATTTGATGATGCAGTTAAAAAGTCCTGCTGTTTGCCAACACACACTTGCCAAACCTGGCTTATACCTTGTGTGTGTGAAAATGTGTGCTGTAGATGTTTTCCTTTATAAGACATACATGTGTAAAGGTTTTCTCTAACCTGTTGTCTTACTAGAGCTACATTAGAACATTCTGGAACAAACAGTACATTTAGACTAATCAAAACATCAGGAAGGAAGGAAGGTGCAGAAACCTTGATAATACGAATATATCAGCATTATATAAACATTATGTTATGTTATGGATTATGTATTGGCATGGATATCTCTGGAGCCCTGCATCAAAATGCAAATCCAAATGAAGCAGAGTGCTCAATGGCTTTCACATACGGTAAGTCCAGGCAACCTTTAGGTGTTCTTGAAGATGGTCACCGAAAATAAAAGGTTCTTTGGGTACTCTTAGCTAGAGCAAGCAGAAAAGTTATATTAAAAGCCTTTATCTAATTAGGCATAAATAAAATGCTGGCTGGATTTGACCTGTCAGGCTGGAATTTGTAAAAAAAAAAAAAAAAAAAAAAGTATACACCTGGTGCTCCTTATACACAATGTGCCAGAAATAAACATTGCATTGCATAATTAAATAACCAACAGCGAAGAGGAGAACAGCTATCCCAATGATAACAAAATATTAATATCGTAATAAATAATTATTATGAAAAAAAGATGACCATACAAATCCTATCACTCAGGACAACGCGGTCTCATTATTAGATACAGTTAAGAAAGTTTTCCCTCTGCAGCAGTATTTTTTTTAGATGTTTAACACATTGTGCTCTGAAGAGACTACAGTTGCATACTTTTTAACACACAGAGAGGGTATTTACAGTAGCTGTTTTATATGAAATAGTATTGTCTATTGGTCCACCAAAATAGAATAGTTAGCTGTAAATGGCTGAAGACGTTTTCTTGTAGTCTTTCTGATCATGGTGTGAATTCTCTTAGAATTGTAGTATTTGAAGATGTTTATAAGGAGTCAGTATTTATTAAAGCTAGACAAATAGTGTATGTAAATAAGTGCAATATGCATCAGCCATGTCATTAGCTGCATCATCTAGACCAATCATGCTAAATATAAACCAGAACATACCCTAAATAAGCATAGAAAAAAAAGAGGCATGTCAGAAAAAAGAACGAGAACATAATGTGCACAGCTGATTTAACTGAAACATTTACAACATTTTCCCTCATTCAACAAGTTTGGGAAGATAATTTGTGTTGTAAAAAAATCTTGCACAGCAGGATGGTTATAACTCATAACAGTTGTTACTCAGGATTGTTTAATTATCTGTTTTAGCCAGAGGCATATTGTCACAACAGGCAAACCAGGCAAATGCTTGGGGCCCTCAAGGGGAAAAAGGGCCCCTGATGTATAGATGTATAGATATAGGTACAAATTTGAAGATACAAAAGAAGATCTACTTTGGAAAACATTTCCAGACAAATAATCCAACTGCTGCGTCGTAAATTAACTTCAGTCTTGTTTACAGCTCTGCATTGTCAGTAAAGCTCTTGCTTGGATATCAAATTACTATTTTTTATTTTGTGTTTTAATTGCATTGATCTGATCATATAGTACCTGGTCTGATCTGAACTAAACAGAATAGCTGCATGTTAGAAGTTTACAAGTTTGATCAGTTAAATTTGTGTGTTGTGAAACAACTCTAATAAAAATCACTTGTTATAGATAGATAGATAGATAGATAGATGTTGATATGGGGATAGATTGATGATAACCAGTTAGGTAGCTTGTTTTCATAGCATATTCAGTTCACTTTTATTTGTAATGCGCTAAAACGCTATGTTGTGTCTTTTATCCCATAAGCACCTGATAGACAAAGAACAACCAACAACATAATAACCAATCTTCCAACAAAATATGGAAAACTTGTAGAATTTTTGTAATTTATCATTTTATTATTATTGATTTATCAATTCAGTAATATTTATTAGAATTTATCAAAGTAAAGCTTTAAATATATAAATATATGCTATATGTAACAGGTGCATCGTCATGGCAATCATGTGAGGGCTAAACATAAACCAACAAAAAAACACATCCATACAATAGGGTTAGATACACCAACAGTAAAATATTTATGCAACAACTATATAATTAAGTAAGGCATGGTAGATTAAATAATGGAAGAAAGGATAAAAAGAACATACATGATCAACTGGTTTAGATATATTAGATATTAATAAATAAAATAAATAATGTGGTATATTTACAGACATGAATGGGAGGACATTTCATTGGTGATAGGGAGCTTATGGAAATCAATCTGTAAATCTTGACGGATTCACCTAAAAATGTTAATGCTAGCATGTAAATGGTGTTTTCAAACCTACATGTACCTTATTGAGGCCTAAAAAGAGTAAAGTAATTTTTCACACAAAACATCAGTGAAGAATCATAACAAATGACACATATAACATCTGTTGACAGTAACCCCATTTTGTTGATAAGAATATTAACACATATCTTGCCACTCTTTAGGGGAAGTCACAGCATTGGCAAGATTCCCTGAAGATCAAACCTGCTTGGCAGTATTGAAGGTACACTGCCCTATCACCACAGTTGAAAAAGGATTGTGGGTCTTTAGGGTTGCTGATAAGCCCACTGCTCCTTCCATCACAGAGACCTCTAGAATTTGTTGTAGTAGTGGGAGCTGTGGTCGTAGTAGTGGGAGTTGTTGTCGTGGGAGTTGTGATTGTGGTAGTGGGAGTACTGGTTGTAGTAGTGGGAGTTGTGGTTGTGGTAGTGGGAGCTGTGGTCGTGGTAGTGGGAGCTGTTGTCGTGGGAGTTGTGGTTGTGGTAGTGGGAGCTGTGGTTGTAGTAGTGGGAGTTGTGGTTGTAGTAGTGGGAGTTGTGGTTGTAGTAGTGGGGGGTGTGGTGGTGGGAGTGGGAGTGGGGGTTGGGGGTTGTGGTTTGTAGTAGTGGGAGTTGGTGGTTGTGGTAGTGGGAGTTGTGGTCGTGGGAGTAGTTGTAGTGGGGGAGTGGGGAGTATGTTGGTTGTAGTAGTGGGAGTTGTGGTTGTAGTAGTGGGAGTTGGTGTGTCGTGGTGTGTGTGGAGTGGAGAGTAGTAGTGTTGTAGTAGTGGTGAGTTGGTGTGGTTGTGGTAGTGGGGGGTTGTGGTGGTGGGAGAGTTGTAGTGGGAGTTGTGGTTGTGGTAGTGGGAGTTGTGTTGTGGTAGTGGGAGTTGTGGTCGTAGTAGTGGGAGTTTGGTTGTGGTAGTGGGAGTTGTAGTGGGAGTTGTGGTTTGTGGTAGTGGGAGTTGTGGTGGTGGGAGTTTGTAGTGGGAGTTGTGGTTGTGGTAGTGGGAGTTGTGGTTGTGGTAGTGGGAGTTTGTGGTCGTAGTAGTGGGAGTTGTGGTTGTGGTAGTTGGGAGTTGTAGTGGGAGTAGTGGTGGTGGGAGTTGTAGTGGGAGTTGGTGGTTGTAGTAGTGGGATAGTGGTGGTGGGAGTTGTAGTGGGAGTTGTGGTTGTAGTAGTGGGAGTTGTGGTGGTGGGAGTTGTAGTGGGAGTTGTGGTTGTAGTAGTGGGAGTTGTGGTTGTGGTAGTGGGAGTTGTGATCGTGGTTGTGTGTAGTGGGAGTTGTTGGTAGTGAGAGTTGTGCGTGTAGTGGGAGTTGTGGTTGTAGTAGTGGGTCGTGGTGGTGGGAGTTGTAGTTGTAGTTGTACTAGTGGGAGTTTTGGTAGTGGGAGTTGTGGTAGTGGGAGTTGTGGGTGGTGGGAGTTGTAGTGGGAGTTGTGGTTGTGTAGTGGTGGGAGTTGTAGTTGTAGTAATGGGAGTTGTGGTAGTGGGAGTTGTGGTGGTGGGAGTTGTAGTGGGAGTTGTGGTTGTAGTGGGTGGGAGTTGTGGTTGTGGGGGTTGTAGTTGTAGTAGTGGGAGTAGTGGTGGTGGGAGTTGTAGTGGGATTGTGGTTGTAGTGGTGGGAGTTGTGGTTGTGAGGGTTGTAGTTGTAGTAGTGGGAGTAGTGGTGGTGGGAGTTGTAGTGGGAGTTGTGTTGTAGTAGTGGGAGTTGTGGTTGTGGGGGTTTGTAGTTGTAGTAGTGGGAGTAGTGGTGGTGGGAGTTGTAGTGGGAGTTGTGGTTGTAGTAGTGGGAGTTGTGGTTGTGGGGGTTGTAGTTGTAGTAGTGGGAGTAGTGGTGGTGGGAGTTGTAATGGGAGTTGTGGTTGTAGTGGTGGGAGTTGTGGTTGTGGGGTTGTAGTTGTAGTAGTGGGAGTAGTGGTGGTGGGAGTTGTAGTGGGAGTTGTGGTTGTAGTAGTGGGAGTTGTGGTTGTGGGGGTTGTAGTTGTAGTAGTGGGAGTAGTGGTGGTGGGAGTTGTAGTGGGAGTTTGTGGTTGTAGTAGTGGGAGTTGTGGTTGTGGGGTTGTAGTTGTAGTAGTGGGAGTAGTGGTGGTGGGAGTTGTAGTGGGAGTTGTGGTTGTAGTAGTGGGAGTTGTGGTTGTGGGGGTTGTAGTTGTAGTAGTGGGAGTAGTGGTGGTGGGAGTTGTAGTGGGAGTTGTGGTTGTAGTGGTGGGAGTTGTGGTTGTGGGGGTTGTATTGTAGTAGTGGGAGTAGTGGTGGTGGGAGTTGTAGTGGGAGTTGTGTTGTAGTAGTGGGAGTAGTGGTGGTGGGAGTTGTAGTGGGAGTTGTGGTTGTAGTAGTGGGAGTAGTGGTGGTGGGAGTTGTAGTGGGAGTTGTAGTTGTGGTTGTGGGAGTTGTAGTTGTAGTGGGAGTAGTGGTGGTGGAGTTGTAGTGTGAGTTGTGGTTGTAGTGGTGGGAGTTGTGGTTGTGGGGGTTGTAGTTGTAGTGGGAGTAGTGGTGGTGGGAGTTGTAGTGGGAGTTGTGGTTGTAGTGGTGGGGAGTTGTGGTTTGTGGGGTTGTAGTTGTAGTGGGAGTAGTGGTGGTGGAGTTGTAGTGGGAGTTTGTGGTTGGTAGTAGTGGGAATGTGGTGGTGGGAGTTGTTAGTGGGAGTTGTGGTTGTAGTGTGGAGTTGTGGTGGTGGGAGTTGTAGTGGGATTGTGGTTGAGTAGTGGAGTTGTGGTTGGTGGTAGTGGGAGTTGTAGTTTACTAGTGGGAGTTGTGGTTATGTAGTGGAGTATGTGGTGGGGAGTTGTAGTTGTAGTAGTAGGAGTAGTGGTGGTGGGAGTTGTAGTGGGAGTTGTAGTTGTGGTAGTGGGAGTAGTGGTGGTGGGAGTTGTAGTGGGAGTTGTGGTTGTAGTAGTGGGAGTTGTGATGGTGGGAGTTGTAGTGGGAGTTTGTGGTTATGGTAGTGGGAGTTGTAGTAGTGGGAGTTGTGGTTATGGTAGTGAGTAGTTGGGAGTTGTGGTGGTGGGAGTTGTAGTGGGAGTTGTGGTTGAAGTGGTGGGAGTTGTAGTGGGAGTTGTGGTTGAAGTAGTGGGAGTTGTGATGGTGGGAGTTGTGGTGTTGAAGTAGTGGGAGTTGTGGTGGGTGGGAGTTGTAGTTGTAGTAGTTGGAGTTGTGGTGGTAGTTGTAGTGGGAGTTGTGGTGGTCGGAGTTGTAGTGGGAGTTGTGGTTATGGTAGTGGGAGTTGTGGTGGTGGGAGTTGTAGTGGGAGTTGTGGTTGAAGTAGTGGGAGTTGTAGTGGGAGTTGTAGTTGTAGTAGTGGGAGTTGTGGTTTGTAGTAGTGGGAGTTGTGGTTATGTTGGTGGGAGTTGTAGTTGTAGTAGTGGAGTTGTGGTTGTAGTAGTGGGAGTTGTGGTTATGGTAGTGGGAGTTGTGGTAGTGGGAGTTGTCATTGGTAGTAGTAGAAGTTGTAGTTGTAGTAGTGGGAGTTGTGGGTTGTGCTAAGGTCTGGAAAATCTGAAAGAATCAAAATCAAATATTGTGTTAATTGCTGTTTAACCCTTCTTGATCATCAGTCATACTTTAATATCAATGAGCATGAGCACTTGGACTTTCAAACAGAGAGAGAACACAATTGCGCTATGCGTAACTAAAAGTAGTAAAATCAATAAAAGATGATAAGATTAATGCTGATGGCATTAAATCAAATGAAAAACCACCACTCATCACAGGATACAGCGGACACTTTATTGCATTTTTGTCACCTGGAACAAGGAGATCATGCACATGGCTGATGAGAGGATATTTGCTATCATTACAGAATTTTTCCAGTAAAGTCATCCAGGTCCAGAGACCAGACAAAAGCTCCTCCAAAGTTGTTTGTTTTCAGGTAGCTGACCTGAGAGGATGAAGAAAAAAACAACCAGCTGAAATGATTTAACCATCATTCCATCAACTATCCATCAACTATCATTCATTTTGCAAAGTTATTATGGAATTAAACAGATGATTAACCTTTGTTTCAAAGCTTTCTTTGTTATCAAATCCAACCCACTGATTTTCTGTGAGGGCGTATGGAACTTTCTGATCAGTAATCAGCTGGATTAGAGCCCCTTCAATATAAAGACAAGTCTGAAAGGAAGGGGGAAACAATATTTTAGAGCTAATGAAATTTGTCACACTACGCAGTGAAAGCACATTAGTGTACATTATTAATTAAAATATATGTACACAGCATAATATATAATAATACCTCATAATAGGCCCAGAATCCATCTCTCCATCACTGATGTTGAGCACCAGCCAACGGCACTGGGTGAAGAAGGTTTGCTAGCACTTGGTGAAGATGGATTTCTGGGCCTATTATGAGGTATTATTATTTATTATGCTGTTGTAACATATATTTTAATTAAATAATGTACACTAATGGTTCAGCTGCGTAGTGGGGGGGGGGTTGGAAAAAAAAAAAACAAATTTTTCCAAAATTAGCTCGTAAATATATTGTTTCCCCCTTCTTTCAGACTTGTCTTTCATATTGAAGGGCTCTAATCCAGCTGATTTTACTGATCAGAAAGTTCCATACGCCCTCACAGAAAATCAGTGGGTTGGATTTGATAACAAAGAAAAGCTTTGAAACAAAGGTAATCATCTGTTTTAATTCCATAATAACTTGGCAAATGGAATGATTAGTTGATGGATTAGTTGATGGAATGATGGTTAAATCATTTCAGGCTGGTGTGTTTTTTTCTTCATCCTCTCAGGTCAGCTACCTGAAAACAAACAACTTTTGGAGGAAGCTTTTGTCTGGTCTCTGGACCTGGATGACTTTAACCTGAAAATTCTGGTAATGATAGCAATATATCCTCTCATCAGCCATGTGCATGATACTCCTTGATTCAGGTGACAAAAATGCAATAAGTGGTCCGCTGTATCTGTGATGAGGTGGTGGTTTTCATTTGATTTAATGCCATCAGCATTAATCTTATCATCTTTTTATTGATTTTAACTACTTTTTAAGTTACCGCATAGCGCAATTGTGTTTTCTCTTCGTTGAAAGTCCAAGTGCTCATGCTCATGTGATATTAAAGTATGACATGATGATCAGGAAGGGTTAAACAGCAAATTACACAATATTGATTTTGAAATTTCTTTCAGATTTTCCAGACCTTAGCACAACCACACTCCGCACTATAGACTACAACTCTACTACGGTAACAATGACAACTCCCACTACCACAACTCGCCACCATGGAGGTTACCATAACCACAACTCCCAGCTACTACAACGCACAACTCCCACTACTACAACTACAACTCCACCAACATAACCACAACTCCCACTACTACAACTACAACTCCCACTACTTCAACTACACTCCCACTACAATCCCACTAACTTCACCCACAAGCTGCCTACAACCTCACGCACACAACTCCCCACTACCAATAACCACAACTCCCACTAGCAACTCACGACCACCACAACTCCCACTACAACTACCACCACAACTCCACTCTACAACTACTACGCTACATCAGCGCCGGAAAGTCCCACTCGGGACCACAAGCTCCCACTACTTCACCACAACTCCCAACCATCACAAAGAACAAAAAACATCCCACTACTCAACCACAACTCCCACTACAAACTCCCACCACTTCAAACCACAACTCCCACTACAACTCCCACCACCACAAAATCCAACTATACTACTCCCACTACCATAACCACAAACTCCCACTACTCCAACTCCCACTACATAAACACAACTCCACTACAACTCCTGCACCCCCCACAATCCCACAAGGAACAAAATAAAAAACAGAAAGGAAAAATAAAGAATCTCCCATACTACAACCACAACTCCCCACTACAACTCTCACCACCACTAATCCCACTACCAAACTACATCAAAAATACATTCCCACTACAAGTCCCACACCACTACTCCTACTACACAACTACAACTCCCACCACCACATT
>NW_019174723.1:0-34299 GCF_002260705.1 Seriola dumerili | reverse complement strand
TGGGAGTTGTGGTTGTAGTAGTGGGAGTTGTGGTTGTGGGGGTTGTAGTTGTAGTAGTGGGAGTAGTGGTGGTGGGAGTTGTAGTGGGAGTTGTGGTTGTAGTAGTGGGAGTTGTGGTTGTGGGGGTTGTAGTTGTAGTAGTGGGAGTAGTGGTGGTGGGAGTTGTAGTGGGAGTTGTGGTTGTAGTAGTGGGAGTTGTGGTTGTGGGGGTTGTAGTTGTAGTAGTGGGAGTAGTGGTGGTGGGAGTTGTAGTGGGAGTTGTGGTTGTAGTAGTGGGAGTTGTGGTTGTGGGGGTTGTAGTTGTAGTAGTGGGAGTAGTGGTGGTGGGAGTTGTAGTGGGAGTTGTGGTTGTAGTAGTGGGAGTTGTGGTTGTGGGGGTTGTAGTTGTAGTAGTGGGAGTAGTGGTGGTGGGAGTTGTAGTGGGAGTTGTGGTTGTAGTAGTGGGAGTTGTGGTGGTGGGAGTTGTAGTGGGAGTTGTGGTTGTAGTAGTGGGAGTTGTGGTTGTGGTAGTGGGAGTTGTGATCGTGGTTGTGGTAGTGGGAGTTGTGGTAGTGGGAGTTGTGATCGTGGTTGTGGGAGTTGTGGTTGTAGTAGTGGGAGTCGTGGTGGTGGGAGTTGTAGTTGTAGTTGTACTAGTGGGAGTTGTGGTTTTGGTAGTGGGAGTTGTGGTAGTGGGAGTTGTGGTGGTGGGAGTTGTAGTGGGAGTTGTGGTTGTAGTGGTGGGAGTTGTAGTTGTAGTAATGGGAGTTGTGGTAGTGGGAGTTGTGGTGGTGGGAGTTGTAGTGGGAGTTGTGGTTGTAGTAGGGGGAATAGTGGTGGTGGGGGTTGTAGTGGGAGTTGTGGTTGTAGTAGTGGGAGTTGTGGTTGTGGTAGTGGGAGGTGTAGTTGTACTAGTGGGAGTTGTGGTTATGGTAGAGGGAGATGTGGTGGTGGGAGTTGTAGTTGTAGTAGTAGGAGTAGTGGTGGTGGGAGTTGTAGTGGGAGTTGTAGTTGTGGTAGTGGGAGTAGTGGTGGTGGGAGTTGTAGTGGGAGTTGTAGTTGTGGTAGTGGGAGTAGTGGTGGTGGGAG
Source organism: Seriola dumerili (assembly GCF_002260705.1). NCBI lineage: Eukaryota > Metazoa > Chordata > Actinopteri > Carangiformes > Carangidae > Seriola > Seriola dumerili. Next base: position 33,231 of record NW_019174723.1, on the reverse strand, counting down.
TTGTAGTGGGAGTTGTAGTTGTGGTAGTGGGAGTAGTGGTGGTGGGAGTTGTAGTGGGAGTTGTAGTTGTGGTAGTGGGAGTAGTGGTGGTGGGAGTTGTAGTGGGAGTTGTAGTTGTGGTAGTGGGAGTAGTGGTGGTGGGAGTTGTAGTGGGAGTTGTAGTTGTGGTAGTGGGAGTAGTGGTGGTGGGAGTTGTAGTGGGAGTTGTAGTTGTGGTAGTGGGAGTAGTGGTGGTGGGAGTTGTAGTGGGAGTTGTAGTTGTGGTAGTGGGAGTAGTGGTGGTGGGAGTTGTAGTGGGAGTTGTAGTTGTGGTAGTGGGAGTAGTGGTGGTGGGAGTTGTAGTGGGAGTTGTAGTTGTGGTAGTGGGAGTAGTGGTGGTGGGAGTTGTAGTGGGAGTTGTAGTTGTGGTAGTGGGAGTAGTGGTGGTGGGAGTTGTAGTGGGAGTTGTAGTTGTGGTAGTGGGAGTAGTGGTGGTGGGAGTTGTAGTGGGAGTTGTAGTTGTGGTAGTGGGAGTAGTGGTGGTGGGAGTTGTAGTGGGAGTTGTGGTTGTAGTAGTGGGAGTTGTGGTTGTGGTAGTGGGAGTTGTAGTTGTACTAGTGGGAGTTGTGGTTATGGTAGTGGGAGATGTGGTGGTGGGAGTTGTAGTTGTAGTAGTAGGAGTAGTGGTGGTGGGAGTTGTAGTGGGAGTTGTAGTTGTGGTAGTGGGAGTAGTGGTGGTGGGAGTTGTAGTGGGAGTTGTGGTTGAAGTAGTGGGAGTTGTGATGGTGGGAGTTGTGGTTGAAGTAGTGGGAGTTGTGGTGGTGGGAGTTGTAGTTGTAGTAGTTGGAGTTGTGGTGGTAGTTGTAGTGGGAGTTGTGGTGGTCGGAGTTGTAGTGGGAGTTGTGGTTATGGTAGTGGGAGTTGTGGTGGTGGGAGTTGTAGTGGGAGTTGTGGTTGAAGTAGTGGGAGTTGTAGTGGGAGTTGTAGTTGTAGTAGTGGGAGTTGTGGTTGTAGTAGTGGGAGTTGTGGTTATGTTGGTGGGAGTTGTAGTTGTAGTAGTGGGAGTTGTGGTTGTAGTAGTGGGAGTTGTGGTTATGGTAGTGGGAGTTGTGGTAGTGGGAGTTGTCATTGTAGTAGTAGAAGTTGTAGTTGTAGTAGTGGGAGTTGTGGTTGTGCTAAGGTCTGGAAAATCTGAAAGAATCAAAATCAAATATTGTGTTAATTGCTGTTTAACCCTTCTTGATCATCACGTCATACTTTAATATCAATGAGCATGAGCACTTGGACTTTCAAACAGAGAGAGAACACAATTGCGCTATGTGTAACTAAAAGTAGTAAAATCAATAAAAGATGATAAGATTAATGCTGATGGCATTAAATCAAATGAAAAACCACCACCTCATCACAGGATACAGCGGACACTTATTGCATTTTTGTCACCTGGAACAAGGAGATCATGCACATGGCTGATGAGAGGATATTTGCTATCATTACAGAATTTTCCAGTAAAGTCATCCAGGTCCAGAGACCAGACAAAAGCTCCTCCAAAGTTGTTTGTTTTCAGGTAGCTGACCTGAGAGGATGAAGAAAAAAACACACCAGCTGAAATGATTTAACCATCATTCCATCAACTATCCATCAACTATCATTCATTTGCAAAGTTATTATGGAATTAAACAGATGATTACCTTTGTTTCAAAGCTTTCTTTGTTATCAAATCCAACCCACTGATTTTCTGTGAGGGCGTATGGAACTTTCTGATCAGTAATCAGCTGGATTAGAGCCCCTTCAATATAAAGACAAGTCTGAAAGGAAGGGGGAAACAATATATTTAGAGCTAATGAAATTTGTCACACTACGCAGTGAAAGCCATTAGTGTACATTATTAATTAAAATATATGTACACAGCATAATAATATAATAATACCTCATAATAGGCCCAGAATCCATCTTCACCAGTGTAGCAACCTTCTTCACCAGTGCCGTTGGCTGGTGCTCCAACATCAGTGGATGGAGAAGATAGGGTAAAAGCTCGTCCATACGTTGCCAGTCCCAAGTTTAGCAATTGTGCTGGTGCTCCTTGGTCCCTCCAGTACTGCATGCCATCCTCCTAAAATGTGAGGGAAAAACAATTAGGATGACAACTATAAATAGATAGGGGGTCAGACAGTTTAAGTATGAATCCTGGTATTTACAGTATTAGAGTTGATTTTGTCTCCAGTATCTTTGGATCCCCGGTGTAAGGGGCTGTGATGTCCTGTTACATTTTCCCAGGGGCCGCGAAAGTCAAATGTCAGCACATTAATGAAATCCAGGTTCCTGGTAAAATGCAGAGAAGATCACGTTGACGAAAGCACCTCAACAGCTAATCACAAGTATAGTGTCAAGAGTGACTTTAAAATAGTTTACCCGGCAATCTGTGCGACTTCATAACTGGCATCGATGACCGCCTTCTCAGCAGAGACACTAGCAGTGAGGATTAATCTGTCACGGTTTGTTTCAGTTCCTTCAGCCACAAAGGCAGCTTTGAGCTCCTACACAAGAAGAAAGCACAGTTCAGTCTCAATCAAGTTTAAAAACTTAAATATATAAATGTAACGTATGGAATATTTCTGAGAGTCCCAGAAGAAAGGATCAGACCTGGCACAACAGTGTAAATTTCTGCTTGTTGTCTGATTGGCTTCCTGCTGCTGCGGGAAACCTCCAGTCCAGGTTGAGCCCATCAAAACCATATGTTCTCAGTAGTTTGATAGCAGACTGGATGAACATTGCTCTTCTTGATTGTGTTGACACCATCGTACTGAATCTGGTAAAGATTAGTACAAAACAGTGTCCTCATCATCTATCGAAGTATAATTTGTAGTAACTGACATCTTTAGTAGGCTACCATTTTTAAATTTAAATTTTTAACAACTATTAGAAGCAAGTAGGTATAAAATAAAAAGTAAAAATGTGTGTTAAATTATAGTTCAGATTACATTCAAACAAGGAATGGCGTAACATAGACAATACATTTTTTTCATTCTCATTCTTTTTGTAACATAAGTAAAATAATTAACATATATTATAATTTTTTGACCTCTTTTATGTGCACACACTCTAATATTTGATTATTTTGCACAAAACTAATTTAGGGTTGGTAGTAAATATCATTGTAAGTCAAAATTGTCTACATTTTGGACTATATTGAAGTGTTTATTTGCATTATTAGGCAGTTGCTTCAAATTTACATCACACATTTCGTTTGTATCTCATGATGTAATCATTTAATAAATGTATTAATATAATCAAAATATCACAGCACCTCACCTTGTGCTACCTCAATTTTGTGAAACCATGTGTCATACATATTGTGCAATGCACAAATACAGCATGAAAAATTCAAGAAATATTATAAAAAGTTAATTATAAAAAATGATCAAATGCTCTTGTGCATGTTAACTTACTTTTGTCTGTTAAATGTTATGCCACCAACTGCCAACAGGGTTTTGAGCAGCAGATTTCTGTTGGAGCATCAAAGTTTAGTGATGATTATTTAAAAAAAAAAAAAAACTAAAAAAAACACAAAATTGAACATAATTTCCAAAATATTGAGAGGCTACAGGTCTGACCTGGTTTTGAGTCCATTAAAGGACTGATAGAGCTGTTTGTCAGTGTCTCTGCTGGGGACCAGAGCATTCACACTGCTAATGTCAGAAAAGGCGAAAATCAGATGGGTACACTGGTTCGGATTAATGTTTGAAATCCTGAACTTCCCGTCCTCCGCTCTATCTTCAGCCAAGCTGTCATAGTAACACACCAGCCTGGAGGAAGAGGCTGAGACAAGGAAAAAATTGTTTTAAAAAGGATTTAATTCGTTTTTGAAGACAGAAGTTTTATCAAATCCCTTGTTTTCTAGTTAGACTGTCGATTAGAATAAATTTATGTGCTATAAACTTACCCAAGCTGGCGATGATCAAACAGAGACCTTCAGTGAGAATGACAGAACATGAGATTAAAAACAAAGTTCATCCAAATGACCAAAAATTTATTCTTAGGGGTGAATGGAATTTAATTTTACGTGTTAAAATCAGCGACAAACAATCTACAATATTACTGATAATCCACAAACCTCACTGTACATGTTATGTGAATTTGTGAATTATCCAGTGTAATGGAGACACAGAAAAACAGATTCCTGTTGATTTATTTAAGTTAATCTTTCAAAGTGGTAAGCAACACAAACAACTTTCCACTCATCTTTTTGTAAACAATTCAATCTCAGTTTCATCAGTCCACCAAAGAGTTTCCTAGTAGCATAGTATTTTCCTAAGGTGCTGTTTGGCAAACTTCGGGCACACAGTGATATTTTTTAGGAAAACAGCTGCTTCGCTTCTCCTGCCATCGACTCCATGCTCCATGCTCCGTGCAGCCATGCACCATGATTTGTGTATGGTAGACTCAGTCATTTTATTATTAGCCACAGCTGCTAGCCGTTAGCTTAATGATAACTTAAAAAAACAGCTAATGTGGCTATCGGCTAATTGATAATAGTTAAACGGCTAACGTTTATGTATTCTGCCGGCCAGATAAAATAATAACGCAAAATAATTCCAAACGGCACTATTGCTTTTTTCAATTTCAGCTAAAACAGGTCACGAAGGCCCTTCGGCAGCAGCACTTGCCATGTTAATTTAGTTTTATGCTGGTGACACCAGCTCAGTGTTGTGAACATCAACTAGCATTCATGTGTTCAGCTGCAAGTGAGGGGAGGGGCTGTATGCCTGCCTTTCTGCAGCGGTGCTGTATGAAGTTGTGTGTCAACTGGAGGAGGTGAAGACGGCACCGTCGGTATCGATAATGTTGCAAATGAGTATAATCGATTAGTATCTGAGTATTGATTTTTTTGACAACCCTTTAACATTGTAACCCTTCCCAGCTTTATGCAAATCAACAAGTCTGGTTTATTAGTCTTCTGAGATTAAAGTAGCTCTAACCCACACCTCCAAGCTTTCATTGTATGGACTCAACGTTTTCTATCTCCTGGCTCCAGTTAGCTTGTGTCATTAGCATTAGGGTTTCACAGGTTTTCCAACCTACGCTGAATATTTGAATAATGTATTCAAGATGCATGAGAACAATACAATGATTTGTGTGTTATTAGTTCTGTGTTAGTTATAGATTGTTTTTCTTGATAATTGTAACTTTGTGACCATATTTGAAGACAAATCTTACATATAAAAGTAATTCCAGCGCATTAACTTACTTTTTCTTGTCAATATAAGTGTGAAATGTGTTTCTGATTTGGGTGAACTGATTATTTAAGAAACCATTTACTGGATCAGTGTGCCTTACCTGCAGTCAGAATTGGCTTGCACATGTTGATGCTATATGGATAAAAAGAAATAGAAGAAATTCAAAATCATTGTAACTTGAACATTTTCACACAAATCTTTACTTTGGGCACCCAAAAAGCATTTCAACTCAGGAAACTGGACATTTTTAATACAATCAATACCCATTATATTTACAGCTTCAAAGGCATTTCAGTAGCTTTATTTTAAATTTTATTTTTAATGGGCAAGCCCTTTCTTCGATGTAATGAAGGTCTTCATTGACATTAACACATTAGACTGATATGGTGACTGACAAGGAGACTGTGTAGTTAGGTTCCATGAGGTTTAGGAGAATTCTGTATTTGGTTTCTTTTATAATGTCAAAAACACACATTTGTTGATCTAAGACGGCAAAACTGAAAACGAAAGTTCTACCAGCAGTCAAAGTTCAGTCAAAAACATTTCTCTCAAAAATACTGGGTATTTATACAGAATGTTCTGAGAGATTTCGGAGAAATAATTATTTGTTGCCACACAAAGTTTGGTTTAGGACTTTGACAGGTGTTTAACTTTACAGGTGTGTTATTGAGATCAAAATGAAGTTCGATTTCGAAAATGGGTGTGGTCTGACCCATGAGTGCTGACTACTCATTTAATAATGTAGTAATGACTGCATTATTACATGAATACTAATGACTCATGAGTTGGCATGTCAACAGGTTGACGGGCGATGCTGCTGGTGTGATCCCATTGCAAGATGGTCTGTAATGTATAATGTCATTTTAAGCTTTATACCCAGTATGAGTTCAGCTGTTGCAACCCCTGTGACAGTGAGCCATAAAAACGCTTTTAATTCACCCTGAAATAGGTCAGATTTCTTAATACAACCTGTATGCAGAGATAATTAAAAATGAATTGTGTCAAAATATTTTAGCATTTTAAGAACACCAGCCACTGCCCTATCATGTAAATTGTAATGCCTGTAGCACAAATCAAATGTGACGCAACATGTCATTTCAACAAGACTACACAAGATAGCATGAAGTTTGATATAGCATTAAGGATTCCTTTTATTTTCACCAGTGCCTCTACACACCCAGCTGCTGGGTTTACTCTGAACAGTATGTGAACAATTATTTTGATGTGCATTGTACACAGTTGGTGTGGTTTTGTACTTAAGATGTAAGCCACAGCTAACATGCTCCTCATACCACTAAAAGATGGGGCAGATAATTAGTGGTTTGAAAAAAATGTTGCATAGCAGGATGGTGATGATAGTAATTATGCAGCATTGTTTAATTATCTCCTTTAACAATGGCAGTTTGAAAGAAGAGTGAGAATACTGGCAGGAAAATGCAACTGTACCAACACATAGTCAAAACCAAACATATGCTTTTTTTTAAACACATGATGTTCTCCCTTACCTTTATCAGGGTTATAGGTTATGATTCAATCAGTGACCAAAGAGCATCTGGAAATTTTGAAGAACAAAGCAAGCTGTTGTATTACAATGCACAAAGAAAACTTTAAAACACGTTGGCGTAATTAAAAGAATAAAAGAAAAGTGATCAAAATTGAGTGAAAAATGTAATTTCCAGACAAATGATACAACTGCTGCGTTGTAAATTATTTACAGTCATGGTTGCAGCTCTGCATTCTCAATGAAGCTCTTGCTTGGATATCAGGTTTCTCTTTTTTATTGTATGTATTGTTGTATTGTGAGTGTTTAATCACAGAAAACCTGACAATACAGCCCCAGGTCTGATCTGAACAGACTGGTTACTATATGCCTATAATCAATCAACTTTGATCAATTAACTTCCTGTTTTGTGAAACAACACTGCTTTATGCCTGATAGTAATCACAACATGCTCATAATAGGTAAAGCACAAAGTTATCTTAACATTAGCCTACTATACAGCGCCTGCTGCTTTGACACCCCACCACCCATGACATATGTCTAGTTTAGCGAATGACTTAAAGCATTTTAGTAGGTATAGTGGTATACATAGAAACAACTAAATCTGTGTAAATGTTATTCAATAAAATGTGAGCAAAATGGTTACTTACAAAGATAAAGGTGAAAGAAGCATATACTGTCTCTCCGCTGTGACGAATGAAGAATGACTGATGGGTCTCTGGCTGTTAAATTGGGTAGATAGCTCTTACAGGGTGTGGTAGTAGTTAAACAGGGTGGAGATAATTAATTCAGGGTTACGATGTCCAAAGCAATTAAGACACTTATAGAAACAGAGACAAAAGTACAAAGTCACCTCATGTCAGAATCCTTTTGAGTTTATGAAAAATAAGAAGACAGTGGAAGACAACACAGTGGCTCAACTTTGTATTTATCATAATATCATCATTCTAAGCTGTCAGTAGCAAGTAGCATAAAACTGGAAATCTATACTGGGGAACCAGAAAAATGGAAATACTTGTACAAAAGACACCCTTTAAAAATTCGTCTGCAATTTTTGGCTTTAGTTCGTAGTGACAGTAAAGAGATACCAGAAACTTAGGGAATAGAGGATAAATGACATGCAACAAAGGCCCTTAGGTGAACTCAAACCAGACACATTGTCATTATAGACACTGTTTTCTCTCTCACATAATCAGTCAAAAAGCTAGTTTTCACTGCCAGCAGCTAATGAACTAGCTGAAATCAACAACTATGTTAAACAACTCATGATGTGATATAAGGTCTTCCAAATGACAACAATTGTTAAAGACAAAGAAACAATAAGTGGGCAGAACAAGGCTAGAATTATTGAAGCAGCATCATCATTTAAGGTACATCTAATTACATTGTGTAAAAATAAACCAAGAAGAACACACCCACACAAAAGGTAAGCTTTTATGACAAAGGATGCAATTATTTACATAGCAGAAAGTATCATGACATAAGTCATGTCCTAAAACATTGTTTTAAACAACCACACAAATAGCATACACACCCGTTGAGTGAGAAACACCTAACTACCACCTTGTTGTTATTACTGTATTGACAAACTACTGAACAGTAATGACAAATTTGAAAAAAAAAACAGTGGTCTCATGTAAAGTACCTTTATATAGAACTAATTTGCAACAGCAAAGATGAAGGAAATGTAGTTGGGAACAAATCATATTTTTAAGTAACATAATGAGGAAATGTTCATTTACTTCTATTGCAAATCGCAAATATGTTGATACTGAATGTTGTGGTAAGATGTTCCCTGAAATAGTGAGTAGAAAAAAGTGGGAAACAATATTTTCTGGTAGTCCTGCTGATCAGAGTGTTAATTCTCAAAGCATTTCAATATTAGCAGCATTTTCACATTATAGGGAGTCATTTTAGTCATTGTTCATATAAAAAAAAAATTATGGCGCTATTTAGTTTTTTGTTAAAATATCTCCCAATGTGCCCAACCAACATTAGTGAGCAAAACGAATGTTACATAACCCCTTATTGAGCACAGTGCACAGGTTGTTCCACTCTGTGTCACGAGTAAAGAGTCTCTTTCCAACCAACATGCTTTTTACATTTCACAGTAATTTATCTCTCATTGCAGAAGGTGACTGTGATGTCAAGAAATGTTTGACAAACAACTTTAGCTGCGGTGTCCTCAACCAGACAGCTGCAGCTCATCCAGAATGCTGCTGCCAGAGTCCTCACTAACACCAAGAAAGTAGAGCACATCACATCGGTCAGTCCTTAAATCACTGCACTGGTTTCCTTTGCATCAATTGATAGCTTTTAAAATGCTGTGGCTCGTCTATAAAGCGCTAAATGGTCTTGAGACTAAATACATCTCTGACCTACTTATACGCTATGAAGCAAGTGTTAGCTCCTTTAAAATAAAACATCACTATTTGTTGTAGCTTACCAATAAATTAGATACGCAACTTCTTTTTTTGTGTCTGACCTACAACTACCTCAGGTTACATATTTTTAATCTTGTTGTTGCTTTGGCTTTGTTTTTAATGTCTTTGATCACTGCAGAACTTCTTTTAAAATGTTTTTACTATTGATGTCAAAGGTTGGTTGGTTAAAAAGACTGTGTTTGTGTGTGTGTGTGTGTGTGTGTGTGTGTGTGTGTGTGTGTGTGTGTGTGTGTGTGTGTGAGTGAGAGAGTATGAGAGTGGTTATTCTGGGGTAACTTCAGGTTGTGCTGGGTGCAGATAAAACCCACAGTAAGATTCCACCCATAGGAAAAATGTTCAAAATGTTCTTGGGTAGCTGAAAGAGGCTGACCTTTGCCTTCCCTTTCTTCTTCATAACTTCATTTGAATGGTTTTTTTTTGAGTGCCAGGTAGGTGGCGTGTTTGCACAGTATTTTGTGTCTTCTATAAACACCAGCTAGACAAGGAATAGATACAGGATAACCAAACTAAACAAAATGTAGGTATTTAGTGGTATTTTCTTAATCATTATTTTATTGAAAGACAAATCCAATCATGTGATGGCTAGATATAAACCAAGAAGCACACATCCAAAAAATAAGGTTAGATTCACACAACAGATATCTCAGATTAAATTAAGGCAGAAAAGAGAACAAGAACCTTCACTCACAACTGATGTATATATTCCTACAATTAAAAGACTGCAATAGGACAACACTTGTACATACACAGTACAAATACTTCATATTATATAGATGAAATAATATAAATCATATTGTCTAGTGACAAATATGTATGGGAGCATATCTCTTCAACAATGGTGAGTTTATGGGTTGTGTTGAATGATTCATCTGAAAATGTTAATGCTGACATGTGTAAATGGTGTTTTCAAAATTGACATGTAGATGAGTGAGACCTAGAAAGATCAAGCAAACCCAATGTTAAGTATTTTTTACACATAACAGTGAAGAATCATAAGAAATTATATATATAACACCTTTTGACAGTGCCCCGCTTGAATTGGTAAGAATTACCACTTATGTAGAGGAAGATGATTAATGTGCAACTCTTTAGGGGTAGATACAGCAAGAGCAATTTGGGTTGAAGACGAGATTTGGGGCGCAGTTTTTGATGTACGTTATCCCATGGACACAGTGGAAAAAAGTAAGTCGGTTATAAGGGTTGAAGTAAACCCCATCTGCCCTTCCACTGCAGTAATTGTGAAATGTTGGAAGTGTTGGAAAATCTGAAAAAGAATGAAAGTCAAATATTGGGTTAGTTGCTGTTTAACCCTGCTTAATCATATCATCTGTTAAAATCACTGAGCATGACTACTTAGATTTCCAAAGAGATAGAGCTCACAATTTCACTATGATCAACTAAAATTAGTAGAGACAATAAAAGGTGTTAACATTAACAGTGATGGCATTAAATCGAATGAAAAACCACCACCTCACCATAGCATTCAACAGACACTTGTGGCATTTCGTCACCTGGAACAAGGAGATCATGCAGGTGGCTGATGAGAGGATATTTGCCCTGTTTACAGAAATTTCCACTGAAATCATCCAGGTCCAGAGACCAGATGAAGGCTCCTCCAAACTTGGTTGTGTTTAGGTAACTGACCTGAGGATGAAAACAATTGAAGTCATGTTGACAAAATATCTGTTTAACCAAATTTGCGTAATACCAGCCATTTAAAAAGTTCACTGCATTAAAGAGATAATGACCTTTGTTCCAATGCTGTCTTTGTTATCAAATCCAACCCACTGATTCTTGTCTACGACAGCATATGGAACTTTCTGGTCAGTAATCAGCTGGACTTGGACCCCGTTGAGATGAGGGCAACTCTGAAAAGAAGGGTCAAATTTCAAATTTAGATGTAATGAAATTTGTCACAACAAATACAGTACAAGATGTTGGTGTACAATAAGGCTATTGATGCAAATGACTTATTTTCAGAGCTTGCAGTTTTACTTCATAGTAAGCCAACAGTCCTTTTGTCTGGGTGTAGGTCCCTTCTCTACCGGGACCACTGACTGGTGCTCCAACACCAGTGTGAGGTAAGGCAACGGTATAAACTCGCCCATACGATGCTATGCCCAAGTTTAGCTTATGTGCAGGTGCTCCCTGGTCCCTTCAGTACTTCATAGTGTAGTCCTAAAATAAGGAGAAAAAAAGAACGATGAGGATGAAACTGCATTTCTAACTAGAAAAGTGTTCAGGTATTTGAAATAGAAATCCTGGTATTTACAGTATTAGAGTTGATTTTGTCTCCAGTATCTTGGGATCCCTGGAACAAGGGGCTGTGATGTCCTGTGACAGTTTCTGAGGGGCCGCGAAAGTCAAATGTCAGCACATTAATGAAATCCAGGCTCCTGATAAAATACAGAGAAGATCACGTTGACGAAAGCACCTCAACAGCTAATCACAGGTATAGTGTCAAGAGTGACGTTAAAATAGTTTACCCGGCAACCTGTGTGACTTCATAACTGGCATTGATGACCGCCTTCTCAGCAGAGACACTAGCGATGAGGATTAATCTGTCACGGTTAGTTTGGGTTCCTTCATTCACAAAGGCAGCTTTGAGCTCCTACACAAGAAGAAAGCACGGTCTCAATCAAGTTTAAAAACTTAAATATATAAATGTAACGTATGGAATATTTCTGAGAGTCCTAGAAGAAAGGATCAGACCTGGCACAACAGTGTAAGTTCCTGCTGCTGCGGGAAACCTCCAGTCCAGGCTGAGCCCATCAAAACCATATTTTATCAGTAGTGTGATAGCAGACTGGATGAGCATTGCTCTTCTTGTTTGTGTTGACACCATCGTACTGAATCTGGTAAAGATTAGTACAAAACAGTGTTCTCATCATCTATAGAAGTATAATTTGTAGTTACTGACATCTTTAGTAGGCTACCATCAATTTTTTAAAAAGTATTAGAAACAAGTAGGAGTAAAATAGAAAGTAAAAATGGGTGTTAAATTGTAGTTGCAATAGATACAAACACAGAATGGTTTGAAACAAAATCTATTTATTTAAATTGTATTTGACCTTAAGTCTGTTTTGGGTTGATTCCAACATAAGAAAAAATAAAAGAAGAATTGAAGTTAAATACCATTAAACAACCACTGAGGTTTTACAGATAATTAAATACTGCCAGTTAAATCCTTTAATACAAACACAAAGCCATTTCTTCAACTTTACATCACACATTTTGTATCTGAATTATGAAATAAACTCATTTGTGTCAATCCATATACCATACATGTTGTACAATGCACAAAAATACGGCATTAAAGGACAAAGCATCGCAGAAATGACCAACATGTTTAAGTGCTGTTTGCTTATATAAATATGCCTAAATGCTCTTATAAGTCACTTGCCTTTGCGTGACACCAACTGCCAACAGGGTTTTGAGCAGGGGATTTCTGTGGGAGCATCAAAGTTTAGTAATGACTTTTAACAAAACACAAAATTTAACATAATTTCCAAAATATTGGGAGGCCATGGGTTTGACCTGGTTTTGAGTGCATTAAATGAGTAATAGCTTTGTACGTCAGCTGCTTTTCTGGGGACCAGTCTGTTCACACTGCTAATGTCAGATTTGATTTATGTAACAGCTCTGTTGCAACTCATCATGTCAAATGTCTTTTAAGAAGATTCAGCACTGAAGACAGTGCTATACTGCACTGTCTCTGCTTACCTTTGCCACGCCTGGTTCCACCCCGAGCGCTCTGGGAGGCCTGTGTGGAGAGTTGAGAAATGCAAGCAGCTGCAGGAAATCAGGGGAATTTTTTGGACTGATAGAATTGACTGGCGTCCTCAATGTGCCATTGAATGTTTTTTCTTCTTCTTTTTTTCTCATTAAATCATGTTAATAAAGTAACTGAAAGAAAGCAACAAAATGCCTCATCAATTCTGAAGAATCCTCACTACAAGCTCAAAGGTTTATTGGTTAGATTTTACTCTCCATAAAAAATCTTGAAGCACTCAATGTGGAGTGGTACGTCACACTTCTCACATCCATACACAGTGTGGTTGTAGCATCGTCTGCATCTTTGGTAACGTTTTCCTGTGTTTACAGGCCAGTGATGTTTCCCATCACCTCTTGTGGAATCCTGAGGTTTCACAATTGCAGATCTTCTGCCTTGCCCAAGAGGCTGTTTTCAATATCTCTTGAGGAGATCCAGGGACAAAACCCGCTGAAAGGTCAGGAGGTCATAATCACTGCCAACAACATCTCTGAAGAACAGCCAACTATTCACCACTGCACTGTGAAGGGACCAGGCCAGGATTGGCCACCACCACTTCTTTGACCTTATTGCAGATCTATATCTTGACACATGAAGATCATGCAGATCCACGCCACCCATGTTTTGGTTATATGTAAGGAAACACAGAGGTTGTGGCACTTTGACAAATGCTTTTTTCTCTTTGCTCCACCTGGATGCTTTACCCTCTGAATATCTTTCTACAGCATTGGTTGCCATGGTTACAACACTGTTATCCTTCCATCGCACCAGTAACTTCTCCCCCTCTGTAAGGACCTCCATGCTTCCACGAGGCATTTTTTCAAAATCCTTCACACCTGTGAAAGGGATGTCATGCAGACGGCACTGTCTCAGTGTGCCAAGGGACCCATAACCTCGTTTGGTCATTTCATCAATGAGGCTAAGTGAGGTGAAAAGGTTATCATGCACAAATGTGCATCCTGGAGGGACTTCTGCTTGTTCAGCCAGACCAAGGACTACACTTGGGCCCTGTCCTAAGCCAGTTTCAGGCAGATGTGTGTGGACTCCACAATAGGGCTCCATGTGAAACATGTACCCTGTGGGTGAAGCAAGGCTCCACAACTTGTATCCAAACCGGATTGGTTTGCCCCTGATGAACTGCTTGCAGCCATGCCTGCCATAATAGCGTATCATGCTTTCATCAATTGACAGCTGTTTTGTGTATGGCATCATCTTGTAGGTGCTATTCAGTGCACTGAAGATGGGCCGCACTTTGTAGAAAGGGTCGTCTGTGGCCTTTGAGTTATCCACCAGATGAATTGAGGCCATTATCTCGTCAAAGCGGTTCCTTCTTATTGCATTTGAGATGGCTTCATTGTAGACATCAGGGTCATATGACCAATACATGTGCCTCCTTGGTACTGAACTGTAGCCAGATGCGAGCAGAACCCCATAAAAACTCAGCAACTCATCCATGCTCAGATCAAGTGCCTTCCCTTTGGTTTGCATTGAGTAGAGGTTTGACATCTCAACAGTGAGCTCCCTCAGAGTAGGAGGATACATCAAAAGGAACAAATCAACAGGGTCAGGTTTAGTTTGTTTTATGCAATCTGCTGCAGTTGGAACATAGGTCACAAAATCTGGTATACTGGATGTGGCTGGGCATCGTGATCTTTTAAAAATCCTGTCCCTATTTTGCTTATTTTGAAGCATTTTTTTCTGTTTTTTTTGGCGTTTTGGGGTTTCATTTTCTTCAGGACATCTCCTTTTTTTGGTTGTGGGGTATCATTTTCTTCAGCTCAGGTCTTCGTCTTTTTCTGGTTTGTGTTCTGGGTTTCTGGCTGGACACTGTGGGAGATTCACCAACTAGCGGCAATGGGTTTTCTTCAAAACCAAATGCTGGCGGAGTGAGAGATGAGGGAGTGGGGGAGTTGGGGGGCAGGGACAGTCTGGGGGTAGTTCTGGACTTATCAGGTCAAAATCTTTCTCATCCTCCAGATAGGTCACCTCTGCTTCACCATTCAGCAGTCTAGCAGGCAAATGGCCTGTTTCGCCTTGGTACTCTCTATCTGAGCAGTCGCTATCACAGTCACTTTCAATTGCATCTTTTTCAACTGTAGGAATGACTGTTATGTAGCACACATCTTTTTGGGGTTCTTTTAAATCTAGAAGATCCAAAACATCTGATAGTTTTAAGCTGTGTAGAGAAAATCATAAGAAAAATAGAATAAACAGCTAAAACTTTTGACACCTAGCATAATGCTATGACTACGCGTTATGCTAGCGGCAACAAATGTTGCCGTGGTTCCATTTACTCTTTTTATGATCAAAAAATTTATGCAGGCATATAATTCTCATTATATATCAGTAGTAGACCCTTTAAATACTATATGTACAAAATATTTCATTTATATCTGTTAATTAAGGTATTTTACTTACTTCCTTTTGTACAAGTTTGAGGCAGACATTTCCCGCCAGCGGTGCAAGCAGGAAGTAAAGAGGCCTGATCATGTGACCATTCACACTAGTTACATGACATTGATAGAAAATTAGAGGAGACAACATATTCTTTTATTTAAAAACTTTAGCTGCCAAAACCAAAACAGCACTTTTATAGCTTCCAGAAGTAAAAAAAAAAGAGCGGCAACAATTGTTGCCGGTGGGATTAAACGGGAAGCATTTGCTTAACCAGTATTGCTTACCTGCAGTCAGAATTATCTTGCACATGTTGTCACTATGTAACTAAAAAGAAATAGAAGAAATCAAAACATTACTTTTTAGTTTGCAACATAACAATTTTCCCACAATGAGCTTTAAAAATGCATGTCAAGTTAAAAAAAAGTGCACGTTGGAGCAGGTATAAGAGTATACATAGGAACAGCTAATGACATCTGTGATAAAGGAATGAATCAGTGAATAAATTCAGAATAAAAGGTATACTTACAAAAACAAAAGCTAAGGAAGCATATACCGTCTTTCTGTGACTGATGGATAACTGACGGATAACTGGCTAATATATTGGGTAGATAGCTCTAGGGCGTGGTAATTTAATGTGGTTAAATAGGGTGGGGATGTGTTTTTGTTCAAAATGTTCAAAGCAATTAGACGCTGATAATCTACCTCATTATCACAGCCTTTTGGCTTTGAATTCAAATTTTATTCAAATTAATAGCATGATTCTGCCATGTTCAAATTAATTTAATTATTTAACTACATGTATGTCACTTAAATGGCAACACCTAAAATGTTCAGCATGTTGAATGTTTGTCATGTGTGGTTTAAAGGGGGAAATATATAAAAGGTTATATTTTAAGGTTGCTCTCTCTTGTTCAGTGTGTTTAGTTATTCCTATTCTGAGATAGCTCTTAGGGCGTGGTAATTTAATGTGGTTAAATAGGGTGGTGATGTGTTTTTGCTCAAAATGTTCAAAGCAATTAGACACTGATAATCTACCTCACTAACACACCCTTTTGGCTTTGAATTCAAATTTTATTCAATTCCATAGCATGATACTGCCATGTTGGAATTTAATTAACTATTTAACCACATGCACCTGTATATTCTGAACTCATTGTTGCCATCCAATTTGTGTTTACCTGACACTGTAACAGGCTGTAGATGGGGCTCAGCTTTAGGGGACAGAGGTGCGTGGAAATTAAGCAGATTGCTTTATGCATGTTAATTATTTGTTTATTTCTCTCACCTTCCATGTCGCTTAAATGGCAACACCTAAAATGTTCAGTATGTTGAATGTTTGTCACGTGTGGTTTAAAGGGGGAAATATATAAAAGGTTATATTTTAAGGTTGCTCTCTCTTGTTCAGTGTGTTTAGTTATTCCTATTCTGAGATAGCTCTTAGGGCGTGGTAATTTAATATGGCTAAATAGGGTGAGGATGTGTTTTTGTTCAAAATGTACACAGACAAATGTGCACAGTAATTCATCATCAAGGTGACTGTGATGCCAAGAGATGTTTGACAAACAGGTTTTTCTCTTGTGTCCTCAGCCAGACCGTTGCAGCTCACCCACGTCCTTAGAGAAAAACCACATGAATTTCACATGTGATCACATGTGACCTCATGTACGTTTGGTTTTTTCATGTGAAATTTAAAATTTGAAAACATGTAAAACCTTCTGGGATT
Source organism: Seriola dumerili (assembly GCF_002260705.1). NCBI lineage: Eukaryota > Metazoa > Chordata > Actinopteri > Carangiformes > Carangidae > Seriola > Seriola dumerili. The sequence goes on along the minus strand of NW_019174723.1, from coordinate 16,181 downwards.
ACATTTGAAACCCATATAAATTCCCCTTTGAAAGCTGTATATCAAGCCAATTGAAACCCATACATCTACGCATTTGACACCTTTGGGATATGTGAGACCCATGCCAATAGTTTGCTTTTGTTTGTTTGCATGTTTGTTAGTACTCACATTACTGCACTTGTTGAAATAGCCATGGTGAAACTTTGAAAATCTGCAGTATTTGTGACATGTTACAACACGTTGTGACATGTTTTTCATGTGCTCCTCATGCTACCACATATTACAGCAGGTGGAGACATTTTCCACATGTGCTCAGCATGTTATGACCTGTGGTAACGTTTTAACATGTGCTCTACATGGTACCACATGCTGCAGTATTTGGTACTATGGGACATATGAGTAAATGTCAGAAACACGTGTCCACTTGTAGAAAACATGGGAGATGAATGTGGTTTCAGCAAAGACTCAACTACTAACTCAGTTCACATTGTTTAATCTTTAAAGGTATAAAGTGTAAGATCCTGCTACTTGCTCCACCTCCATAGGGGGCAGCATTTCACCTCTATGCCCCTGTCCAGTTAATCATGTTGTTGTTTTCCCCATGTTCCTTATAATTCATAATTTATATGTGAATGTATTGTTGATAGTTAAAATTGTTGATAGCACTGAAACAAATTATGAATACTTGTAATACGAACAGTATGTTTTTATTTACCTATAAAAATATGAAGACAAAGGGATACTGCATGACACATGGGTGGCAGGCTACAGCAGCATGAGGAAGGGATGATGATATCATCACAAAGGCAGAATCAGAAAATAAGGTTTATTGCCAGGTAGGTTTTTACTTACAAGATATTTGGCTTGGTGTTTGGTGCAGTATACAATAAACATGTTAACAGGAAATAACAATAGCAAGGTAAAGTACTGCAACAGTCAAAAAAATAAATATACATAGATACACATAGTGAAAAAATAAAACAATGAAAAAAATACGTAAAAAAAGTGTTAACAGAACTGCTGAGCAGGATGTGCAAAAGATCACAGTATACACAATATCTGTTCTTTGCAGGGATAATACTCTAAGGTGTTACTGTAATGTGGTTGTTGATGATTGATGAGGCCAGATGCATAAGAAAAGGCAGGTGCTGGTCCATCACTGGGGATGCCTGGACAGAAATTCTGGTCCTGATACAGACAAACATGTGATAGGACAATTAGTTTAGATCATACTTAAGTTCTTTATATTCAAACATGTTAGGTCTGTTGTGTGTGTATAATAAATAGTAAGGATAGATATGAATATGCTAAAATAAATACAGTATTAGGCAGTGGATCCTGAACCTGTTGGTTCTGTATCTGTCTCTTTGTCTTACTTCTAAAAGAAAAGTTACTGACGCATCTATCTGGACAAACAGACGCAGGAACAGGCTAAATTCTACTAATTCACTAAAACGTCTGTCAACATCGTCAATCATACATTTATACCCCTTGAACTGTTTGTTTGTCGGTGAGGTTTGTCATTTGCACTAATGATACTTTTTGCTACAGACCAACATTGGATGTTACTCACCAGTCTAAAAGAAAAGTTGCGAGCTCGGCATCAAGCCGCGTCTCTTTACTCGTCCGGAGCTGTCTCCAGCGGTGGAAAAACACACCATGATTTACTCGTGTTTTGCTTCTTTGCCGTTGAATGTGGTTTCTTGTTGGAGCGGTTCTTTGGGATGGAGATAAAGCTCGCTTTCTAGGCGCTTCAGCCATCTCTGCGTTTCTATGATGACCGTCGGCAGATTTTTTTTAAAATTTTTTGTCAGAGCTATAGCATAACTTCAAGCTCAGGAGGAAGCTCCTCTTCTCCGTGGGACTGAGGGCAGACTAGACGCTACACTGACTCACACAGCATCTAGTGTGTCTAGGTGGTATTACAACAGGGCCCGGGTCGGGGCTTGTTGGTTAGCATGCTCATTTAAGTAGATATCTCTGAAATACAATAGATGGAGGTCTTGGTCATGACATCATCACTGTGGCTCCTTCACATACTATTGCTAGAGTTAGTTCATTCTTGGAACATTTTAAACTAAAATTCTGGCCAGATCTTACACATTGCACCTTTAAGTACTGATCTTATCGTTGTATTTGCTTGTTTTTAATGTCTTTTTTCACTGCAGTGATTCTTTTAAAAGTGCGGCACTTTTATAAGTATTGATGTCAGTGGCTGGTGGAAAAGCCCATTGAAAGCTGTTGAGGTCTTTACTCTTCAGCTGCCTGAAAGCTAGTGAGTAATAGCTCAATCCGTGCTCCCTCAACGGTGATTGGTCATGCGTGAAATGGTCAGAGAGAGAGTGATGGCTTTTTTACACCCGACCTAATTCGTAACTTCATTTGAATGGCTTTTCTTTGAGTGCCAGTTTGGTGGCTTGTTTGCACAGTATATTGCTTCTTTTATGAAAGTTACTTTTAGGATGAAGATTTTGCACGATGGATAATACAATCGGTTAAAATACAGCAGATTGCTAAGGATTTTTCCCTCTAAATCTCTCACATGGTTTAATTTCAATAAATGTTGAAATGTTCCAATATCTCAACAACAATCCAAGAGTAGCTTGGCTGCAAAGTATGTTGTGTCTTTTATCAATGGACACTTAACCAGAGTTTGAAAAAAAACTAAACAAAATCTGGGAAACTAGTAGTAATTTATATCATACGTCATTTTATTGTAAGACAAATCCAGTCATGTGATGGCTAGATATAAACCAAGAAGCACACATCCAAACAAGAGGGTTAGATACACCAACAGTAACATATATATGAGAAAAATATAGTAAAGTCTTATCCGATTAAATGATGGCAGACGAAAACGAGCAACACACAGCAACAGGACAACAATAGTAAATACACACTACAAATTCTTCAAATTATACTGAATATTGAGTGAGATTTAATCATAATCTGTACCAACAGATACAGTATGGATGGGATCATGTCTCTTTAATGATGGAGAGTTTATGGTCATCCATCTGATAATGTTGATGGTTTCATCTGAAAATGTTAATGTTGACATGTGTAAATGGTATTTTAAAATTTAGACAGTGCCCCACCTTTATTGGTAAGAATCAATATTACCGCTTATATAAATTAAAATGACAAACGTGCAACTCTTTAGGGGTAGTCACAGCAGAGGCAAGTTGGGTTGAAGACGAGATTTGAGGCGCAGTATTGGATGTACGTTCTCCCGTGGGCACAGTTGTAAAAAGAGTTTCGGTCATTCGGGTTGGCGTGAAGCCCGTCTGCCCTTCCACTGCAGAAATTGTCAGGATCAACTGTGGAAGTTGTTGTGGTGGTTGTGGTTGTGGTTGTGGTATAGTGTGGATAATCTGAAAAAGAATGAAAGTCAAATGTTGTGTTAATTGCCACTTAGATTTCTAAACAGAGCAAACAATTGCACTATGATTAACTAAAATTAGTACAGACAATAAAAGGTGTTAACATTAAAACTGATGGTTTTAAATCGAATGAAAAACCACCACTTCACAACAGATTACAACAGACACTTATTGCATTTTTATCACCTGGAACAAGGAGATCATGCAGGTGGCTGATGAGGGGATATTTGCCCTGGTTACAGAAATGTCCACTAAAGTCATCCAGGTCCAGCGACAAGACAAAGGCTCCTCCAAAGTGATTTGTATTTAGGTAACTGACCTGAGAGGATGAGGACGAAAACAATTGAAATCATGTTGACAAATCTGTTTAACCACATTTAGGTGATACCAGCCATTTGAACAACCTTACCTTTGTTCCAATGCTGTGTTTGTTATCAAATCCAACCCACTGATTATTATTTATGACAGCATATGGAACTTTTTGATCAGAAATCAGCTGGACTTGAATCCCGTCAAGATGAGGGCAAATCTGAAAAGAAGGATCAAATGTCGAATTTGGATGTAATGACATTTGTCACAACAAATACAATAGAAGCTCTTAGTGTACATGGAGCTACTGATAAAAATGACTTATTTTCAGAGCTTGCAGTTTTACCTCATAGTAGGCCAGCAGTCCTTCCATTTGGGTGTAGGTGCCTTCTGTACCGGGACCACTGACTGGTGCTCCAACACCACCGCAATGAGAGGCAACGGTATAAACTCGCCCATACGATGCTATACCCAGGTTTAGCTTATGTGCAGGTGCTCCCTGGTCCCTCCAGTACTTCATAGCATAGTCCTAAAATATGGAGAAGAAATAACAATGAGGATGAAATCACATTTCTAACTAGAAAAGTGTTCAGGTATTTGAAATAGGAATCATGGTATTTACAGTATTAGAGTTGATTTTGTCTCCAGTATCTTGGGATCCCTGGAACAAGGGGCTGTGATGTCCTGTGACAGTTTCCGAGGGGCCACGAAAGTCAAATGTCAGCACATTAATGAAATCCAGGCTCCTGATAAAATACAGAGAAGATCATGTTGACCAAAGCACCTCAACAGCTAATCACAGGTATAGTGTTAAGAGTGACATTAAAATAGTTTACCCGGCAACCTGTGTGACCTCATAACTGGCATCGATGACCGCCTTCTCAGCAGAGACACTAGCGATGAGGATTAATCTGTCACGGTTAGTTTGGGTTCCTTCATTCACAAAGGCAGCTTTGAGCTCCTACACAAGAAGAAAACATGGTTCAGTCTCAATCAAGTTTAAATCTTAGAATTTATATATGTGTGTGTATATGTATATAAATGTGTGTGTGTGTGTGTGTGTGTGTGTGTGTGTGTGTGCGTGTGTGTGTGTGTGTGTGTATATATATATACAATATTTCTGAGAGTCCCAGAAGAAAGGATCTGACCTGGCACAACATTGTAAATTTCTGCTTGTTGTCTGATTGGCTTCCTGCTGCTGCGGGAAACTTCCAGTCCAGGCTGAGCCCATCAAAACCATATGTTCTCAGTAGTGTGATAGCAGACTGGATGAACATTGCTCTTCTTGATTGTGTTGACACCATCATACTGAATCTGGTAAAGATTAGTACAAAACAGTGTTCTCATCATCTATAGAAGTATAATAAATACAAATATCTGCGAAATTATATTTGCATTAGACACAAACATAGATTGGTTTAAAACACAAACAATTTTAATTGCATTTGACTTAACATCTGTTTTGGTGTGACTTTGTAACATAAGTAAAATAAAAGAAAAGAATTGAAGTTAAATCCTAATGTTAACAACCACTGAGTTTTTACATATAATTAAAAATTGCCAGTTAAATCCCATAATGTACTAAGAATAGTAACCACTTTTTTATGCACACAGTATTTGTGTGATTATTTTGCAGCAAACTAATGTTGGTTATATATTATTTGATGAAGGGTTGTGTATCAGTATCAGTCATAATTTTCATACAAATTGCACTGTATTGAAGTATTTGCATTGCACACTGATGATGTCATCATGAAATAAACTTAGTACTATAATCAAAATATGACTACACCTCCCCTTGTGCTACGTCCCTTACCTTTGTGTGTCACCAACTGCCAACAGGGTTTTGAGCAGGGGATTTCTGTGGGAGCATCAAAGTTTAGTAATGACTTTTAACAAAACACAAATTGAACATAATTTCCAAAATTTTGAGAGGTCAACAGGTCTGACCTGGCTTTGAGTTGATTAAAGGACTGATAGCGATTTAAGTCAGTTGTTCTCCTGGGGACCAATCTATTCACACTGCTTATGTCAGAAAAGGCGAAGATCAGATGGGTACACTGCTTCGGATCAATGTCTGAAATCCTGACCTTCCCGCCATTCGCTCTGTATTCAGCCAAGCTGTTATAGTAACACACCAGCCTGGATGAAGACTGGTGAGACCTGGCTGAGACATGGAAAATAATAAATAAAAAGATTAATTGATTTAATTAGTTTTATCAAATCCCTTGTTTCCCAACAGTTGGCACCCTAGGGACATTATTTATTTGTCCATCAGTCTATTGACTTGGATTAAATAATGCATGTTATAAACTTACCCAAGCTGGCGATGATCAAACAGAGACCTTCACAGTGACAAAGTTGGTAAGCATGAGGTTAAAAATAAAACTTAACAGGTCAATTCATTCATTTTACAAAAAAAAAGTAAAAGAAATGAATAAATAATAATATCGGATGTGAATAGAAATTTGGTTCACATGTTACACTGCAGCAACATAGATCTTCTACAATATTCTTGAAAACCGGGATATATAAAACCAGAACTATCTACATGGATAGATTTCACTAGAGGTAAGTGTGAAGAAATGTGAGGTAAACTGATCCTTTGAGGAAACATTATTTGATCGGTGTGCCATACCTGCAGTCAGAAGTAGTTTGCACATGTTGTCACTGTGTAACTAAAAGGAAATAGAAGAAATTAAACATTTATCTAATTTGCATCATTTTCCTACTAGTTCCCACTGTGAGCACTAAAAAGACATTTCAGATCAGAAAACTGCACATTTTAAATTCAAGTTTGATCAATCAGTTACTTATCCTGTGCAGCAACACTACTTCAGCAGCCTGATAATGGTCACAACATGCTCTTAGTAGGTAAACACACAACCATAATGACACTAGATACAAAAATCAGAGAGAAATTTGTACAGTGCCTGCGGCTTCAACCCTCTTACATGAGTCTAGTTTAGTGACAGAGTTAGTTAGAGGGTATGAGCAGGTATATTAATATACATAGCAACAGCTAAAAATCTGTGGAACTGATAAATGAATTAAAAAGTGAACAAAGTCAGAGTTAATTGTATACTTACAAAGACAAAGGCGAAAGAAGCATATACTCTCTTTCTCCTGTGACTGATGGATGACTGATGTATGGTCTGGCTTATATATTGGGTAGATAGCTCTTAGGGCGTGGCACTTTAACAGGGTTAAATGGGGTGGAGATGTGCATCTTTTTCAAAATGTTTAAAGCAATTACACATTAATAAGCCATCTCATTATCAGGTGCTTTTGTCTTTTGTCAAAGCTACACTGGCAGTATAATTAGATGGCAATGTCAGTCTGTTGGTTGGTCTACCACTTTGGTCCAGACTGAAATATCTCAGCAACCTTTTGACAGTTTGCCTGATATGTGCTAAATATCTCTTTGTTAACATTAGTTTTTGGCTCTAAGCACTGCAATGTTTAGGTACAGAGCTGTAATTATTGCTGCTGTGGACTTTTATTGGACTTTATTGCACCATAGTGAGTCGGGTTTAAAAGCATGTGGAGAGAAACCTAAACTAGACAATTGACAAGGACTCTAAAATTTACAGTGTGAAATGATCTAACAACACAGCTGCAGCAACAGTAACCTTACCTAAAAAATTTCCATCATCTTTTGCATGCATTTCACGGCATTGAGATGTCAGACGAGAAATGCACCAAACTTCTTGGCTATTGGTACACTGATTATATTATTTTGACTGGGAAAGTTTCTCAAGTGAAAAGTTTTTGCTAGATGACTGATTAATGTCACTGTGATTGTCACTATTGACCACTGATTTTCAGTGTATTTATTTTTTCATATTTAGTTACTTTTGTCACACTTTTTTCATTTACGTATGTATTATTATAGTAATTGTATAGACCACTGTTCACTTCCATTGTAGTCTAATTTCAGTTGTTGCTTGATTTGCATTTGCATTTTTTCATTCATGTTATGACTTTTGTATTTTTGGTTTGGCTTTAGCATTCATGTTGTGGCTTTGGCATTTGTGTTGTGGCTTTTGCATTTGTGTTGTTGTGTTTACATTTGTGTTGTTGCTTTTGTATTCTTGTTGTGGCTTGTTTATTTTTGTTGTGGCTTTTGCATTTGTGTTGTGCTTTTTTCATTTGTGCTGTTGGTTTTTACATTTGTGTTGTTGCTTTTGCATTTGTGTTGTGCTTTTTTCATTTGTGCTGTTGGTTTTACATTTGTGTTGTTGCTTTTGTATTTGTGTTGTGGCTTTCGCATGTTTCTTCTGGTTTTTGCATTGTGTTGACTCGGCTGGGCCACCATAAATAGCATATGAAATAAGATTCGATGCCATGTTGGATGTTTTGTTTTTGGGTAGTTTGGTCACTTTCAATCAATTCTGATCACACCACATACACAGCTCTTAATCAACAAATCAGCTGATGTTTTTTTGAGTGATAGTCATGAATATATATTGTTAAAGAGAAACATTGAAGTTTTCAAACCAAGTTTTCAGGGGCTTTAGGTGGTATTGTAATGAGTGGCTTATTCAAGAGACATACTGTTTTTTGATAAGGCTGTAAATGAGTAGCTGTGATATGGATATATAACAGAATTAATTACAGGTGCTTCAAAAAGACCTCTCTAGAACATAATGACTCCACTCTCCCTCCCTCAGAAATCTTCCTCATGCTTCAGTGAAAAGACAGTGAAAAGAATGAGAAAGAATGTTGAGCCTTTGAACTATGAAGTTCACTAAACTTCATTATTGCTGTTTAAGTGCTGCCATTTAATTCTGTATACACCTGAACACGTGTTGGGAATCAGTAAGACATTAATCATATAACATTAATGGTTTGGGAGTGTCAGCATCATTATTGTTAAATCACAAGTTTAATATAAGATAAGATAAGATAAGATAAGATGGGATAGTCCTTTAATGGTTCCACAGTCAAAAAATTTGCCTGTCATACCTCAAATCACCTGTCATGTGGTTGACCACACCTAGGAACTTTTATGACCCCACACTTCTGGTCTGCAAAGCCCTCCAAACCACTGTGAGAACAAAGACAACCACTCTGAGTTAAAGAATGGATTTTCAAATCTTATGTCATTTTATTAGGTTAACATTATACCCAGTGTGTGAGCCAGTGTCACCACCTTCATTGTAGTTTTTTTACAACTATATCAGTACAAGGTTTTCTTTAAGCCCCTGAAAACTTATAGTTAAAAAGCATTTATACGTATATAGAACGATATACGACTATACATGACAAAATAACCAAACGTTTCCTATCTTTTGTAAAAAATTGTGCGCTCATGTTGGGGGGATGTTCAAGTGCTTGAGGAAGATTGTGAGTAGCAAAAACAGCATTAAAAATCAAACCCAAAATCAAACCATAACCTCTTAGGTTTGTTGAGTAGATATTGGTTCTGCTCGTTGCTTTCAGTGTGCATACAATGCAGGCTGGCATCATTTCATCATTTCTTGAAGTGTATTGATTTTTTGCTGAGTGGCAGATCCTTACACTAGCAATAGAAAACAACATTTACAGAAGAACCCACAGGACATTAATACATGGACAAACGTATCAAACAGCTGGAGTTCTGTTTAACTGTGTAAACAGTATACGCTAACCTCAGTTTTGCCATCCAATGTATCTTTACCTGACACTGTAACAGAGTGTAATTGGGGCTTAGCTTTAGGGGACAGTGGGGTGTGGTAATTAAGAACATTGTCTAATGCCTTTTAATTATTTGTTTTTCTTCCCTTCATATCTCTCTCACATTCCTTGCCAGCTTCTGATGTTCCCCCACCTAAAGTGTTCAGCACGTGTGTGGCTTACAGAGGAAAGTAGATCAAAAGTGCAGTAGGTGTGATACAAAGAAAAACATACCATCCCCACATGGCTTGTGTTAACAGTGGCTCATAAAGCAATGACATAGTAAGGTAGGTCAACTTAATTTGTATAGCCCCTTTTAACAACAAGGCATTTCATAGTGTTTTACATAAGACAACAAGGCATTAAGAAAAGTTATAAAAGTTGCACAACAAAAATTTGAAAAGATCAGGCCTGTAACCTGGGAATTATGTTTATATATGAATAATTTGCAACAGCAAATACTGTTTGAGGGAAATGTAATTAAGAACAAAATATGTTTTTATCAGCGTAATGAGGAAATGTTCATCTACACATATTGCAAATTGCAAATATGTCGATACAGAATGTATGGGTAAGATGTTCTCTGAAATAGTGAGCTGGATGAAGTAGAAAACAATATTTATTTCCGGGTAGTCTTGCTGATTTAGGTTTCAATTCTACAAGTTCAGTTCAGTTTCAGTATTGGCAGCATTTTCACATTATGGTATAGTATGCTACAAAACATCAAGACCCATCAGGTCATTTGGGACATATTACTCTGTGCTCCCAGAATCCAAACCAAGCAAAGCGAAGCAGGTTTTAGTTTCTATGTTCCCCACCTTTGGAACAAGTTTCCTGAATACCTGTGGTCTGCTGAAAGTGTCAGCTCAGTTAATCAGTGCTTAAAATCTCAAATATCACTATTTGCTGTAGTTTACCAATAAATTACATACATAACGTAATTTTAATCATGTGTTGTGTCGACCCAGCTGCAGCTATTTCAGTTCACACCTTTTTAATCTTCAGTTACTTATCCTCTTGCTTTTGCTTTTGCTTGTTTTCTTGTCTTTCATCACTTCTTTAAATGCTTTTTACGTGTATTAATGTCACTGGTTGGTTGATTAAAGAAAGCTGGTTTGTATATGTGCGTGTCCCAACCCCCACAGGATCACCAAAGAGGGTGGTTATTTCTGGGGCAAGTTCAGGTCGTGCCTGGTGCAGATTAAACCCACAGTGAAATCGCACCTATAGGGAAAATGTTGAGGGGTAGCTGAACGAGGCTGAGCCTTGCCTTGTCTTGCCTTGTGAAGAAACTCCAGAAAAACTGGTTAAATATTAACTGGCCCGTTGCACGGTGTCCCGTAAGAACTTAACCAGAGATGTCTGGCTTTACTATCCAGGAAGCTTTATTCAGGTACCAGATGCATGACAAGTGAAACATGAAGTTCTATCTGGTTCTGTGATATGAGCGGATAATTAAAATGTATATTAATAGGCATCAGTTTAATACACATGCTATAGCATATCTATGAACATATTACTCTATGCAGAATTAGGCATCAGTGTTTCCACTAACATTATTTACTGAAACCAACATAAAATGTCATATATGATCTAATTATAGCAAACACCAGTGCTCAATCATGAGCAGTGAGACAATGGAGAATTCGTTGTTGTAGAGATACGGTTTGACATCAATATGAAGTTTATTATTTCATTTTAATAGCCTATTGTGTGGCGGTGGTGATTTAGTTAGTCTTTTATCTTTCTGATAGTTTTACCTGGTTGAGTAATTGAACTATTTCAGAATCCATGTGTGCTGCAGGCTAAATAATTGTACTAGCAGTGGTGGAAAGTAATTAAGTACATTTACTTTACAAGTTCTGTACTTTAGTACAATTTTGAGGTACTTGTCCTTTATTTGATTATTTCTGTTGAATGCTACTTTGTACTTCCACTCCACTACATTTGAGGAAAATATTGCACTCTCTACTCCGCTACATTTATTTGACACCTTAAGTTTGGATACTATCTACTTTTAAGATGAAGATTTTACACAATGGATAATATAACAAGTGTTTAAAATACAACAAATTGATGAGGATTTTTTCGCTCTAAATGTCTTACATGGTTCAATTTCAATAAATGTTCAAATAATCAAATATCTCACCAAAAATCCAATATTAGTTTATTTGCACAATATATGATGTTTTTTACGGGCAATAAACAAAATGTAGGAAACTAGTAGTATTTTGTCATTCATCATTTTATTATACAATAAATCCAATCATGTGATGGCTAGATATAAACCAAGAAGCACACATCCAAACAACAGAGTAAGATACACCAACAAAGACATTTATATGAGCAAAAATTGAATGAAGGTTCATCAGATTAAATTATCGTGGAAAAAAGAACAATAACCTTCACTCACAACTGATTTAGATACACCTAAAATTAACAGACAGCAACAGGTAAACAATTGTAAATACACTCTACAAATTCTTCAAATTATACTGAATATTGAGTGAGATTAAATCATAATCTGTACTGACAGATACAGTATGGATGGGATCATATCTCTTTAACAATGGAGAGTTTATGGCCATCTGATAATGTTGATGGTTTCATCTGAAAATGTTAATGCTGACATGTGTAAATGGTATTTTAAAATTTACAAGTAGATGAGTGAGGCCTAATAAGAACAAGCAAAACCATTATTCAGTACTTTTCCTCACAAAACAACAATGAAGAATCCTAAGAAATGATACATGTAATACCTTTAGCCAGTGCCCCACCTTTATTTGTAAGAATCAATATTACCGCTTATGTAAATTAAAATGACAAATGTGCAACTCTTTAGGGGTAGTCACAGCAGAGGCAAGTTGGGTTGAAGACGAGATTTGTGGCGCAGTATTGGATGTACGTTCTCCCGTGGGCACAGTTGTAAAAAGAGTTTCGGTCATTCGGGTTGGCGTGAAGCCCGTCTGCCCTTCCACTGCAGAAATTGTCAGGATCAACTGTGGAAGTTGTTGTGGTGGTTGTGGTTGTGGTTGTGGTTGTGGTATAGTGTGGATAATCTGAAAAAGAATGAAAGTCAAATGTTGTGTTAATTGCCACTTAGATTTCTAAACAGAGCAAACAATTGCACTATGATTAACTAAAATTAGTACAGACAATAAAAGGTGTTAACATTAAAACTGATGGTTTTAAATCGAATGAAAAACCACCACTTCACAACAGATTACAACAGACACTTATTGCATTTTTATCACCTGGAACAAGGAGATCATGCAGGTGGCTGATGAGGGGATATTTGCCCTGGTTACAGAAATGTCCACTAAAGTCATCCAGGTCCAGCGACAAGACAAAGGCTCCTCCAAAGTGATTTGTATTTAGGTAACTGACCTGAGAGGATGAGGACGAAAACAATTGAAATCATGTTGACAAATCTGTTTAACCACATTTAGGTGATACCAGCCATTTGAACAACCTTACCTTTGTTCCAATGCTGTGTTTGTTATCAAATCCAACCCACTGATTATTATTTATGACAGCATATGGAACTTTTTGATCAGAAATCAGCTGGACTTGAATCCCGTCAAGATGAGGGCAAATCTGAAAAGAAGGATCAAATGTCGAATTTGGATGTAATGACATTTGTCACAACAAATACAATAGAAGCTCTTAGTGTACATGGGGCTACTGATAAAAATGACTTATTTTCAGAGCTTGCAGTTTTACCTCATAGTAGGCCAGCAGTCCTTCCATTTGGGTGTAGGTGCCTTCTGTACCGGGACCACTGACTGGTGCTCCAACACCACCGCAATGAGAGGCAACGGTATAAACTCGCCCATACGATGCTATACCCAGGTTTAGCTTATGTGCAGGTGCTCCCTGGTCCCTCCAGTACTTCATAGCATAGTCCTAAAATATGGAGAAGAAATAACAATGAGGATGAAATCACATTTCTAACTAGAAAAGTGTTCAGGTATTTGAAATAGGAATCATGGTATTTACAGTATTAGAGTTGATTTTGTCTCCAGTATCTTGGGATCCCTGGAACAAGGGGCTGTGATGTCCTGTGACAGTTTCCGAGGGGCCACGAAAGTCAAATGTCAGCACATTAATGAAATCCAGGCTCCTGATAAAATACAGAGAAGATCATGTTGACCAAAGCACCTCAACAGCTAATCACAGGTATAGTGTTAAGAGTGACATTAAAATAGTTTACCCGGCAACCTGTGTGACCTCATAACTGGCATCGATGACCGCCTTCTCAGCAGAGACACTAGCGATGAGGATTAATCTGTCACGGTTAGTTTGGGTTCCTTCATTCACAAAGGCAGCTTTGAGCTCCTACACAAGAAGAAAACATGGTTCAGTCTCAATCAAGTTTAAATCTTAGAATTTATATATGTGTGTGTATATGTATCTAAATGTGTGTGTGTGTGTGTTTGTGTGTGTGTGTGTGTGTGTGTGTGTGTGTGTGTGTGTATATATATATATATATATATGTATACAATATTTCTGAGAGTCCCAGAAGAAAGGATCTGACCTGGCACAACATTGTAAATTTCTGCTTGTTGTCTGATTGGCTTCCTGCTGCTGCGGGAAACTTCCAGTCCAGGCTGAGCCCATCAAAACCATATGTTCTCAGTAGTGTGATAGCAGACTGGATGAACATTGCTCTTCTTGATTGTGTTGACACCATCATACTGAATCTGGTAAAGATTAGTACAAAACAGTGTTCTCATCATCTATAGAAGTATAATAAATACAAATATCTGCGAAATTATATTTGCATTAGACACAAACATAGATTGGTTTAAAACACAAACAATTTTAATTGCATTTGACTTAACATCTGTTTTGGTGTGACTTTGTAACATAAGTAAAATAAAAGAAAAGAATTGAAGTTAAATCCTAATGTTAACAACCACTGAGTTTTTACATATAATTAAAAATTGCCAGTTAAATCCCATAATGTACTAAGAATAGTAACCACTTTTTTATGCACACAGTATTTGTGTGATTATTTTGCAGCAAACTAATGTTGGTTATATATTATTTGATGAAGGGTTGTGTATCAGTATCAGTCATAATTTTCATACAAATTGCACTGTATTGAAGTATTTGCATTGCACACTGATGATGTCATCATGAAATAAACTTAGTACTATAATCAAAATATGACTACACCTCCCCTTGTGCTACGTCCCTTACCTTTGTGTGTCACCAACTGCCAACAGGGTTTTGAGCAGGGGATTTCTGTGGGAGCATCAAAGTTTAGTAATGACTTTTAACAAAACACAAATTGAACATAATTTCCAAAATTTTGAGAGGTCAACAGGTCTGACCTGGCTTTGAGTTGATTAAAGGACTGATAGCGATTTAAGTCAGTTGTTCTCCTGGGGACCAATCTATTCACACTGCTTATGTCAGAAAAGGCGAAGATCAGATGGGTACACTGCTTCGGATCAATGTCTGAAATCCTGACCTTCCCGCCATTCGCTCTGTATTCAGCCAAGCTGTTATAGTAACACACCAGCCTGGATGAAGACTGGTGAGACCTGGCTGAGACATGGAAAATAATAAATAAAAAGATTAATTGATTTAATTAGTTTTATCAAATCCCTTGTTTCCCAACAGTTGGCACCCTAGGGACATTATTTATTTGTCCATCAGTCTATTGACTTGGATTAAATAATGCATGTTATAAACTTACCCAAGCTGGCGATGATCAAACAGAGACCTTCACAGTGACAAAGTTGGTAAGCATGAGGTTAAAAATAAAACTTAACAGGTCAATTCATTCATTTTACAAAAAAAAAGTAAAAGAAATGAATAAATAATAATATCGGATGTGAATAGAAATTTGGTTCACATGTTACACTGCAGCAACATAGATCTTCTACAATATTCTTGAAAACCGGGATATATAAAACCAGAACTATCTACATGGATAGATTTCACTAGAGGTAAGTGTGAAGAAATGTGAGGTAAACTGATCCTTTGAGGAAACATTATTTGATCGGTGTGCCATACCTGCAGTCAGAAGTAGTTTGCACATGTTGTCACTGTGTAACTAAAAGGAAATAGAAGAAATTAAACATTTATCTAATTTGCATCATTTTCCTACTAGTTCCCACTGTGAGCACTAAAAAGACATTTCAGATCAGAAAACTGCACATTTTAAATTCAAGTTTGATCAATCAGTTACTTATCCTGTGCAGCAACACTACTTCAGCAGCCTGATAATGGTCACAACATGCTCTTAGTAGGTAAACACACAACCATAATGACACTAGATACAAAAATCAGAGAGAAATTTGTACAGTGCCTGCGGCTTCAACCCTCTTACATGAGTCTAGTTTAGTGACAGAGTTAGTTAGAGGGTATGAGCAGGTATATTAATATACATAGCAACAGCTAAAAATCTGTGGAACTGATAAATGAATTAAAAAGTGAACAAAGTCAGAGTTAATTGTATACTTACAAAGACAAAGGCGAAAGAAGCATATACTCTCTTTCTCCTGTGACTGATGGATGACTGATGTATGGTCTGGCTTATATATTGGGTAGATAGCTCTTAGGGCGTGGCACTTTAACAGGGTTAAATGGGGTGGAGATGTGCATCTTTTTCAAAATGTTTAAAGCAATTACACATTAATAAGCCATCTCATTATCAGGTGCTTTTGTCTTTTGTCAAAGCTACACTGGCAGTATAATTAGATGGCAATGTCAGTCTGCTGGTTGGTCTGCCACTTTGGTCCAGACTGAAATATCTCAGCAACCTTTTGACGGTTTGCCTGACATGTGTTAAATATCTCCTTGTTAACATTAGTTTTTGGCTCTAAGCAATGCAATGCT
>NW_019174722.1:0-152 GCF_002260705.1 Seriola dumerili | reverse complement strand
GTTGTAATTGTACGTTGAGGAATTTCATAATAAAAACATAAAAAAAAATAAATAAATAAATATTTGACAAGATAAGTATAATCATCTAGTTTCAGTTCTTGAGATAGGACAGTAAAAAACTGAATAAATTCAAGTATAAAGCAGAAACTAGA
>NW_019174721.1:0-430 GCF_002260705.1 Seriola dumerili | reverse complement strand
ATACTATGACATTTTTTAACCTTTTTATGCCATGCTATAATATGTCGTTTTTTGACCTTTTTATGCCATGCTATACTATGACATTTTTTTACATTTTTATGCCATACTATATTATGTCATTTTATTATACTTTTATGCCATGCTATACTATGACACTTTTTGACCTTTTTTTGCCATGCTATACTATGACATTTTTTAACCTTTTTATGCCATGCT
Source organism: Seriola dumerili (assembly GCF_002260705.1). Lineage (NCBI taxonomy): Eukaryota > Metazoa > Chordata > Actinopteri > Carangiformes > Carangidae > Seriola > Seriola dumerili. The sequence goes on along the minus strand of NW_019174721.1, from coordinate 214 downwards.
ATAATATGTCGTTTTTTGACCTTTTTATGCCATGCTATACTATGACATTTTTTGACATTTTTATGCCATACTGTATTATGTCGTTTTATTATACTTTTATGCCATGCTATACGATGACACTTTTTGGCCTTTATTTGCCATGCCATACTATACTATTACATTTTTTTGCCATACAATACTATGTCGTTTTTTCACAATTTTATGCCATGCTATA